>NW_022280034.1:1300482-1316590 GCF_004355925.1 Anarrhichthys ocellatus | reverse complement strand
TGGGTTAAAGTATGGATCGGTGTGAAGCGGCCCCCCCCCCCCGATCTGCTGAGTGGAGCAGCCTTGACCTCATCCTTCACGGCCTCCTTTAAAAAAGAAAATACAAAATACCCGCGAAGAAGAGAGGAAATGAAAGCAGCCGGTCGGTCCCAGCCGGGGATCACCGCTTCACACCGATCCATACTTTAACCCACAACCGTCGTCTCAGCTGTTTCAAAGGAATCTGATTAATTCATGAATTCACCACATTAAACACGCAGCAACTCATTGAGAAGTTTCTTTAGAGTTTCCAGCCGGAGTGTTTCCAGGTTCTTCTCTGAGAGGAGCTCCTGTTAGCGCTCAGCTAACCTCCACCCGACCCACACGGAGAGCTCCAGCATTAGCATTCAGGGCCGGTCTCAACATCAACTCACACTCTGCTGTGCCTCATTTCACTTACTGCTCTTTAAACATGTATCACCCAGAGAGCCGGCAAGAAAATAAGTCTAATTATACGTAATATTTCTTGCATTAAGTCGTCATCGACATCAGGATAGAGATGATCTCTTTAAACATGAACAAATATCCTCTAACACTTCATAATAACATCAGTAATGAATGAATTGATTTCTACTTATTTTACTGTTAACAAACAATGAAATGACAATTAATCATTATTACTAGTTACGCTATGATTTATGTCATAATATCATTGTTTATAAACTGTGTGTTGTATCTTAGCTGATAGAAGATAACAGTTAGTAGTTTATTGTTGCAGACATTAAAACACTTTATATAATATGTTCATACTTTCTGAATGATTTGTAAAACATATAGTGGACAATGCTCCTTGAGGAGTCTATCAGGTATTAATGGACAGCGTGCACCAGACCATGGTGTCATTATAAAAGATGGATCAGAAACTAAAGTATTAACATCTAAATCATGTTTATAGATGCTTTACTAACCAGTTATTAACCTTTTACAAGGTCTCATGTATCTCAATTAACAAGGCATTTGGTAATCATTAACAAATACTTAAAATGTTATAATGTGTGGAACAATAAGCTGATAAAATAACATTAGTTATAGCATGACTAATAATTAGTAAACATTATTGATAACCTTTTCATTGTTTGTGGAATAACTGAGGTTTGATTCACTATCTGTCATTTATTAATGTTATTATAAAGTAGATTATAAATCCCTCTAAACTTACAGTGATAAATGAAGTCTCGTGTATTTAGTAAATGTTTCACCATAAAACGACTCATTTTCTTCCATCTCAGTCACTTTAAAGTCACTTTATTTTGTTAATCTCTCCTCTTCTGTTGTGGCTGAACGATGCAGCCGCCTTCGGGCCGATCAGTGCATTAGTATTGAGAAATGTTCGTTAACCATTAAGACTTCAGCATCCGTCTACGAGACAATGCGACCGAATGCTCCGTCTGCTGCTGATCTGTGTGGCTTCTAATTGGACACAGTTTATGTGTTGCTGCTGTGCTGCAGTAATAAAAGGGCGTTGCACTGAATACTCCCTGTGCGAGGCTGCTGGTGCTGCACCTTCTGCCGGCGCTTCTGTTGAGCGCTGGGAGAGTCGGTACTGAGCAGCACCTCGTCAACGCCTCCTGCTTCCTGTCATTGTTGAACTTAAGCCGTTTATTGGAACAGAAGAAGCATGTTCTATTTTTATTTTAGAATAATTCAGTATGTTACCATTTCGAGCAGGGACATTGATTTTGCGTTCCTTGTTCGTCTCCTCAAACCGACCAGACAGAATTTCTCGCCATTCATTTGTTCAGAAACTGATTTTGGCGGACTGTCGAGGTGAAGTAACTGAATGTTTACGAGCATATGTCCCCTGTTTTTACACTCCGGGGGATCGACCATGCATCGTTCGCCAAGGATTGTGGGTAATTTAGGTGCTCTGAGGATCCTCCAAAATCCTCCCAACGGAGGTAGAGTTTGAAGGGTCCCGGACGTTGGAACGGTCTTTTTTCCTCAGGATTCGATGACGTAGCATCCTTGGAGTTCTGCCTTTGAAGGATGCTTCCTTGAGATTGAGAAGCGTCCTCTGTCTCTACCTCTTAAGGACACTAACTGACTGTCAGCAGTGACCCGAGGAGCCTCTCAGGAGGGGACGATGCCGGTTTGTTTATTCGGCTCCTAAAGGAGCCTCTGAGACTCCGAGGTGTTTAAGGAAAGATAGAAGGAAAGATAGAAGGACGTGTTTTCTCACCAACACCCAGGAGGCTCGGCTCATAAAAGAGATTATCTCTTCTTCTTCCTCTCCTCATTTACTCCTCCTGTGTCCTCTTGTGGTTTCCTTCACTTTTTTGCTCACCTCTATTTGTTTCCTCTCCTCTGCTCATCTCTCACTCCTCTCCTTGTTCCCTTGTTTCGCTCGTCTCTTCTTTCCTCCCGTCTCCTATTCTTATCTCATCTTCTTGTTCTCTCTCCTCGCTTCCTCTCCCCTTCATTCCTCACTTCCTAATCTCATCTCTCCTCCCCTTGTTTCTTCTCCACGTCTAATCTCCTTTCCCCACCTCTCCTTTCCTTGTCTCCTCTACTTGTTTCCTCTCATCATCTGTGCTTGTTGTTTCCTCCCCTGTCCTCTTCTTGTTTCCTGTCCTCATCTCCTTTCCTCTCCTTGTTTCCTCTCATCATCTCTTTTCCCCTGATTACCTTTTCCTTTATTTCTATCTTGTTGTATCCTCTCCTCTCCTTACCTTCATTTCCTCTCTTTCCTTGTTTCCTCTCCTCTCATCCTCCCTCATTCTGTGCATTAAGATGATCCCTCCTCTTCTATCTTCCCTCCTCTCCTCCCTGTCCACCCCGTCCCTCCTCCCTGCGCCACACACAGAAGAAGAAGAGGAGGAGGAGGAGGAGGAGGAGGAGCTGAGGACATGTTTTCTGACAGCAGACTGTGATCACTGCTTCATTTCTGGCTGTTTTTGCAGCTCAGCGACAGTCTCTCGTCTCCTCAGGAGCACGAGCACGGTCACGCCGATGCACCAAAACCCGCCGGCCAATCAGGAGGCTGAAGCGTAGAGTAGTGCGAGTGGATGGAGGGAGGAGGGAGGGAGGGCGTCACATAGAAAACCTCGTCATGTGACATTGAACTAAAACTTGAAATACATTTGTCTGTTTGTAAATTTTGATTTTTGTCTGTTTTCTTTCCCCCTCACTGCTTCTTGTTTTCATTCAAACTCGTCCTCGCCTTGTTTTTGACCTTTTTCTTGTTTTGCTCTTTAACTCTTCCCTCTCTGCTTGCTTTTTTTTGGGGGGGGGGCAGTGCTGAGATTTGTTTCGTGCTCCAGCAGTAAACGCTGCTCATGCTTTCTGGCCGATCACCATCAGTTCCTCTGACGTTTCCCTCCGCTGCTTCTTCTCCGTGAGCAGATCTGCCTCTTTGCTTTCTTTCATTCTCTGTCTGCTTCTCAGGTCTCAGCTGGACTAATAACGTGAGGATCAGCCTCGGATCAGTCTGCTTCTGGACTCGTACTCTAGTTCAGACCTTGAAAGTGTGAGATTTTGTCATTTGAATAAATTTGTCCGACTTGATGAGCTCAGAGGGAGACAGAGAGGATGATAGCACATTAATAATTAGATGAAGTGATCACATCTCTCCCTCATCGGACTGCATTAGACACGTCGGATAAAGATTTAGACATTTGGAGGTAATTGCATCGGCTCTAAACCTGCAGTCTGAATCCAGCGGGGGGAACAATCTGAACACAATATCTGTGTCCCAATTACTCACTACCCACCGAGCAGAGTGTGTCCACGACACTCAGAGAAGCCAGTCTCCAAAATAGTTTGTCAACAGTCGGTACGGACACATGTTTAGTACTGCTCTTCCATGAAGTTTGGGGACGGATTGAAGTAAGAATTTAGTCAAAATTCGATCAACAAATACCCCAAAATCTTAGTCGCTAATGTTGGTCAAACTCCAAACAACCGGGATCCTACATTTCCCATAATGCACCTTGATAGCGTGTTACAATCAAGCGACCAGTATGTTTCTTCAGAACTGCTTGTTCTCCTCATTCCTCCGTCGGATTAAAGGATTAAATAGATTTAAACTTCTCTCTCCATGTGAACAAACACTATGAATGTCTTCCAGGAGAAACGGTCTGAAAATGTCTGAAAATGTGCTCCATTATATCTGATTTTAAGCGACTTCACGCCTCCTCGCACTCTGTAACGGCTTTTGACTTGTTCGGATCCGGTGTAAACGCGTTTAATACCCGACGTCGTACAAAAACAAACAAATAAAATCCAGGAAGTCCAGTTTGAGTAACGGATCCATGAGTGTGAAGGTTCATCAGTCGCTAAAACACAAAACTCTGTCGCTGTGGTGACTTTTCATCGATGCCGTTCCTGCTGTAAAGTAATCTACCGGGATGTTTGTGATTGGCTTGTTGACGGATCACGTTGTGATGAAAGTTGAGGCAGGTTCGACTTTCTTGATACGCCAAGTAGACTGATCTTCATGTGCAGATGAGTTGGAGTTTCCCTTTAAAGGGCCGGTGTGCAGCGTTTAGGTGGATCTATTAGCAAAAACATATTATTAAGTATGTTTTCATTGGTGTTTATTCACCTGAAACTAAGAATCAACGTGTTTTCGTGACATTAGAATGAGTCGTTTATATCTTCTTCACAGAGTCCGCCATGTTTCTACGGTGGCCCAGAGCGGGCAAACCAAACCATGGATCTCGATAGGGACATTTAGGTTTCTCTTCTTCAGATTGACACACTGGAAAAGTTTCAGTTGGTTGCGATCTGTAGTCTCACCACTAGATGGCGCCAGAATCCTGCACACTGACCCTTTAAAACTAAATGTGGATGTTCCGAGAGAAAAGCTCAGGAAGATCTTGAAAAACAGATCAATTCGCAGTTTGATTGACGTGTATAAGAAAAGTACATCAGAAAACAACCCATACTATTAAGATTAGTATATAATATAAAGTATGTAGTATGAGGTGTGAAATTGGGACACAGCCAGGATTTTACTGTCACATTTCTTTGTTCTTTGTTAACGTGACGGATATTTGAACTGTGTCTAAAACAACGAGACGAAGACGGACTTTGTTCTGTTTGACATTTAGCTGGAGGAAAATATTAACGTCTCGCTGTGAGTGTGTACTTATACCACAGGCAGATGTTTCACCGTGTAGTAAATACATTTATGGAATGTATTAGTAGACAGTTAAAGTATAACCGGAACCACTTCACAGATATATTGTATGTATATTATAAAACCATTTTTCTTTTGAAGAAATCGCTTTATTAACATGTAAAAAAGAAAAAGCATCATCTATGTTTTATATAATCAAGGTTTTTTTGTATTTTTATACTTGAAGATGAGGATTCATGAGCATGTAACACATTTATTCTGTAAATTATTATTTTTCTGATTTTAAACCATTGAAACCATGATCACACAGCAGCGGGAGGTTCTCCAGAAGAATACACAAGTACCACCACATTTATAAAAAAGCACATATTCCCTCTACTATAACCAATAGTCTCTACGTACACGGCACAGTTTAAACTCTATCGGTGGTTTATGATGAATGTGTGATTGTTCAAACCATTTGTGGAAGTTCAAAAATGTATATAAACCCAAATGATATATTACAAAAGTTTTATGTGGAAATTTTTTTAGACGGGGGGGGAAAGAAAAGATAAAGCTAATCTAAAAAGGCATGCATACTGTAAACATTCCTGGACATCTGCACGCGGCGTCGACACAGGTCAAATCTTCTCGTCAATAATTCTGTGTATACTTGTGAGTGTATGATAGAGTAAACAACAACTGTACAGTAACATAGATTTTTCTATTATGTTGAAAAATGGGTGAGCGAAGCCCCTTTTACTGTCAGAATAAATACAAAAAGATGATTATTGTTATTATTATACGTGTTGAGAAAGATATCGGGACGATGTTGTATCTCAACTGTTCCTCCAGTCTGAGAGTGATGCTCGCTGTGTGCGGTAAGTGTTGTTTGTGAATTGTGAAGAAGAATGATAATCTACTACCGAGTCAGTATAACTTACTAAAGACCAACTAAACAGAGCAACACACCAAGCGCAACTTTGTGTGTGGAGAGTAAAAGTTGCTGCTTCGTGTGAGAAAAAAATCAACCAATCACAAAAAAAAGAAGAAAACTGAACAAAGGTTTGCTGCTTTTGTAAATTCCTGTTGTGTTTTTGTGACAATAAAGGTGACCCTCTTATACACGACGGCTGTGAGTCGTGATGATTCATTGTTTTTTATTATTCATTCATTGTTTGGTCCATATATACTGTATATACAATATCAAATATCTTGTTCTGTCAGACTCTTAGTCCAAAACCTGAAAATATTTCATCATGTTTAATTTAAGACATTTTTAGCATTTTCTGATGATGAGAACAGCAGCTGTTTAAACAAACAGAAGCATTTAGGGATCTGTTGGCAGAAATCGGGTTTCTCTTTAGAGTCGGCGGCCATGTTCCTACGGAGGCCCAGAAAGGACAAACCGTCGACACTCACCGGAGAAGTTCCAGTTAGTTGCAATCTGCATCCTCCCCACTAGATGGCGCCACATCTGTCTAAACGAACGTCCCTTAAAGCGTCGTGTATTGATCTGCTCGCAGCAGCTTCTATAAAGTGACGCATTGTTGCTAAAACAAACAAACAAGAGACAGGAAATGGAGAGCCAGGAAGCTACGTAGCTCATTAGCTCATCAACTTCTGTTCATTAAGAATCCGGTTTATTAAAAAGTAGGTTTTGGTAACAAACATAGAGAAAGAAGAACCATTAGCAACAAGATGGCCTCCAGCGCCGTCGTGCGTGGCGTAGCCGGCAAACCGCCAAGACTCTGACTTCCGTGGCCTCGATGGTGAAACTTCACATCGACTCTCGGATCGCCTCAGATCTGCCGAGGTTTGTTTCCAGAATTGAAGAAGCAGCGAAACAAATGAAGACAATCACAGAGGACATGGAGGAGATGAGCGCAGAAGTGGAGAAACTTTTGCTCTCACTGAGGCAGTGAAACCAGGAAGTGGACAAAACCTGTTGATCTGCATTAAATACAGCATTAAAAGCACCTGAAGTGAAGATCACGTTGGTCGTGTTCATCTTTAAACACTCACACACTTCATAGTAACAGGAACCATGAACACTTCCTCTGGAAGTTTGTACCTGATAGAATTTTAAACTCATAGTATAGCATGTCGAAAAAAAGTCACGACAAGTAAAGTCATTTTATAAATAAAAAGAAATAAGCAAAGAAAAAAGAAAGTAATAAATAAGTCACAGTCAGACGATGTGTAATTAAAAGGTTATAGTATATTATACCACATACATGTCATAAGAAATCAGTATACAACGTAAAACATTTTCTAACTGATCAGATACTTTGGTTTATGATCAAATATCCACCAAACCTCAGCCGGCGTTTACTGCTCAACCAACACGGAGGCTAAACACCGACATGCTGCAGGAGTCGGTATCCATCGATCGCATCACAGCAAACAGGAACAACACACCGAGTCAATAACGGTACAAAATGCTTTATTTGTTGAAAACGCAGAAGCAAAGTTACTCATTCTTACACTTCAGTATTAAAATAATTTAATTATATTACAAATCTTCAGCCTAAATCTGTGAGGAAGATGGACAGCGGTGGTGATTAAGATGTTCTATTTAAAATAAAAGCAATTTAAAAAAATCAGGTCTAGAGCATTTTTAAGAGAAAACTATCAAAATGATTTATGAGTCGTCTGTCGGTCAAACTTTGTTGTGATTGCGTTTGAAGATTGAAGCGTTAATGAAGCCCTCTTTGTTACAGGTCAGCTGAATTCTTCCGTGTAATTGTCTTAACGAGCTCTCGTGACATCCGGCGTCGTTAGCATCGAGCTAACAATCTTCCTCGTTAACAGTCGATCGTTCTAATCGCACGACGTTTTCTACGATCATCCCAAAGAGTTTCCTTCTGTCAGAGAGACGCCTCGCTGTAACGCACACACTTTGCATCTTCAAGCGTGCAGGAGACAAACAGCTGATGGTGTTGAGCTTTAGCAGCTGAAGCCTTCGCGGTGGTCCGCGGGGGGTTTTCAGAGGGAGATGTCCGAGGACACGTGGAGCTGTTGTCCCGGTTTCCACTTGGCGCTGCGTCTGCCGGCGTCCGTCCGTCTGTACGGCTGATTCCTTAAATCTGAGGACGAAGAACGGAACACACCGAGGACAAAACTCTTCAACACCTTTGTGTTGTAATATTAAGGTCCTTTAGGCAAAAGCACTAACAGCTCGCTGTGAAACAACTTCACCAATAGTTCGAGACAGTCGACACTTAACTCAAGTAAAAGTATGTAATTAGCAAAACAAAAAGTAAAAGTATTGATATCTTCTCTCACGTACAAATCATCAGGGCTGATGATTTTAAGAATGAAGTTGTGACATGATAAGAAAAACTGTCACAAGATAAAGTTGTAATTTTGTGAGGAGAAACGTTTCAATAGTATAAAAACAAAACTGTATAGTTCAGATTAATTTATTTACAACATTCAGGGAATATTAAGGGCAGAAACTGATATTCTGAGAATAAAGTTGTAATAAGTTGAGAAAAACAAACACAAATATGTGAATTTTAAAAGAGTTTAAAGGTGCAGTGAGAGAGAAACGGCTGCTCGTTCAGTGGAGTGGAAGAGAGAAGAAGAAGAAGAAGAAGAAGAAGAAGACGACGTCACCTCGTCGCTGAAGACGGAGTCGCAGAAGAGACGAGAGGAGCGTTTGGCAGAGCGAGCCGTGAAGGGCACGGACTTAAGAGCTGGAGACAGCAGAGAAACAACGGGGAGAGAGGAGCGACAAACAGCAGAGAAAGAGAGGAAGGCAGGCAAGGACAAATTAAAGAGAGGTTAGCCTTAAAAGAAAGAAAAGAGTGAAGATGTGAGTTTCCTAGAAGAGTAAACAGGAGGAGATGTTTAGTAATGTAGAGGGTTCATTTTATTTAGAGTCAATGGACCGTAAAGCAGGTGTACCTGTGATGATGTCCTCGATGGCTCCGTCCTTCCCCTCCCTCACCAGAGGAGACACCTGCCTCCTCTTCAGCTCTGCTATCAGGTCCATCTGTGGCAGTTTGGACGTCACACAGACCTGAAACAATCAAAGGTGTCTGAATGTGACTTTCCTCTTTGAGCTGATGTCAGCTCCTTCTCGAGGATAATAACTCTCTCAAAGCGTGGATCTCATTTTGGTAGTTTCGGCTGTGGATCTTATTCATACGTCCCAAAATTGCTAATCAAAAATGTACCTCAAAGTGGGTCAGAAGAACATTGTAGAGGGCAGGAAATAAAAGCAGTCAACCAAGAACTTAGTCACTCATTTTCATTTTGTGTTGATTCTGGCGCCCCCTGTGGGCTAAAGTGGTAGTGTTCCTGAGACTCCGTTTAGAAACGTCTCATGTTACTGCAGCAGGGTCTGACAGTCTGCTCTGGTCCTGGAGATTATAAAGTCCTAAATTTACAAGAAAACCTTCTTCTTTTTGTCGAGGAACCTGCTTCACTTCTCAGGGTTGATTACTTATACTAGTACAGTATGTATGTATATTGTGTTAATAAGAAAAGACAAAGAACAGGAAAGAAAACACATGTTCATCAGCTGTTTGCACGACATTTTAAAGCGTTACCTTTCTCCCCGTGACTTCATGTTTAGGTGGAGTTGATGGAGCGTCACAGTTCAGGACTTGTTGTCTCGTCCTCTCGTTCTCCTGCTCGGCTTGCTGTCGGAGAGAAAGTCTTTTAAAACGTGTCTGCCTCTGAAGGTCTACTGATGAGCGGGGCATTAGCTCACTGATGGGCTGTAAGGAGCTGCTTTCTCTCCATTAGCAGCAGCTCAGTGACTCCATTCATGCCGCGGATCAATAAGAGGAAGCGTCGTCTCACCTTGTATGCTTTGATGAACCTCACGAACACAGGGAAGAAGACGGAGGGCGGCGTGGTTTTAGAGTTCTCTCCAAAGTACTCCACGGCAGAGTCGTACACATCCTGGAAAACACAGACGTCAGTAAATCATACATACATCATGTGGTTGATGTGTGTTTTGGTGGTCATTAAAGCTGACCTGGGCGGTTTTGCCATCAGCTATAAGCGAGTGGAGCAGCTCGGTGTTGCTGCTGAGGAACGTCTGCAGCACAGGATTGTCTTTCTCCACAGAGAACTCCCTCCTGGTGACCTCCATGCCTCTCTCCAGAGATCGCACGTCCTGCAGGATGCTGTCGAGAGAAACTACACGAGAGAGAGCGCGAGAGAGAGGTTCAGCTCTACCTCCTTTATCAGCACTCAATGGTACGGGGATTAGATTGTTTGGTGTATAAATGCCGACGTAGAGGACGCACTGCGAGACAATCTGCACACAGGAAGAAATGTGAATGAAGTGATCAATGCTGGCGGAGCCTCAGTGGTCAGATAGATGTAAACATGGAGCTCTCAGTAGAAAACACGGTGCTAAAGGATCTCATCCTGGACGAGAGTCTTCAATACAATCTGGAGTCAGTGTATGTCTGTATATTACAACGTTATCTTTATTTTAATTTATTTACTATCATTTGTATATGTATATATGTGTACATGTATGTATATATATATATGTGTGTGTGTGTATACTGTATGTATGTGTGTGTGTATTCATTGTAACTTGTGTTTGATTTAAAAAAAATAATAATTAAAGTGATCTTTCTACTTTCATAACTCCTCATTAAACACATAACATTCACATCTGCACACGTGGGATTTCTGTGGGATTTCATTTTCAACCGTAGATCCGTTCAATTTAAACTAAAATAAATGATATTAAAGGTTTTTATTGAACGCCTCCGTTCGCGTGCTCACCCAGCGCCGCCTTGTCCAGGAAGTGCAGCTCTGTGAAGAAGGACCGGACGTCGGGGTATTTCTCCTGGATGATGCTGACGATGAAGTGCAGCAATGTCTGCTTCCGGTCTGTAGACTTGGTGTCTAACAGCTTCAGATAGTGAGAAATAAAAACAATTAAAACACAAATGTTCAAAGGAAGCGATGAAGTAAAGAGTTTCAGGAGCTTTCTTGACTCACCAGATCTAAACTCTGCAGGCGGAAGCCGTACGCTGCCCCTCGCTTGCTGCTGTTCATGTAGTTTCCAAATGCTAAGATGATCTTTACGTCAGAAACAGACAGAAACTATGACGTCACAAAACTAACATGACAACAAGTAGAATCGTCTGCATCATTCACACAGAAGAGCGCAGCCGACTTTGACTTAAAATGATAAGACACCAAAGAGCTGTGACTCCGCCTTCTCCCAAACTACAAATAAAAGGTTCTAAAAACAAATACTTTCTAACTGTTCAACCAGAGAAAGTCAAAAGGAAAGAGCGACACTTGCTAAACACTGGAGTCTTTATACCATCATGTAAAAAACAGTAAAACATAAAAGGCCTTTTCTACGGTGGCCCTGAGAGCTCAAAGCACTGCAAATTAAAAAAACAAACATATGCAAAAAGACAAAACACACACGTGAATGTGGAAACATCTTCACAAACACATTCATGTGCAGTATTTAGAAAAAGTGCTGCAAGTAGCTCACAATACAACAGGAACTGTTTCCTGGGGACGCTTAAGAGTGACGCACACGCGCTGTTGTTTGTGGATTATGAAGTTATTTAAGTCGTCATTGTGATGGCATGATTTAGATATCGTTTATAAATATGAAGGCTAACTCTACATTAACTGCTGATATGTTTTATTTTAGGTCATTTTCCAACAGACAGACATCAGTGACTTCATAAATCACAAACCGGCCGTGTGCAACACTCTTTAAATACTAAATGCTGCTCATGTGACGTTAAGTTGGTGAAGATGTTTCATCCTTTGCTCCTGAACTCTTCATTCATAATTATTAATAATGAGTGCATTGAGCTCTCAGGGCCACCGTACTTCTATCTTCAGTGAGAACTGTTTCTACAACAAATGACAATCTGCACTAAAGTGAAGAGATCTTAAACGTCAGCTTCTTTTCTTTTCACATTCAGAGATGGTTGTTTATGAGCAATATGTTTATAGTTTAGGTTTCCATCGCTCCCTGAACATGAAATGAACTGATGAACTAAACACGACGTGAAGCAGAGTCACGGTCAGAAAAGTAAAAACACAATAAAAACAAGAAACTCTTCTGTTCTCACCTCCAGGACTTTCTTCAGCTTGCTGGAGGATTTGATCGACATCGAGGCGGCGATGACGGCGTTCAGTTGCTGCCAGAAAGAGATGAAAACTGTTGAGATCGTTGTTGGTATGTAAACACAGATCCAAGATGTCTGACATCAGCAGATTAAAGTGGTGTTTGATTTACATTGAGCCTCGTTGTGTTCAGTTCTTCAAGATGAAATGTTAAAGTGTTTTTCTGATTGTTTTTAGTTTATTTTTCTTGCTGTGTGTTTGTGTAATATTGTTTTTGTTCATATGTAGTCTTTTAACTTATTTACTGATCTTTATATTTGGCTAGTTTTGACTTTTCTTGTTTTATTGATACTGTAAATTGCTGGGAGGAAGAACATCGATCACTTTGTGGAAGCTAATGAGGATCCAAATAAAGAATAAATAAATAAACAAACACGTGGTCCTTGAATGTCTGAAATATTATGTTCTCAACAATAAGTAACGGGAGTTATAGAAAACCAATCTTTTGTTGCGGGACTATTTCCTGGCGGAGGTATACATTTGTGATGGCGCTGACTCGTGAACCCACCGGCTGTACTAGCTGGACGCTCTCGCTGAAGTTGCCCATGAAGGTGAGCGTGCTGATGCGCTGCGAGAGCCGCGGGATCTTGCTGAAGCGCACCATGAAGCGGTCCTCCTCGCTGAGCTCGTCCAGGGGCCTCCCGTCGCACTCGTAGCCGTGGATGAGCTTCGTCTCGTACTCCGTGGGGATGAAGCGCTCCAGCAGCTCCAGGAAGTCCAGACTCAGAGCCCTCTGGTTGTACCTGTGGGGGGCCGGCAGTGCAGTCACTTACTGGTGTGAGGTAATAAAAACCAGTACCAATGCTGGTTACATGAGTCGGGTACGTACGTCTCGATTGCACAGCAGATATCGGATGCAGCCACTCCTTCCTTGCGCAGAGTGATGGCCAGGTTCTTGGCCCTGTTGGGCTCCATCAGAGACACTTTACTGGGGGTCTTGTGGGCCAGTTTCATCTTGAGGGTCCCCAGTTCTACAGGGGCCGACTGAGCCTTGGTCTTGAACTGCTCCTCAAAAGTCTCCATGTTGAGCTCCTGAGAAAGGCGAGGAAAGAGAGAGAGAGAAGTATGCAGAGACGGGATTAACAACTGATGGATGTAGTTCATTCTTTTTGGGGATAATAAACATATTTCACAGTAGACATGTTGGTTTGTTACAGCAGGAAACGCTCAGGTGTAAAAGTCACACCTGGTGGATCGGAGCCTCTGTTTTTTCTGTTACAAGAAATGTAAATTGATTTATTTTTGTTTGTTAGAAGCCAAAACAGAAGTATATTCAGTAGACTGGAGTCTGGCTTCAGCATTACTGATTAGAGTTAAGAGGATTTCTATAAGCTTCTTAATTTAACGTTTCATAACAAACCTGATGGTGTAAAGGCTGACGATCAGACTGCTGCTTTCACAGCCAACGAAGGTTTTAATAACGGTTGTATTGTCTGTAACGGGACGGGACCGACGGGACCATTGGAGGAAATATTCAGAGGAAAAAAGTTTAATATTCTCTGAGATTAAAGTCGTACATTTGCAAGAAAAAAACTCGGAAAAGCTTCATTTTGTCAGGATGGATCAACGTCATCACACAGAGCAGCCGTGTATTCTTGTATTATACCTGCAGTGGATTAATTAATCAAATTATAATTAATAATCTGATTTATCGAAAAGGAGATAATCATGATTGTAGCTCAGAATCACCTCGTTAGATGTTTCTGTGAATTGGGCCGATTGAGCAGAAAACAACAAACTGATTACAGTTTTTAGTTCTCTTTAATTTGCGAGTGTTTGTTTTTCTTGTGAATTTACAGCTTTTATCTCAGAAAGTCTTTGTTTTTTCTGAGAACATTAAACCCCTCCCCCTGCATTAAACCCCTCCCCCCGCATTAAACCCCTCCCCCCGCATTAAACCCCTCCCCCGCATTAAACCCCCGCTCCGTAATGAATTATTTATTATAATTCGTCGTAGAGGGGGGCTCTATGTCGATGCTTAGTATTTATTTTGTTTTAAAAGAAAAAAAACAATAAACAAACTTAATTTAATAAAAATAAAATAAGTATATCAATACATTTAGAATCGACTGAGAATCAGAATGGATGTTTAATGTAAGCAGCACGTGGACACAAACGGACAGTAGAACCAGGAAGAGGTCAAACCTCTAAGACGTTCTCGTCGTCCAGCTCGTTGAAGACGGTTCCGGCCACCTGGTTGGACTTGAGGGCCTGCCAGTTCAACAGCGGCATGCGGTATTTGGTTTGAATGGGCTTCTTCTTTTTACAACCTGGAGAGAAAGAGTTCAACAATACATATTGGCTATATTTCTCTGATCATTGCTGTTATTTTTCATGGTCTCACGTTGTCATTATCTGCTATTATCGTGTTGTTTTATCGTCTTTGCTATATTTGATTGAACAGAACGTTAACTGTCTAAGCGTGCTCTATAAATATATTTGGATCGGTTGCTTTTTTTCCTGCAACATAAACAGTTTTACCACTTCGGGCATCTAAAAACAATGTAAATAAAACACCGTGTTAAAGGATCTCGACCTAAAGAGTCTGTGAATCGTGAGCGGATCACTAACAGTCTGCTGTAAACACCTGGTCAACCTTTAGAAACACAAAGGTTCACCTCAAGCTGTTACTGTTGGTTTAAATCAGTGATAGTTTCAATCTTCTCTGCCCCCCCCCCCCCCCCTCTGATTGTGGACTCACCTGAGCTGCCATCAGTCAGATCTCCTAATAGATGGGTCGTACCACCTCCTGGAGGAAGAAGGGGGGGTGGAGCCGCTGGTGGTGGAGGAGGAGGTGGAGGAGGAGTTCCAGTTAAGTCTGGAGGAGGAGGAGCTTGTACTGTCACTGACTGCAGAGGAGCCTCAGAGAGCGGAGGCTGAGGGTCTGAGGATGGAGGAGAGGCCTCGAGGCTTTCACCCGAATCTGCTTCTTCTTTAGCTGTCGAGGAACAACGAGACCTTTCATCTCTGTACATTCATAGAGTGGAGTCATAAAACCTCAACATAGTAGTTATCTTGCAATAACTTCCTTAATATTTTCTTGAAAAGCTTCCTGGAAAAGTACGTCATTTGATGCCGATTATAAGAAAAACAGAAAAAGTTCTGAAAGAATTCTTAGAAACTTTATACATCGGAAGATAAACTGTAGATACGAGGTTCTAAACTAACGGCCCAGAAAATATTTAGAGTTTATAATTAGATCTGGTCAGCAAAGACGTTTACATATTTCTATTTTGCAAGGCTGCGAAATCTGAATAAAAAACAAATGTTTGAAGGAATTTTACATGAACCTTTTAAGCGTGGGACACTTCAAAATAATGCACCTTTTAAGCTTAAAGTAAAGCTTCAAGACAACTGAAATAATGACTATTTTATCGTGGAGATCGACTCTGACCTTCCTGCTGGATGACGGGGACCACCTGGATGTCCAGGTGTCCAGAGGAGGAGCGCTCCATTCGGACCAGCCCCTGCTCCACCAGAGCCTGAACTTTCACCTCCAGCTCCCTCAGGGCCTCGGTGGATCGATCCCTCTCTCTCTCCGTCTCTCTCTCCTGCTCACGTTCCAGCTCTCTCTCTCGTTCTTGCTGCTGCAGGAGAGTCACCTGGGAGCCGGATTCACGGAGACTCTCCTACGATGCACAAGACACAAACAGGAAACAGTTATATATAACCTAACTATATAACCAGCGTCATGTGTTCTCAGTATGTCTGATGTGTCGTATATTAAGATTGGTGAAGGAAAACTACAGTTTACTACAACAGGACTTTCATTGTTGCAGCTCTGGACCAGACTGCAACCTCCGGTTCTAAAGAGTGAAGCTGATGCTTCATGTGTTAGAGCTGCATTCTCTCTAGTGTCCACCAGGGGGC
>NW_022280034.1:1296413-1300082 GCF_004355925.1 Anarrhichthys ocellatus | reverse complement strand
CAGGGGATGCTTTAGGGCGGGGCTACACGGTGATTGACAGGTCTCAAGTTGTACTGTTGCTTTAATAAATATTCAGAGGAATTCTACCTTTAGGAGCTCCACTTCTTTTGTGGTCTGAATGAGCTTCTTCTCCATCTCCGACATGTTCTCCATCGCCTCCCTCTCGCTCTCCTGAAGCCTGGAGCTCAGCTGCGACATAAAAATTCATGCATTGAGATTTCCTCCATACATTCTGTGTGTGTGTGTGTGTGTGTGTGTGTGTGTGCAGTATATCTACCAGTGTGTTGTTCTCCTGCAGCTCCTCCATGTGCTCCAGCAGAGCGTTCTTGGTCTCTGCATCCTCCAGCAGAGCTCCCACATCAAACACGTTGTCCAGATAGGCCTGAATCTGCACCAGCAGCCGGTCGCTCTCCGTGAACTTCAACCTCTGCGGATTCAAAGAAGAAGAACAAGTTACACAAAGAGTCCTGCCTGCATGATAAATACACAACGTCCACGTTTTAAGGTTTCTGTTTGAAGTGACTGAAAGGGTCGGAGGTCAAAGTTGCCTCGAGGTAGTCGTCCAGCCCGTGCTGAGTGAACTCGTACTGGAGGTGGACTCTGAAGTTCATGTTTTCCACCGAGTGGACCACAATGTTGATGAACTGCATACAGGCCACCTGGTGGACAGACAGAGGAAATACTTCATCTTTACATCTTGTGATCCGTTTTCTTCTCTCCTGTGTTTTTGACTTCACGTTTTACCAGGAAAATGTTTTTAAATTGCTAATATATATATTTAGTTTCATCTGTGAAAAATATGTCGTTATTTTATTTATAAAAACACACAATAATATCTGTACTTTGTGAAGCGAACACGGAGAAATTAAAGCTCACCTGGAAGAAAACACGAATGCTTTTATTCCTATTTAGAACATGAGGTAACAGTGCACTTCAGCCTCTTGTGGCCGTAAAGAGTATTACAACAACAAGTTTCAGTAATTTATTAAGCAAAAAATACCAAAGAAATGTTAGAATTTACATTTCCTTTTTCTTGACAGTAAACTGAATATATTTGGTCTTTAGACTTTCAGTTGAAATAAAAAAAGACATTTATTGACGTCAGCCTGTGCTAGGGTTGGTTAGGAGGTTAGGGTTAGGGTTAGGTTAGGGTTAGTCCCCAGACCATCGTCAATGCTTTAAACTGCTCTTTGTAGATCTTTACATGAAATCACACGAGAGAGAGTTTCTCTTCAGCGTTACCATGAAGTCGATGTTGCTGTCTTCATGGCTGAAATACTCCACGAGATTCTCGAAGCGACTCTTCTCTCCACACACCTGAAAAAAAAACCAGGAAACAGAATCAGGATAATTAATGTCAGATCACAGCAGAGTGAAGCCACAGATGATTAAATAATCAACTTCTTTTTCTTTCTTTTGTGTTTTTGTGATTAATTGTTGATGCGTAAAAAAAGTCCTTTGAGACATGATTCTGATGAAGGATTAGAAAAATAAAACCTGCATTATGTCTCCACATGTACACACATGGGGGCAGTGTGCTCACAGTAAGTCCAGACGATATTACAGTAATGCATCCATCCATCCATCCATCTATCCATCCATCCATCTATGTAAATCAGCTATATTCCAGCAAACATGTGATCTAATTAAACAGTAAAGTGTCGACAGAGGAGGATGATTCAGCAGTTGTTTGTTGTGAGTAAAGTTTCAGGTTCAGTTGAGTTCAGGGACGAACAGAAACGATGGCAACAGCAATACCAGCGCAGGAGAACTGCAACAGTCCAGTGTGCTCTTCTGTCTGCACAACATGAACAAGGCTTCGCTATGTGTTCGAGGACAAAATAATGTGGCTGAATTATAATTGTGTTTTTACTAACAGCTCAGCAGATCTCCTGTCCCCCCCCCCCCCTTTCTGCCCACTCATGTCCTGCTTAATAATGCAGCACACCAACCTGACAGCCTGCACAACCCAAAACAAAGCCCACGTCCTGCTACTGAGGGACACATAAGCCGGCTGCTGGCTCCGTGCCCGCCTGCCTCCACTCTACGACCGATCCATCGCTGCCTCCATCTTTCCTCTCGCCCACACACGCTTCAGTTATGCAAAAAACAAAACACGCGCCACTCGCTGTGATGCTGAAGTCACCGCTGTGGTAACTGATGAACTCAACAACCAGGAGAGGGGAGGACTTGTCACCTAGTTTTCTTTTTCTTTATTAAATTCTATATGTTTTTTCTATATTTCATTTTTGTTTTAATGACCTCGACTCGATAGAGAACAATAAAAACGGGCTGAATGTCGACTTGTGAAAGAACCGTTTACTGCGTATTGAGAATCTTTCTACCATGTGTTCTGGCTCAAGTGCTCAGTCAGGAGATAGATTTCAGCAGAGAAGACATCTTGTATTCAATTCAGCAAATTAAAATCAAATTTGTTTAGATTTCTGTCCTTACATTTAAATAACAACATCGAATGGAACTTGTTGTAAGTGCGTCTCGAGATGTGGATCCAGACAGCAGCCTTCCTTGTTGCAGGGCAGGTTTCAAACACCGTTGACTAATAATAGAGCCTCCTGGTTCAGGTCTGTGCTCCTGTCTGTCTGCGTTGTTGCGGCTGCAGGAGGCGATCTGTTGGCAACAGTTGCTGCTTTCTCAGACGCGAGAAGGCCAAGGAGAGGTCAGAGGTGACTCAACAAGTGTTCCACATATTTACGCCTCTTCAGTCAGTTTCCGTTTGGCGGCGGGACAACTGGGCCGAGCAGCTGACGGACAGGAGGGGGGGGGGTTCTCCTTAACCAGCTTTTCCGTGCATTAGAGGACGACTGGTATGCGGGTGCTGTAACACTGATACCGCCTCTCTATGTTAAGCATCGGACCAGTTTAGAATAATGTTGGTTGAGTTGTCCCTGCTGCAGTGATAGAGGTCTTCGTGGAAACAGTGAACTTTGATGGATGATGGGACGCAACACTACCTGCTCTTATTTACAAACGACTCCACCAAACACCAACACTGTCCTCTCAGTCAAATCTCAGCTTAGACTTCTTGATCTGCTCCTGAGAGCTGGATATCAAACGGTACCGACTGCAATGTGTCCGTAGTACAACCAACAAGACCTGTAACCTTGTTTTAACTATTGAATCGTCTCTTTATTTCCATAGTTACTCATTTGTAAATATAATTTGTAATTTTTAGATTCATATTTGATAACATGCCTCATTTCAACTTAATACGGCAGCGTCGTTATTGTTTATACACAAACATTTATTATATATTCATAGAAAGGTTTGAAGACCTCTTTGAAGTTGTCGAAGGCGGACAGGATGATGTCGTGGCCTCCTCTCACCAAACACACGGCCGCCAGCAGCTCCAGCACCAACGCCTTCGTCCTGAGGAGCACAAATGTAACTTTACTCTTGATAAATCAGGTATTCTGCATTCATCCAGCTGACGGAGTTAACTCCAAGTTAAGTGAAGTCGTGACATCGAAGTGAGCTCACAGTCAACACAGACGTTAAGGTTACCTCGGGTTTCTGTTGTTGAGGCTGAGCGTGATCTCGTTGACGCAGCGAGGATGCTTCATCACCTGGTTGAACCCAGACTGACCCCACACACACACACACGCACACACACACACACACACACACACACACACACACACACACACACAC
>NW_022280034.1:1288110-1296403 GCF_004355925.1 Anarrhichthys ocellatus | reverse complement strand
ACACACACACACACACACACACACACACACACACACACACACACACAAATGTCAATAGAAGCTACAAGAGTGACTAATATTTAAAATAAACTACATGACTTGTATTCTTCTTCTTGTTATTTGACTCCTGCTGTCAGTATAATTCAACCTCATTAAATGTTTAATTTAAAAGTCAATGTCTCAGGAAAATAAAAGGTAATTTTAGAATCAGATAATTATGTACTTTTTGTTTCCACTGCATTGTATTTCTTAATAAAAATATCAAACAAAAACAATGTATGCACCATACACCAAATGTTTATATATATTTGCCGAAAATTATGAGATAGTGAGTTAAAATATTTAGATCGTAATAACATACAATATTGTGACTCTAAGTCTGAAACATATTAAAGGCCATGAGACAGAGGTTTGCTGCTGTTGTCACATACCTGGTAGTTCATGATGGCTCGCAGACACATGATGCAGAGATGAACGTCGTCGGTCTGGCTCACAGCTCGAGAGCTCCTCTGGACTTTCCTGTTTTGGAGAGAGTTGAATCTGCAGGTGAGAGACGCTGCGGTTACGTTGTTGTCCCTACGTCTTCACTCAAATATCTTTATTAACTAATTAGTAAATATGAAAAACAATCCATACAGCCATCATCTACATCCCATAATGACAATAAGGTAAAGTACACAGGAAAGTCAAAATGAGTCAAACTGTAAACTTTGTTTCACGATAAGTTTGAGTGTCACATTCACGCTCAAACGTGTGATAAAGAAACACACGTGCAGTCTGAACCAGAGGCCACCGGGCTATGACAAGAATGCAGTCGCTTCAGATCAGAGAGATTACATGTCGAACAGTGTGTGTGTGTGTGTGTGTGTGTGTTCACGTTACAACTTCATCTGCTGTGCGACATTTTAAAACCTACAGAGATCATTGCACTCGGTTTGAAAACACTGCTGTCAGAAATACATCATTACATCACTGTGCTGCTAACGTTACTAGCGCTCCTGCTCTGTTGTTCACAATGTAGCGTCATCAGGGATCGACGATTAGAAGGCATTCATACCAATCCCCTGATCGCATATTTATACTGAACATTCCTAAAGTAAAACTTTATTTTAGGGGCGGATCATGGCATAACAGCGGTCCGATACAGCACCACTGTAGAGTTTGTCATTTTTATTTGGGACATCAAGCTTCACATGAGTCCATCAAACCTCTCAGCCACTCTGTACGGACCTCACTGTGAAGGCCTTGCTGGCCTTGGAGGCGCTGTGAGTGGGTGAGTTGCTGGCACTTCTGCTCAGATCCTCCACGGACTTCTCCAGGGTCTTTTTATCTGTGGGCACCGTGCCGTTGTCCAAAGTGTCCGCCTCATACCTGCGAGCCAAAAGAATCAGAGTTCACACGGGAAGATAAGAGACGAACATAGTTAGGCCTAACCCAACAAATACCGGTATGTCCAGCTGATACCTACGTGACAGCACTGTGGGCGAAGGACAGATAATCCACAAGAACGTCTAAGCCGTGGTTCTCCTCGTTGAGGAACTCCTGAGCCCAGCTGCAAAGACCAAATACATTTCAACTCAGTGACGCTTTCAGAGGAGATATGGAACGACAAACACGCGTTATCAAGAGATCTGCATCTTTAAAACATGTTGAATTTAATTCATGACGTCTAAATATGTGTTTTACATTCATATTTTTCCTTTCTTCTATTTAACGTATCGTTTGTCACGTATTTATTTGTATTTATTGGATTGTTGTCCACAGATTACTTAGTTTTTCTCTTTATGTTGAGCGTTGGCTTATTGAACTCTTGTCACATTTCTTACTTTTTATATTATCTTATGAAGTCTTACGTGTGTGCAAATAACAAAACACATTTTAGGATTATAAAACTATAAATTACAAACACACTGTTGCATTTTCTATTTAATGCAGGAACAAATAATTACAAGAAGAAACGAATGTATCCAAGAAGCTTTTCAAAGGTTTTTGTTTCAATGAAAGTGTTGCTGTAATGTATTCACACACAGACAAACATCACTTTAATTAAAATCTCCTTCAGAGGCTCAAGTAGGTTTTTAAAACTTTTGTCAGAGTTTTCACTTTGTGTGATATAATCAGACAAAGCCTTGGAGGATTGGAGGGAGACTCACCCGATGTAATTGGTCCTCAGGGAAATCTCCAACTCTCTGAGGATCTGAGTGGATTCCTGGACACGTCTCTTAAACTGCCAGGAGGGAAGTTGTAAAGTCAGTAAAGGCCTCATTATTCAGAAAATGTAAAAGAAGTCTGTTTACTGATCTGTAGCTTGAATTTAAGAAGCAATCACACGAAAAAGAAAAAAACCTTCCTGCCAGTGAAACAAGCAACAAATATTGTTTCTCTAAAAAGCACGAACAAAGAGTGACACAGAAGTCCTTCATGGTCGTTTCATATCACAATAAATCCCATTAATAAAAACTCCGACATGATCTCCTGATTCCAATCAAATCAAATCATAAATGGATTTAATTAAACTAAAAAGGTACCAAACCTTCTGACAGGATGTGAAACATCACATTGCTTCTTTTGTTACCTTCATCCAATTTAAAAATGTTCCCTGAGTCAGCTTCTTTCACTGGACAGTTTTAACGTCTGCAAAGCATCTTTTAAAAGTGACAATATTTACTGAAGGCTGAGGTGATTCAAGAGGGAACTGAGTGGGAGTGTAGAAATGACGGACGATCCAAGTTTGAAACAGACTAGAGATCAGATACCTGAATGACTCGTGTTTTTGGGGAATTTATGAACTAATGCTTTGATGTTTTACAATGAAAGACAGACTCTGCAAAAGGATCCAAATCCGGATTGGGAATAGAACGGTTTTGGTTTTGTTTTGGACAAAAACGGCCGCTACAAAAATGGCTATTAATCAGTCTTTCACATCTTCAACAGCGCGCACACAGGGTGCTCTTGCTGTTCTGGTTCTGGTTGGGTGTAAAAGAAACCATCAGTCTGGGTGCTTCACACCTGTTGTTGGGTTCATCTGATCCGGAACAATGGAAGAGAAGTTACTCTGTTGTATTCTATCGCTGGTCCGGTTCCTGTTGACGCTGACGGGACGTCCTACAGACTGACAGGTGACTCGTTGATTGGACTTCAGGACACACGTGGTGAAATGAAATTCTCTTTGATGCTTCTGATGCGTATTTGTGTTCTTTGATTAATACCTGACTATACGCATTATTAGTATTAGCTTTTGACCTCTTAATCAGGTAATAAAACCTTTGCTGACGTGCTTATATACGTGGCATTAAATACAGATCAATACGACTGCTTCCTGAACAGAGTTTTACAATCAGCAGATGATTTATTAGTAGTTAAAGCTGTTGAAATCTTGCTAAAGTCACAGTAGTTTGCCATCACACCACAAACAAACTGCACCAGTCTGTTTGGAAGCGGGCCGAGAGCTTTTAGAGTGTTAATGTGCTTTACTGGCATGAATGTACCAAGGACAATAATGAGATTATAAAGAAAAAGAATACGGTAAAATTCATATAATAAAGAAAATAGCAGGAAACAATTGCTCTGTGTGATAAAAGACTTTTGTGAAATCATTTTTCACACCAAACAGAAACTGAAGGTTTGAGCTGAGACGTGAGTCCGTTGGGTCGTACCTTCCGACTGACTCCTCCGTGATCAAGGTGACTCTTCAGCTTCTCCAGATAAGCCGATGGTGGATTCTTCACTTGAAACCGCTCCTGAAGATGCAGAGAAACACACACACACACACACACACACACACACACACACACACACACACACACAGAGATCTATAATTATATCTGATTGCGGTACTGCATTAAGGGGGGGGGGGGCAGTTTGATTACACAGCGTCTTTTATGCAAATGTGTTGGATCTCAACGAGCTTCCAGGAATTATTCTACTGGTGCAGCGGTTTTACATCACAAACACTTCAGCTGTAACGGTTTGTCCGTTTTGTAAAAAAATCATCAGTAACAGCTTTCAAAGATTGGCTTCCATCTTTGTGCAGTTATAATTATGATGTATAATTTGAGCAGAGTGAGCGGTGTCCTCTGTCACTCTCCCGTCACGGTGTTCTGGACCTCCCTGTGGTTATTCCGGTGACGTACAGTGTTAATGAGCTTCCTCCCGTGTGCGTTTGTGATGTTTGGTAATCACATTGCGTCACTACATCGATCGCCCTACACTGCACATAGAAAGCCATTGATTGTCCTATTTCTTTGTTAAGTAACCAGAGAGACGATATGCATGATGACAGAGGGGATCTAGAGAGCAGACCCACCTGGTCACAGATCAGGTCCCACTTCTTCTCGTTGTCGTACTGACTGAGGATCTTCACTTTGTCTGGAGGAAGATTCATCGTGTTCTGAAAACAGAGGGAAAGATGCAGAATTTGTTAAAGACATGGCTCCAGTGAGAATCGTCATTAGTCCTATTGGAGTCACTCGTCTGGTACTGAGTCATGACTCCATGAGTCAGACGTCGCTGACTAATATCGGTTCAGTCTGCAGGTCTGTTGTCACAACAGTTGTGTTACGGATGCTGTTACTCATCACGTCCTCACAAACAGACGTCAGATCAGTCTCAGTATCAGCGAAAGCACACAGAAGAATTCACAAATATATTGTTACTTTTGTTTACATTTATACACATGAATACTTTCTCCACAAAAAGTTATTTGTAAATAAAACACAAAACGCATCTGTGAATCCTTCTGTGTGCATTCATTAGTTCTGAGCCTGATCTGACTCCATAGTAACAACACATGACTAGATTAAGAACAGTTGAATTGCACATTAATAACGCTGCTTTGTGTGCAACATCATCTCTAAACAGAAAGCCGATGCTGCACTTTGATGAAGTGCTCGTCCTAAACTCTTGAGTGTCAGCTGATGGGGTCAACGACAACGTTGTTTGTGTGAATGACAAAAAAAATACTCACCACACACTGTAATACACATTAATACACCCGTCGTGGTGTCCCATATTACAGACACATCAGCTGAAGTAATTATAACCCACACATGAAACTGGGCTAGTCGACAGGAGACGCCCACACACTCAGCTAACTCCTCACTTTGTTTCAAAGCTACATCTCTTTATCGGTTTCTCCTCTTCATCCTCACACCTCCTGAAGAAGAGCGACTCCTTCACGAGGTCATCGACACGGACTCTGAGTAAATGTCCAGCAGTCGGTACTTAGTGCTGATTGTACTTTACCTCCGGGCCTCAGCTGAACCGCATAAAACAGCTTTTAAATCGGACTTTTGTTCTTTTATTATATGAAGTAGTTATACAATCATTTCCCTGAGGTACAAGCCGATGCAGTCTAAATACTGGAACACATGGAAGTCTACTGTGCAGACATTAGCGTGCCGAGTTTAAAAACGGGCACAGTGAGTTCCACATGCAGTAAATCAATGCTGCTGTGAGGCTGGATGTGAACCTGATAAATCAGGCCTGAGGATCAATGCTGGTTATACTGTATTTGACCTGCTGGATCACAGAGAAACAAGCTTACTTCACTCTGCTGCACCTTTACAGTATTTATTAATGACATTAAAGAATCACGAGTAGAAAAGGGACTTTTGGAAAAACATCTTAAGGTTTTATTTCTGATTAAAAACTCTAATGTGCTTCATCAGAACTGTGTGGATGTGGCTTGATCAGGTTTGATTGACAGAGACCAACTTACATCTGTGAGAATATTGTCATATTTGTCCAACAATGTCAAACGGACAGTTTAGCAACATGGGTCAGAATATCCCAACTGGTATTTTGTTGGTGAGCAAAAGAGAAGTCGAAGGTTATGTTCCCACTACGAGCGACAAAAGCAACAGAACGGCAATGGTATAAGCTGACGAGTGAAGCCAATGCTTCATGTGTTAAAGCTGCATTCTCTCTAGTGTCCACCAGGGGGCGACTCCTCTGGTTGTATAGAAGTCTATGAGAAAATGACTCTACTTCTCTCTTGATTTGTTACCTCAGTAAACATTGTAAACATGAGTTTATGGTCTCAATCTCTAGTTTCAAGTCTTCTTCACTACAGCATGATGTTCATTTAGTACATTATGGTCCATTTAGAGTCAAACAGACCATAAAGCAGGGGATGCTTTAGGGCGGGGCTACACGGTGATTGACAGGTCTCTATCTACCAGAGACGTATACGGCGTCTCTACGTCACTCCTCCTTAGTCCAAATATGGTCACTTCCTGTTCACCGGTTGCAAAAAAGCCAAGATGGCGACAGCCGAAACGCAGAACTGGAGGCTTCAAAACACACAAACTAATGAATGACGTCCCGACGACTACGTCCACTTCTTACAGTCTGTGGTTCACGCTGGAATCTGAATTTGGCCACATTTCAAAAATTATGCAAAAAGCCAAACAAATAAAATTATATGCGAGCAATAAGCCAGAATCGAGCACTAAGGTTTGCAGTGTGATCAGCTTGTCCCATTTAGTATGTCCAAACCCAGTACAACATGTTGTAAAATGAGGACATGAATGTTCGTGATAAGTGTGAAAGCAAGTTGTCACACTCAAATTAACACTCTCGCCATGACAACCTGCACAATAACTGCCTCCGTGTGCTCAAGGATCACAAATCCCTCCAACTCTGCTTCAACATGCTGATTTAAGCGGCATTAAAAAGTTAAAATCAGCGACCTTTATGCCTGCTGTTAGCACACACACACCGTCAAAACATTATTGGAAACAACAGCTGTGAATTCAAGAGGCTGAGAATGTTAGCAGGAAGACGACATGTTGAATCCAGCAGACAGAAGAAGTGGGACATGCACAGAGACGCGTTCCTGCATTTCTAAATGTGCTGACGGTCCCCAAAGGACGGATCAATGAAACGTCATGTGAACAGGAACGAGCTGCGTCTGCAGCAGTGGATGAATAATTACTGTCCTCCTTCGTCTCCCCGTTCAACCCGACTAACAGTACAACGCTGAGTCTGTTGCATCACATGTGATCACAGGGAAACACATTTAAGGATCAATACATCTATTTAATAAAGGAAAAGGCTAAGTGCACTGCATTTCATTATCTGGTGTAAATGTCATCCTGATAAAATCATGTTTAAAGAAATGAAATGCATATTAATGTCTGGTGTGAAAGTGTAAGTCAAGATCTCAGACTGAAGTGGACGAAGTCACCGTGAAGTCACCTGTTGGTTTGTGGACTAATGTTTTGAAGCCTCGAGTTCAGCATTTTGTTTAAGTTTTCTGTCGTCGCCATCTTGGTTTTTGGAACCAGAAGTGACATGAGGGGGTGGAGGTTATACTGGGCTATGCTATTGCCTGGCTACCGGTATTGCTGCTGACAGCGTTTTTGGGGGGGACGTGCCCATTGGTTGCACCGCCTGGTGAAGATATGGCTTTAAAGGTCTTCTTTGTAGAGATAACATCCCTGATGTTGTGATCATTCGGATGAAGCTAACAGTTTAACAAAAAACTGCTAACAAGTGCGTAAATGTTATCTCCTTTTCTCTGCGTCTGTAAATACAGTACACAAATCCACAGATGTATATTTACAAGTCCACCCACTGCCACGTTCCCTGTTGGGAAATATGCAAAGTGTTATGCAAAACAGTGGGGGGGGGGGGGGGGGGGGGGGGGAGTGCTCCAAGTAAATTTGGATTTGACTGGCGTCATCAGAGTCACATGCAGCACAGCACTGAGAGGACTTCTGCTGCTCCGATATTGATTCTCTCAGTTTGAAAGCACTGCAGTGGCATCGCACAAATCCATCACAATATGAGTGAAACATCAATAAGAGCTGCTCATAAAACAAAAAGAAAAACACTGGCTTTTTTAAAGCACGTAAATACTGCATGTTCACATGCAAATGTGAGCACACACACATATTGTCCTCCACCTCCCAAAGCCACACCTGTGAGGGAAAGTCCGACACGTTGAGCCTCTGCAGAATGAGACCAGGGACGGTTTGCTGCATCCCTCACTGTTACCTCCTCACTCACAGGCTGGTTTGTATGCAGACGGAGTATCTTCTCCATTTAGAACAGGAGATTTTGCTATGCAGACTCAGCAGAAGACGAGTGTGTGGGGGTCTGTTTGGTGGAAGAGATGATCTATATGTTGTGGAATAGGATGGCGCTGAAGCAAAAAGGCACACTTGTTCAGCAGAGGGTGGGAGGTGACATGATGTATCAGATGCAGCAAACAGTTAAACTGCAGCAGAGTGATGCCTGTTTGCACATGAGAGACTGCTCATGAGAGACTGCACATGAGAGACTGCAC
>NW_022280034.1:1286721-1288100 GCF_004355925.1 Anarrhichthys ocellatus | reverse complement strand
CATGAGAGACTGCACATGAGAGACTGCACATGAGAGACTGCTCATGAGAGACTGCACATGAGAGACTGCTCATGAGAGACTGCACATGAGAGACTGTATTTGATGTGGGGCTGTTTTTCTTGGTTTGGACGCCTCAGTTGGGAAATCTTAGCAAACTTTGTTGATAAAGACTTACTCTTATATGTTATTAAACCTCAAATCAGCTCAACATGATGTCACATCCCATCATGCACCTCTCAGACAAAAGGAATGTGGCTCATCATACAAGTTGTCCAGCCACATGTTGAACATAGCTGCTTTGTCTCTGCCACAGATCTTTCTCTGACTGTCACCATGAAGGCATGAGGGTTGTCACCACGTAACAAACATCTCAGTGAAACAAGTCACAAAGAGAAAATCAAGTTGTGGTCGAGGAATGATGGTCGCTGGCTTTGACTCCGAGTTATGGGGGAAGTCCAGGCAATAAAATACGCAAGTAAAGTTTTATCTAGCATGAGGTGTTGCTATATTCTTCGCTACAAAAGCCTGAAACACCCAAAGTCAGCGAAAGTGATAAACAATAAAACCACAAGTGAGACTACGAGCCTTAATCTGCTGCTAAAGCAGCTGATGTTGAACCCAACGGGGTCACACTATTCCTCTGATCTACAGGTGGAAGAAACGCAGCAGTAAAGGCAGTGAAGAAGAAGACTTCTTGCAAAGATTTTAAAGTGTTTTAAGAGGAAAAGAAGTCAATTAAATAATTGTTTAAGACCACAAGGATTGAGGTGTTTTAGTGACCAACACAGAATGTAAACATGACTTTCGTTTGTTTATGAGAAAACTCCTTTTAGTGCGATATAAACAAAATAAAGCACGAAACGAATAGTATCGAGACTTGTAGAGTGTGTCAAAACAAAAAACACTAGTTTTGACAATGACATTATATCGTCTCATTTCAAGGCCTTTAAACACTGGGGGTGCGTTTTCTTTCACGCTTCAATACTGTATATGTTTCCAGTCACGAGTACTTTCACACAGAACGGGAAGATTATGCAGCAAAAAAGCAATGTGATTATTATTTTTTTGTTGTTTTTTCTCAGCCAATCAAAAGCGTAGACTGTGTTGTACAACAACACAGAAGCTCGCTGCCGGTATGAATTATGATGCGAAATATTTGCAGGTGAGTAACTGGAAATAACAATTTATTTTTATGGACTTTGCTTTTACGCACCGGGACATTAATTCATGTTGAAACAGGAAAGACACAAACAGTTGCCGCAGTTTACTTCCTCTTGATTGGGACTCAGCAGGCGCAACCTCTGGTTGTTCCGAGTGAAGCCGACGCTGAATTGTCTTAAAGCTGCATTCTCTCTAGTGTCCACCAGGGGGCGACTCCT
>NW_022280034.1:1285897-1286321 GCF_004355925.1 Anarrhichthys ocellatus | reverse complement strand
GCGTCTCTACGTCACTCCTCCTCAGTCCAGATATGGTCACTTCTGTTTATCGGTTACAAACAAAACAACAACATGGCGACGGCCGTAATCCAAGATGGCGACGGCTTCAAAACATCAGTCCACAAACCAATGAGTGATGTCACGATGACTACATCCACTTCTTTTATACGGACTCTGGGCCTTAGAGGCTCAGACCAAACCAAGTAGACCAAAGTGTGTCCAAATACTTTTGGCCACATGATGTAAAACTCTTTGTAACATTTGACCTTCTCTATCTTCATAATCTTCATAAAGAAGTTAATCTGAGCTGAAATTGAATCTGTGATGAAAAAAAGAAGTAAAGTTTAGCTGCACCTTTTATTAAATTGTAAACAACCCGCCCCCTTTGTCGGTCGTCCGATACCATCTTTTCTCCTGTGACCTC
>NW_022280034.1:1272507-1285797 GCF_004355925.1 Anarrhichthys ocellatus | reverse complement strand
CCCCCCCCCCCCCCCCCCCCCCCCCTTCATTCTTCTGCAGTGAGCCTAATGCTGCAGTAAGCTCCAGTATAAAGGACCTCTTATGTATCTTTCCACAGCGGCATTGTGTACCTGGCACTGTGGTAAGCTTGTCCTGAGGACGTGCACATTTCCAACATATTCCAAATTCTTTGTTATCTTTTTGCAGTGTGTGTTTGCCTGCTGCTCTGTGTCACAACTCACCAGCACTGCACCGAAGCGTTGCTCCAGTTCCTCCTCGGGTGGCATCGGGAGTTTGAGCCCCGTTTGTCTCTGGGGGCCCGTGGAGCCCGGAGGGGCCACAGACGATGCCGCCGCCTTGCCCTCCTTTCCTTGAGGCACCTCCATGCTTCCTGCTGCGTTTCCCATGATTGTCAATACAATAGATCCAAGAAATACTCCCCAAAAAAACCTGCTTCCGCTAAAAAGATGATAATAAAAAGTATTTTGTATTTATTTATTCAAAGTTTGAGGCTTTGGCCCGTGACCTTTCGTTATTTCCATGACCCCCCCACCACAGTCTGTTGACTCAAGCGCCGCTCATTACTCGTCCATGATTCTCAAACCAGGAGAAAGCAGCGGGGTGAAATCCACCCCTGCCTCTGAATGAGATCCTGAAGCATTATGAAACCCTAGAGAGAGGGGAAGGGGATATCCTAAAGAGTGACAGGCTGAGTGACAGCTGAGTGAAAGAGGGAAAAAAGGGGGAGGAGGAGGTAAAGAGTTCAGAGGACGAGGCTGCAAAAGAGAAGAAGAAGAAAATTAAGATTCACCAGGAAAAGATATCACTTCTGTGCTTCAGGTGGAGGAGAAAACTCTAAACTACTCCAAAAGCTGCAGAGGTCTCTGGTGATGAGACTTAGCTGGTATTTGGAAGCCCTCCATCTGCTGTTGGATGCTGGGAGTCTCTTTGATCTCCGCGTCCAGAGGAGGAAAAGAGGGGAAAAGGCAGCGATCCAGCAGGCAGACACCCTGTCTATCCGAAACAGGGACAGAGAGAGAGAGAGAGACAGGCGGCAGCAGTGGAGGTAGTACCTCACAGCTGAGAGCAGGGAGCTCTCTGGGTCCTAGTGCCTCCAGGTACAAGGAGGCACATGTGACTTGTAGAGCGTCTCATTTCTGACATAAACTGAGCCACACGTTCAATTTTAAAGATTGATTTTCTATATTTCTTCCATACAAATCACATCAAAACATCAAAACTGTATCTAATAATAAATGTTGTTTGTGTATCAAAGCCTGATATCTCTTGTTCCTCTTTCGAGCTCCATTAAAAACTCATCAATGAGCCTCACTGTTGCACTCGCTGACTTGTTCCTTCATTGTCATGAAAACACACACACACACACACACACACACACACACACACAGTAGTTTATTCAGAAATATGGAAATAGGTTATGATCCCATACGATAAAACGAAAGTTACGAATGTAACTACGGTTCTATGAATCCTGGATGACCGCCAGAGGCAGTGCTTCACACTGGATATCTTCCGTCTCGCGCATGCGCAGGTCGAATATTTATACCAACAAAGTCACCTGTGACCTCGGATGACCCCCGTCGTCTATAAGTTCCGGTGTCATCCTGAGTTCAGTCCTATGGAATCTTCTCGCGAGTTCACGGGATTCCGAGTGACCAAGAACTCTGGCGGTCATCCAGGATTCATAGAACCGTAGTTACATTCGTAACTTTCGTTCTATTTCATCCTTACTGACCGCCAGAGGCAGTGCTTCACACTGGATGACTTATACCAAAAGAGTCACGAGGAAGCACAGTAACTACCTCGTATCGCTCCGGCAGAGAAAATTGGCCAAAGAACCCTCCCCAGTGGGTGAGGGGTGGCAACGTTAACTCTGTAGTGTTTGGTGAATGTGCTCGGTGATGCCCATGAGGCCGCAGCACATATATCCTCCACAGGCACACCTCTCAGGGCTGCCCTTGGCGTGGAGACACTCTTGGTAGAGTGACCCTTCACCCCGGATGGCCGAGCGCAGTCGCTCGCCTTGTATGTATAGGCAATGGCCTCCACTATCCAATGGGATAGGCGTTGTTTTTTTAGGAGCTGGGCCCAGATCAACCTGACCTCACAATAAGACCGCAGACTAAGCGACAAAGGGAAGCAGTATATGCGAAGCTTCTCTGTCTTTTTCTTCTGAGCTCACTCTGAAGCAGCTTGTCCTTGCACTCCCACTCACTCAGGCCATCTGTAAGGATACTGTAAATGAATTAGCGCCCCCTCACCCCAGCCATGAAACATCATAGAAATCCTCCCACGGAGCCTCCCATAGGTAGAGACACCCACATACAACATCCATTCGTCCTGCATATCCAGGCAGACACATTTTCTTAATGAGGCGGAGCCCCCCTTCCCCTTAAGTGACAAGTGTAAGCGTCAGCGGGTGCAGAATTTACATGAAGAGATCGAATGCATGCCCACATAGCCCTCTCCCCACACACACACATACATACACACACAAGCAATCATACATGGAGACTGACGAAGTGCATGCTGACACACTTGCACATCCTACACTCTCACATGCCCCCCCCCCCCCCTCCTCCCCTCCCTGATGATTAGAAAGTGGCTCAAGGACAACTTTCTACGAGGGCAATGACAAAAAATGAAATCTGCCATGAGAGACTGACTCTGGCTGCAGCACAGAAGAAGTGCCCAGAGTACGTATGATGTATAATCCGAGGAGGCAAAGATGTGATAATAAATAGCCAGGGGCTGGATGATTGGGAGGAAACTTCTAGAGCAGACAGTGAGTTCTGTCCGTGATGCACTTAGAAACGTACTCAATGAGGCTTGATGAATCGAACGTGCTGCCCCATCTAATGAACTCTTCAGAGTTAATTGAGTGTGTCCGTTGTCATTTGGTTGATAAATAACATCACTGATATTATATTGGTAATCAGTTCACTGCTCCCATCGGTTGCAGTAAACAACAGTACTTTTGAAAGTAGTTCCATGTTTAGTGTTTGTGTATTTCTTAGTGCTGCCACAAATACTTTTTTTCCCTGAAGATTCTCTGCAGCACAACAAATCATTTCACGTGAAGCAAAACCTGGACCTCGAAGGAGGAATATTCACACGATTTCCTCTCTCTCTCTCTCTCTCTCTCTCTCTCTCTCTCTCCAGCAAACTACATCTACATTTTGCACAGAAAAGCAGCAAAGAAAATACTCCTCCTTGATATTCTCATCTCTCAGAGTGATTGTGATTCAGACCGTCAAGTAGCACATCCTCCCGTCTGCAACGCATCATCTCGCACTGCAGCACTCTCAGCAGCTCTTATGACATTGCACCGGAGAGCTCGGCTGGCAATAGAGCCGGGCCCTGTTCACTCCACCCGTCCTCTAATAATACTCGTCCCCAGAGGCAAGGCAAGGCAAAGCAAGTTTATTTGTATAGCACATTTCAACAAGGTAATTCAAAGTGCTTCACATAAAACCATTACAAGCATCAAAACATAAGGCAAAAGAAAAGGAGATTTAAAAACAATTAAGAACATTCATTGAAACAATAAAAAACAGTGTAAGAAATAAAATACAGTAGTAAAATGCAGAAATGCAGGAAATTGATTAATATATTAATTGAATCTGGTTCAATTAAAGGCAGCAAACAGAAAAGTCTTCAATCTTGATTTAAAGGAGCTGAGGGTCTCAGCAGACCTGCAGCTTTCTGGGACTTTGTTCCAGATATGTGGAACAGAAACACTGAACGCTGCTTCTCCATGTTTAGTTCTGACTCTGGGAACAGAAAGTAGACCGGTCCCAGACGACCTAAGGGGTCGGGATGGTTCATAAGGTAGCAGCAGATCAGAGATGTGTTTTGGCCCTAAACCATTCAGTGCTTTATAAACCAACAGCAGGATTTTAAAGTCAATTCTTTGTTTGACAGGAAGCCAGTGCAAAGACCTCAGAACTGGAGTGATGTGATCCACCCTCCTGGTCTAAGTGAGGACTCGAGCTGCAGTGTTCTGAATCAGCTGCAGCTTTCTGACAGACTTTTTACAGAGACCTGTAAACACACCGTTACAGTAGTCCAGTCTGCTGAAGATAAATGCATGGACAAGTTTATCCAAATCCTGTTGAGACTCAAGTCCTCTAATCCTTGATATACTTTAGAATTGAAGCCATCTACAAGCTCATTGACTGAGATGCAAGAGAGCGCTGGTGTGGAGGAGAACTTCTGAATAAATAGTTCACTGGTGTTTTCAGAGATGTAACGCTTCGTCACAACCTTGGTTTGGACATTTGTGTGCAAGGAGATTGCACTCTCAAAGAAAACACAGAAATGATCAGAGAGTGCAACATCAGTCACAGCGACCCTGGAAATGTTTACACCTTTGGTGATGATTAGGTCCAGAGTGTGCCCCCTGTTGTGTGTGGATCCTGTCACATGCTGAGTCAGATCATAGTTATCAAGGACACCACATAGTTCTATAGACCCTCTGTCCTGGGGATTATCAACATGGATATTAAAATCGCCAACAATAACACAGTCAAAATCAATACAGATTATAGACAGCAGTTCAGTAAACTCATCAAAGAAGGTTGCACAGTATTTAGGCGGTCTGTAAATGTTTAGGAATAAAGCTTGAGTGGAATTCAGAGCCACATATTCAAAAGAACTAAAATGACCAAAGGACATCTGCTTGCATTGAAGAGAATCATTAAATAAAATAGCAACTCCACCTCCTTTCTTATGCGCTCGTTTCACTCATGAAACTGAAGTTGTGAGGTGTTGATTCAATAAGAACAGCTGCACTGTTATCTTGATTTAACCATGTTTCAGTTAAAAACAAAATGTCCAGTTTGTGCCGAACAATAAAATCATTGATTAAAAATGTTTTTCCTGACAGAGACCTGACATTTAATAAAGCTAAGTTTAAAGCTTTCTTTGCCCAATTTATTTGGACAGGCTGACAGGAATGTATGTTAAGTTTGATAAGTTTGCAGGTTTACTATTGTTTATTCGCAGCCTCACCTTTCTTTTTCTATAAACTAGCAGGACAGGAATTGAGAAGGCTAGCTGCATACAGGGCCCCGACTTCTCCTGGAGAGAATCATTGGTGTCATTAGCCTTGTAGCCTGGACCCGGAAGATATCAATTATTGCCTTTATCAGGTAGGGGAGTCAGAGGATGGTTGTGGAGCCGAGGTGGAGGTGGGGGACGGGCAGGGCACTTTAACTTTGCCGATTGTGTCAAAACTGGCTCAGGACTTGGAGCCAGTTTCGGGGGTGGGGCTGGAGCTGTACGTCGAGGAGCGGGGCGAGGAGTGTGTTTGGTTCCAGCAATGACCAGCTCTTTCATGTGGTCAGTGAACTCCAGGTGGGGGGAGGATGGGGAGAGTGTGAGAGAGGAAAGGGACCTGGATGGAGTTTAGGGGGTGGAAGTAGGTTGCTGGGGAGCACCCCCTCCGTGCCAAAAATACACCTCCATCAGCAGTATTTTCTGCGCGGACACTAATCAGGTCCACTGTGCTCAGGTGTGGCTTCATGAGGGCTCCCTGTCTATTGTTTCATTAGAAGTGTTTGCTGAGCCGTGTGATCTAGGACAGGGCTTGAGAGAGGCGATTAATAACTCAGCATGAAGTCTTCGGGGCCAACTTTGAAAACTGTGCCACTTCTTTGACGAGGAGGGGAGGGAGGAAGGAGCCGGAGGGGCTTCTAATAAGGACAGTGAGGTGAGTGTTTTGGTGGCTTGTGCACGTGTGGTTTGCATGGATGCATCTACAACAGTGTATTTAAAGTCTGTCGCAATAATATCAGTGCATTCCGTCCGTCGTATTATTCTTTGTCTTCATTCTATTTGGGGAATAATCATGATGCCATGTTTTGGAACTACAGTTCCCATCACATATTTTTTACTGAAAACCAAAAACGATCGTCAGTAAAACAACACCATGATGGTCAAACGGTGTAATTAATCCACGGTTGACATGCGTGCCGAACCACGAGGTGTAACCGTACGGATCACGGATGGTCCGTTACATTACAGTCATTTAATGTATATAACAATTCAGATTCTATCACATTTCTACAGGAGCAATTTTGGGGTTAAGTGTCTTGCTCAAGGACACATCGATATGCAACTAGCCGGGGATCGAACCGCTGACCCTCTGATTGACGGACGGCCCTGCTCTCCACTTAGCCACAGTCGCCCACCACTAACATCATGTATACTGTTGAGAAATATGTATATTAATTCAAAGTCCACTGCATGAAATATTATTTGGTTCCCGGAAACCGAAATTTGGTGGGAGGCACAGCCTTGTTGCCAAAGGAACTGCATCCGGGGGATGTTGGCGAGCTAGCCAGGAGCACCGGAGCAGGTGAGGAGTTGGAGATGGAGTTGGTGCTCACACTCTGTGGAGCCAGCTGGAGCCCACAATGGCAGCCCGAATCATGGACGAGCCTCATCACGTCGTTACGGAAGCGCACACCCACCAGAGCGTACAAGATCGGGTTGAGGCAGCAGCGGGTGTACGCCAAAGTGCAGGTGATGTACTCCAGCAGCAGACCGCAGAACGACCCCGCCATTTTACGCGACAGCACCACCGTGTACGGCAGCTGGAACACCAGGAAAACCAGCACCAGAGCCACCATGAGCTTCAAGGTGCGCTGCCGATGCCACTGCTTGCCCCGCCGGAGTGCCTTCCCATCCCACAGCACTCGAGCTATCAAGGAGTAGCACGTCACCATGACGGAGAGGGACAGGCAGAAGACGGCGATGATGGCTCCGTTGGTGGTCATTTTGACTCTTTCGCATTTTATTATGCCGCAGTACGCCTCGCTCTCCTGCCACGCCACCTCAGAGTAGAGGATTTCAGGCAGGCTGAGGAGCACTGCGACCAGCCACACGCCAACGGCGGCAACTTTCCCGCCCATTAGAATCCGACTGCGCAGCCTGAGCATCTCTTGGGCTCGAGCCACCACCATGTAGCGGTCAACGCTGATGCAGGCCAGCAGCAGGAGCCCGCTGTACGTGTTGATGGCGTAGCATGCACGCGTGGCCCTGTAGAGGGTGACGGAGGAGCTCCAGCCCAGAGTGTCGACGGCCTGCAGCGGGAGCGTGAGGAGCAGGAGGAGGTCGGCCAGCGCCAGGTGGAACAGGAAGACGTCGGTCATGGAGCGCAGCCGGAGGCGGCGGTAGAGAGCGAAGGTGGCGATGACCAGGCAGTTCCCCACCATGCCCAGCAGGAAGACGAGGCAGAAGATGCTAATCTGGAAGGTTTTGATGGTGAGCTCCTGCTCTCCAGCCTCACAAAAGTCAGAATCCCAATCGCTGAAGTCTGTGATGTTACTTGTATTCCACGACGAGTAGTTTAGAAAGTCATCGCCGTCGTAATCAGTATAGTCGAGGCCGGCGTGGATGACATCCATTGCTGGCGGGGAAGAAATGAAGACTGGTAAATCATTTATCAATGAGAAGAAAATATATATTTTAAGATTTTATTATTTTTCGGTGGATGGACAGTGTAGACAATTGTAGAGAAATGTATATTGAATTTGGACTTTTGAATACGCTTGTCAGAGCATTGTTAGTCTCGCGCCACCATCAGGTGAACCTGTCTGTGTGTGTGTGTGTAAACATTATAACAATACATGTATAAGTGGCTGGTTGCAGCTTTGGGGCTAAGTTTAGGTTCAGCTGTGAGTTTGGACACTTCATCATGGTGTTGAGAAAAACCAACAAGATGGACGTAATGTGCGTCTTTAATTTTTGATGATTATATCTGGCAGGATGTGTGAACAAGCTCAGAACATTCAGGTGTTATTTGGTTCTTACATTTTTAAAGCCGTTTAAAATATCATCCAATTACTCTCTAATAATGTGCAGATAGAACCATCGCTTCAGACCACGAGTTTCAGCTCTAGGACTACATTTAAAAGAGGATAATTTACATATAATCTAGTGAAACACACGGCTTGAAGACTAAAATTCATATTCTTTAAGTTCTTTTCAATATTTTACATTTACTGAAGGTAGTAAGTTCAACAACCTATAACCTGCTCAATAACAGCCTTCTGCTGCATGTCTGTAGTGATTATTATGAGTCATTCTGGGCTTCAACGAAATGTCACAGTTGAACCAGCTTGCGTGAGGACTTTAATTACAAAAACCTGGACACCGGCCTGGCTTGATTTTGAGCAGAATGCTTCATGTCACGATATCAGGAAACACTACCTCCTCCACACTCAGGTTGAAAGTGAGAGACCTGCAGCTTTGCTCCTCAGTCTGACTAAGCAGCTGTGATATTTTAGTCATTCGGCTCTGGGTTGCGTTAGACTGGCACTGGGTCGTTGTTACAGGGGAAACTGTGGGCAGCTTCAGCGTCTACAGATCAGTCAGTGTCGCGTGCCAACAGCCTTTACATGCAGTGCCACAATCACCTTTTTTCATTTCATCTTTCACTCTGCAACTCAGTTATTGTTGAGGCTACTCGCAGTATTTAATTGTGCTCTTGTTCTTGTCTTCTTCTTTGGTGGTGGATATAGATATTAAAGGAGTTTCCCTTGAAAAAGGTAAGAGGAAGTTAACAGACTGGTGAGCAGAACGGCGCTGGGATTCATCTGATATTTGTATATTTTCTTACTTACTAAAAGTTAAACTGGTTCTCAACAGATGTACATTTTGCAAACAGGAGTTGTTGACACATGGTGAGTTGTGAGGCTAAATGTGATTTAGTGTTATTGTAACTTTATACTCCAGAATGAACGGAGACATTATTTAGCGTGCAGTTGGATGTAGACTCGGTCAAAACGGTCGTTTTTCCAAGTTGTGTTGGAATACAAGTTATGCTTTGTAACTTTCCACATATTTGTGGAAGAGCACGGAAACATTTGATGATAAAATACAGAACATTTGTTGGTGTTTTGCTCAGGTAGCTGAAGGAAAAAGAAAATGTCTACTTATAGAGAATCTGAGTCATGGCGTGTCTTCTGATGAGACGTAACCCCAAACTGACGAACAGTTTTGATTCATATTATGATTTACTAACTGTTACAGGCCTCCTATCTCCATGAGGGTTTACAACATGACAATAGTGTTAATGTGCTATTTCAAGTACTAATATATCAAAAACTCATAGAATCATAGTCCACAATGCAGCATTGTTCTTGACTTTTATTTATTTCAGTGGTCTTCCTCTCTGTGTCGCAACTGCATTAGTGCAATATACTGTATAATACGTCTCCCACAAATAATTAATAATATGGCACACTATTTATTGACCTCTCACATTTTGCATTTGATACAAATAAAAGGAGTGCCACTGGGGTCAATTCTTGGTCCACTATAATATATAAATATATATAAATATATATATATAGCAGCATTACTTCTATGTATTTCAATGTCCATTCTGATGCCGATGATAATGTGTTGTATGTTGTACTCAGGCCCCGACCCATGAGTCCTAAATGCAGAAAGACAGAATATTTGGTGTTCTCCACATCTGGTTCTCTGGCTGTTCCAAAATTCAAATTTTTCTCCATAAAAAAACAAACATAAGAAAAGTGAACTCTTACGGCACTAGACTTGCATTCAGTCTTTATTAATGTCTGTACTATAGAGACTGTGGTGTAGTTACACTCTGCCGTCTTCACTCAAGCTGTTAAACTATTACCGTCACTTTTAAAGTCTCTCTCTCTGTATCGCACTATTGGACGACCATCACAGTTGAAGGGATACACATCTCAAAATATATTTGGCTTTATTAATATCCTCTCCTCTCATTTAAATGTTAAACACAAGCTAATGATTATTTGAGAATGGAAAGTCCCTCTGTGTGTACTAATAATGGCAGCACTGCACTGTGGACCGACGTATGCACATTTTAAATGAAGTTACCTTTTTTTAAGCCTAATTATCAGATGTTTATAACTCTCCTAATTGTTTCTATTTATTCAGTTTTTTAACAATAAATAAATGTAATCTTCTGCACATTGTCTATCTCAGCAGCAGCATCCGCTCGAGTGACACGATGTCTTAAAAATACATTTTCTGCTGCTCGATCGTGAGGGACAATCTTAAGACTAAAACATTTTTTCCACTCCCGCAACATTTTGTCTTTCATTCTCAAATGTCTTAAGCTTTTGGATCAAAGTATAGACGGGTTGTTTCTTCATATTCTTGAGGGTGTTTTTGGTCATCTGACTTTGTATTCTTTCCTTATGCTGGCGGTCAAAGATTACGCTAAATTTTAAGATTGTAAATATTTTCTTTCCTTGCTTGTCAAACATATCTGGATCTAAATGAGGTCTGATCTACTTGATCACATCATTTCGATTTTGAACCTAAAACATTTGTTGTCAGTTTTCAGTGTCACATTATTTAAATATCGTCAACAGTCCTGCAACTCTTCTCTTAAACTGCGTCTGTAATAACAACGAACAATATCAGGACATCCCAACTCCCTTGCATTCAGGTCGGAAGTGAGATCACGTCAAGTAGAAATGGTGTCTGTTGTTGTACAGTTTGAGTGGAGCAGTTCTATACTTTTCAGTCATGTTTCACAGCTGTGTGTGTCACACTGGTGTCACACGGTTGCCACGTGGGAAACCATGAGCAGCGTTATGATCAGCAGCATCACATGCCAGTGAACTCAGTTTCATTTCTTTTTTACTGTCGCTGCAGTATATTAGCTGCAGTAATATTATTAATATTTTTTCCTTGTTAGACACATGGGGTTTCCTGTCAGGGAGGTCTGGCTTACAATAAATAATCTCCTTTAAGTAGAATTGGGAAACATTTAGTTTATTTGACATTTTTACAAACTTTTACAAAGCAGTGACAAAGAGCTGATTTCATGATGTAATATCAGTAAGTGACTTTAATTGAATACCTGCAAATTAATCTGAATATTTTACATGTAAACTCAGTCATGTTTATAAATGTATATATTATTATTATATATGAATATATATTTCTAATTTCCATATATATTGATATTCATTAAATATATAAATGTTTCAGCTCAATGAGTATTCATCACAAAATCTGAAAAAGAATCTCCCAATCAGTGTTGTTTAAAATCTTAAAACCTAAGATTGTCTGAAGTGATCTTACCTGTGTTGTTTGAGGTGTTAAGCATGTCACCAGCCTTCCTGCTGTGTCTGAGACAGAGATTTATGAAGCTGCCACTCTTTAAAAATAACCCTGCGGGCAAAAAACCATAGCCACCTCCAGCCAATGAAACCAGTTCTGTGTTTTGCTGACCTTGCCATACCCTCCTGGGTTAGTTGTTTTCGTCAGCAGGAGGACGATAAGATTTTAGAGCGCTTTCATATCTCTGAAGCTGGTTCTGTGGGATGCTTTTGATCATTTGTACCAATTCTGATAAGATTCTGATCTGCAAAATGAAGTTGCTACCAGTCAACAGATGTTTATCGTCACTGCAACTGCACGTGGATTTTTGGTCAGTAATTATAATCGGTATTACGTTTTTAAATCCACAAAAAACATTTAGTACATACTGTACATTTGGCAATATTTTATTTCCTTTGACAAATCTGAAATATGTCCTAATAAAAAGAGTCAAAATTCAGTGCCATGCTCACAGCATCGAGCTGTAGGTTCAACGGGCGGACAACACATGCAAAAACATTTCAGGGTGTGACTGCTGACGGCCACCGAAGCCGGTTCACAACCTTCCGTTTAACTCTGTGGTTATATGGTTGTTCCTGGAGTTATCAAGTCACATTAGGGTCAAACACATCAAGTCCACATGACAAAAAGAACATTTTGCTCCATTTTTGTGTAAAAAAAATTAAAAGTTTAACTTTGTATTTAGTTAAGCTCTATTGATCTAACTAGGAAGTTGAGACCAAGATATATTTTATACAAAAACAGACGTGACATAAATAACACTAGAGCTGCAACTTATTTATTAATCTATTTTCATTATAGATTAATGCGCCGATTATTTTCTTGATTAATCAATATGTATTTTGGTATGAAATGGAAACAAAATGCCACCAAGAATCCAACGTGACTTATTCAAATGTCGTGTTTAGTCCGACCAACAGTCCAAAAAACAACAATATTTAGTTTAGAACGACATAAAAACAAAGAAAAACGGAAAAAGATTTTAAAACACTAAATTAAATTGTTGGCATTTCCGCTTAAAACTCAATCGATTGTTAAAATAGTTGCAAAGCTAACTTATTATGTGATCTGATGTCATGGATGTCATGGATCTCCAGCATGTCTTTATGAAGGAAAACACAGGTATGGAGATGCCTTGTCGTGTCAGTGATGACCTCTGACCTTTTCATAAAACTCACAGTGGTGAGTACAGCAGCAGTGTGAGGATCTGTAATAATAAAGTGGAGATAGTACTGCAGTTTGTAAAATGTTAAAAAAAGGAGAAGCCATGTTCTCATAAAAATACAACTTTCTTTATTTTTTAAGTGAGGTTTAATCTGCTGCTATACAACTGAATTCCTTAGTACTTCAAAACACATTTCCTGTAACTATTAGATTTCCACTGAGAGCATGAATAGGTGTATATTCATTAGAACAACGAACTCTGTGAAAAGCATACATTTTGTATTTTTGGAGTTTCGAGGTTTAGCTTTTAAAAAAGAGGCTATAACTTGATGAAGGCCTGTTTCACACTAATGCTGAAAGTCATTTATCGTATATTTATTTGTGTTCGTGCATTTCTTTGTGTTTTATTGACTATTTTATTTAGGCAAAGGTTGTGTACAATTACTTCTGTTTATACAAAATGTAACATTTATTAACTTCTTCTTTTGTCAAATGGGAAATGGGTTGATATTTCTTAAGGTAAGGTGAAAAAAAAGTGAGGTTTTGCCGTCAGTTCGGTCGTATAATTACATTTCCTCAGAGAAACTTCCTCAGAGAAACTTCCTCAGAGTACTTCTCCAAACCAAGACCACCGCCAGCTGGCTGTCTCAACAGCTCCGCCCACAAACAGTTTAAATAAAGAGCGGCTCCACAGTTTAACCCTTTAACTTCATTAATATTCAGTAATGAATAGCTCCGGTGGTTGTGCTGTCCATGTTTGAGTACAAATACATAATAACGCAATAAGCCTTTTATTAGTGACTTACTGACATCCATAACTGCAGACCTGATAGCTTATTATAATGCAAATATTGTTCTGATTAATGTTATATATAATCTAATCAATAACATTATTAGAGGTCATAGGAAGTCACTGGATAACAGGTTGTTGTCTGAAGCTTGAGGGAACAAATATGTGTAATATAAAAACAATTGATTGTTTATTA
>NW_022280034.1:1243645-1267507 GCF_004355925.1 Anarrhichthys ocellatus | reverse complement strand
GGACACTAGAGAGAATGCAGCTTTAACACATGAAGCATCGGCTTCATGTTTCAGAACTGGAGGTTGCCGGCTGGTTAATTCACTGGTTTCTCGATCTTTTTCAGATCATACAACGACATGACGCTCTGCTTGGAGATTGTGTCTAATTTTACTGGCTGTTATTACCCAAACCCCATCACCCAGGACATCTTCCGCTCCGTCCACTCTTACTACTTCCACGACTGCTCTAAGGAGGAGCTTCCGTTTGAGGACGCACCTCACGGGCTGGTGGTCGCCCTCACGCTCGTCCCTGTGAGCCTCATCCCCGTACTGGTTTATCTGGTGGTTTGGAAAAGTAGTGTCCAAGTGTGAGTTGTGTTGGACTCTCATGCTCCATTAAACTTCAACATAATCTGTATTTACTGTATGATCCAGTCTGGTAGGAAATGAAAAGTTGAGAATGAAGTTATGAAGCAACCTTAAATCTAAATGTGAACTAAATCTCAATTTATAAAATGTCAACGTTTTCCACTTTGTATATGTTTTGCTTAAATGTGTTTCACTGACACTTGGTTTGTTTTAAAGGAGCAGTGTGTAGGATTTAGAGGCATCTAGTGGTCGTGGTAGGCATCTAAAGGACAGGGGGTTCTTTATGCTAAGCTAGGCTAACCCACTCCTGGCTTTAAATGCATATTTAAAGGGCCAGTGTAGCGCATTTACAGCTGATTGCAATCTGCAACCTCACCACGAGATGCCACTAAATCCTTCACACTGCTCCTTGAGACTGCAAGTCTGGTTCTATTGTATAAGAAACAAAGTCAGCCTGTTAGCATCTCTAAACTCACTAATAAAATCATTATATATTGTCTGTAAATCAGACTTCTCTATGTACAACATATGTTGTCCCGTATTTAAAGAACCAGGATGTACATATTATTGGAATGATTATGGGACAATGGGCCCATGGGCACAGACCACCACCTCTACAGGAACACGACACACCGACTTTACAGATGTTTAACCTTTGTTGTCGTTGTTCAGTGTCTCTTTGTGGTTATTTTGTCCCTTTTCATCATTGACGGGAGTCACTTTGTGTCTTTCTTGCAGCCGTTTTGCATCTATTTGTAGTCATTTTGTTTCTCTTCGTAGCTGTTTATGTTTCTTTGAGTTCTTTTTGAGTCTCTTCCTGGTTGGTTTGTGTAACTCTGAGTGACACTGAGTGTATGCCTGCTCAGTAATTCATCAATATCAATATATATTTCACAAATGTGTGCATCAGCCTGATTTGGTACCTCTTACGTTTCTCAGACAAATTCATTAATCCACACATATAACACTAGACGTGTGCGTTATTATATTTAAACAAAACAAAATTCACTCTCAGATTCAAGGGAGCTCAGCTGTGGATTAAAAGCCTTTTTATTGCAACAGAATACTCTGTCAAAGCTTATTTGTTGAGCCAAACTTTAATTTAGTATTTTGTGGCCAATGTTCTCCTGCTGTCTTTTCTAGCAGATGCATTTGCTTGTTGTTAGTAATTTCTGTGTTTTCTTTCTTTTCTTTTTTCCCTTTTTTGGTCAGATCTCTGTAAAAGCCCTTTGGGTGTTTTCTGACCTGCGCAACACTTTTACTTCTATAACGCATTAACATGTTTTTTATTATTTGTGCAGATAAACAAACTAAACCAAACCAAATGCACGCAAAGCTGCAAGAAGCTGCACACACGGTGAGCTACGAGTGCACACACAAACAATAAAGTGTGTCAGTGTGATGCTTCTACGAAAATAAAGGTCACTTAAATCTGCGGCGGTTCCTGGTGGTCCATGTGTGTATTTGTGTGTTTGCTATCTTTGTGAGGACAAAATTGAGTTTCAGGCTTTGAGCGTGAAGACATTGAACCTGAACTCCACGTTGACGACAGAGAGGCAGGAAGCAGCAGAGAGAGAGGAAAGCAGGAGAGACGAGATGGACCGAAAGATGGCGGACATCGATTCAATAAAGGAGGCCTTCCGCTCTCTGGACCTCTACTGCCCTGTGGTTAATCCCAAGACTAAAGGTGCATGTGCAGTTGTTTAGCCATGTTGATGGTAGCTTTGATTAAATCAACTCACAGTGTGAAGGCATGTTGGCCAGTTCAAGTTCATCTGACAAAGCTGGTAGCGAACTGGAGGTTGACGTCTATTTTTTAATATCCTTTGGGCAGTGTAGCTCTCTGCCACAGAGGAAGACAACACATCAGTCTTTGTTACTTGTAATACGTTCATTGTTGGTTTCGGTCTTTTTAAGGGATTTGTTGACAATAAGACAGATTTAGAATATCACCGAACTTACTCTACAAAATAAGTAACATCAAAGGAAAATTTTACAAAAATAAATACATCAGAACTTAAAGCTATTAAGGCTCAAATAAAAGGAGAAAACTGGATGTTAAGAGAGAACTGTTAACTATACAAAGACATCGTTTCTTTCTCCACAGCACGGATCTGCAGAAAGTGTCCCGACAGCTGGAGACTATTTGAGAACAAATGCTACTTCTTCTCGTCTCGCAAGCTCAGCTGGAGCTCCAGCAGAGCCTGGTGCCAGACACAAGGGGGCGACCTGCTCATCATCAACAGTGAACCAGAACAGGTAGAGGACAACAAGAGGGGGACATGCAACAATTAAACAAATCTGTTTCCAGCCGTCTCATGATCCGACTCATCTGTTCTCTTCTTTAGAGCTTTGTCTTTGAGAGCAGCCAGGCTCCTCAGACGAGCAGCAGGCTGTGGATCGGTCTGACGGATGCGGAGGAAGAGGGTGAATGGAGATGGGTGGACGGCAGCCCGCTCACTTCAGATGTCCAGTAAGTCAAAGTTCATTTTTTGGTTTGTTATTTGTTTGGTTATTCATTGTTGTGTTAGATAACATTGTGTCTTACTGTTCTGTTGTTTTATATATTTTGTGAAAACAACAAGATACATCTCAAGAGCCTTCTCCCGATATAATACATTTGATGTTTCTTTTCCTGCAGGTACTGGCTGAGCAGACCAGGACTGGGGACGGAGCCGGACAACTGGAAGTTGGACAACCCTCTTGGAGAAGACTGTGGACACATGGACGCCAGTGAAAACGCTCTCAAGTCCTGGATGGATGGTTCCTGTGAGATACCTTATAGATGGATCTGTGAAAAGAATGTTTAAATCGTCCAAGAACATTTTTATTTCTCATTTCATGTTGTAAATATACTTTTTAATACGGAGGATATTATAGGACTATATGTTTGATGTGTACTGTACATACATGACATCTGAGTGGTGATAGTGTACATGTTTCTTTCCAAATAAAACAAAAATTAGTCTTCAGAGTCCAATTTTCCATTTGCTCTATTGCAGGAAATAAAAACAGAATCTGTCAAGTCTTTTCTTACTTTTTTATTTTCAAGTATGTTTCTTCAGGTAAAACAGACTGCGTTTTCTTTCTTCAAGTGACAACACCAAGATAATACACAACATAAAGTTGCAGCATTCGTTTTGAAATGCAGATCCGTATAAAAGCAAATAAAACATGAAATAAGGCTGTTATGTATTTTTGGACATTTCAGACATTTCAAATACTTAATAAACGACTAATAGTACAACTAAACATTTAATGCAGAAAATACAGTTTACAACACGGTTGTCTACTGGAAGGAAATCCACCTACTTTTCTATATTTGATGAATGCAATAGTGAAAGGTACAAAAGTACAAATGTTTTGATTGTTCTGATCCAACACTTTGGACTCGGGGTGGAGAATGGGTCAAAAACGAGGCTTTCACCCAGAAGACTGTTTGTGTCCCATGTGAACCAAGTGGATTTGTTGCCGAAACATAACCAAGTACTTCTACTGAGTTTTGTTTTGTTTCAATTTCGTAGTAATTTTAAGCCAAGCCATGATAGTTTTACTAAACATAACCAAGTCGTTTTGTAACGTTTTTTTTGTTTTGTTTTGCTTTGTTTCAATTTATAACGTTTACCGTGGGTTTAAATCTGCCACTGTGAGAAAATACGTTCCCCTCGAAAACCTAATTGACAGTCCAGTTTAGTTGTATGACAAAAAAAAGAAGGGGATCACCACATTGATCAGGAACTATCCTCCGGGCAACATGAACATCTGTACCGTATTTAACGCCAATCCATCAAATAGTTATTGAGACATTTCGCTCAAACCAAAAATCTGTTTTGATGGATTACCAAACAGATTAGGATACCTACTCTTGGGAACATGATTTTGTTGGCAAAATTGTATGGCAACCCATTCAATAGTCAATAGTTGTTGAGTAGTTTCAGTCTGGACCAAAGTGGGTGACCATCAGACCTACCAACCAACCAATATTGCCATCCCTAGAGCAACGGCTAGACGACAAAACATCCCCAGCCCTGTTGTTTAAGAAGACTAATTCATTTTAATGTGAACTAATCTTAGGAGTCAGAAATTAGTCCTTTTTGGTTTTTCTCCTCCTGCACAGTCGAATGCAAAGAAATCGTATTGATCCCACTACAACAGCTGTCAGCATCAACAAGACTGCTACCAAAAAGCATATAACATCCACAGAATAATAGGCGTACCAGGGCATCTTATAGGACTCAGTGCGTAAATGTGAAGCTCCTTTGTGCCTCATAACAAACTCAATCCAGTAAAGTGCAGTTTCCAGAGGATGCATCGGTTTATCCCGATGGAGCGCAGAGAGACGCTTCATGTTATTTCTGTAGGAGGGATTGTGAACAACTTCTTGTATCGCTTCCAGAAAGCTCTGGCGAGTGAGTTTGGTCACATCCACCACCTTAGCGGCTCCTCGTGCCTCCAATCTCAAAACGTTCTCAAACTGGTCAAACAGAAGGGGTATGCCTATTATCGGCACCCCGTGGTACATGGATTCGTAGATCCCGTTGGTACCACCGTGAGCCACAAAGGCTTTAATCTTTGGGTGACCCAAGAGGTCGTTCTGGGGCATCCATTTTACCAGTAGGGTGTTGTTGCCCAAATTGTTGGGGGGCTCAATGGCATGCCTCCATATGACCTTTTGAGGAAGTTGGGCAAAAGCAGCAGCGATTTCAGAAGTGATTTCTACAGGTAGGCCGTTCACCAGTGTGCCAAGAGACATCAGGATGAATCCATGCTCTCCTGAACTTTCAACAAACTCCTCCAGCTCTGATGATAAAGGCTTAGAAGGCTTTGACTGGAAACCACCAATGTAGGCGATGTTTGGCATGGTTGGTCTGGGAAATTCAAAGACAAAATCCACCCTCATGAGCCAGATGTCTGCTGCTTGTAGAAGGTGATAGAACTTCATATCTGGACCAAAGTACCTCTCTACCAGTCTATCATAATGAGGGCATACTATAAACTTGTCAATGCATGTGTTGAGAAAATAGTGGAATGTGTTCTTGACCCGTTGCCCAAAGGTCATCTTATCCGACGCGGCGTATCCTGATGTTGGAACATAGGATGTTGGAGATGGAGCCACCACAAAATGTCCCTCTCCACTGGTGATCCATCTCACGTTAAAAACAGTCGGCAGCTTAAGTTCATGAGCCACCAGAACTCCAACCGGCAACCCCGGGTCCAGAAGAACCACGTCAAACTGAGTGTCACGAATACTCTGCATCAGAGTCTTGTTCTCAAACATTTCTACCCCCAACAAGCTGGCCTGTCGGTGAATGTTCGACAGCGTACCGAGCATTTCCCAGTAGAACTTCACAAAGCCGCTAAGTGTCGCCCCCTCTTTGTGAATCACCAGCATCTTGACCAGGAAGGTCACAAAGAAGTCCTCCTGCTCTATGCTGATGGCTGCCGGTAAGGTGATGGTGAGGGAGTGGTAATGTGGAGCATTTTCCTTGACGTACCAGCTGGTGGCTGTGCGGACCACGGTGACCTCGTGGCCCCTGGAGTGGAGGCTCTGGATTAGCAAGTTCATGTTGACCCAGTGGCTTCCATCCACTGGGAACACCAGAATCTTTCCGCCCTGCACACTGGAGCTTGTCAGGAGGGACACACTCACCACCAGAAGCAGAAAAGAAACATCTGGGATGCTCCCCATCGAACAACCTTGAGGGAGAGAACAAACAAGTACAAGTACTTTAAAACTCGTGCTTATTGCCAGAAGAAAACAAACTAAAACAAGATGGAAATGTATCTGCAAATACCAAACCAGTTGCTAGGGTTTACACTTAAAACCAGAAGGAAATGACTATATGGACGCCAACAGTGAATGCCCTAAAAAGGAAAACCTGGAATGTTGATTTAACCGATCAAAGTCCAGAGGAATGCCTGTGCTAACTTAAGCCTGCTGTTACGCGCTCTAATCTCATTATCTGCATTCAGCCAGGACTTGCTAACACTTAGCGGAGTCTCCATTCATAGCATGCAAAAAAACCAAGTGTCGAGTTTCCTGTAGTTCAGAAAGTCAAAGAGGAATCTAACACTGTGCACTCTTGCCTGCAGATCAGCCGCACACTTTGAGTCCTGCAGAGGTTAGTGGCAGCAAAACAGAGTCTCTATTTTTCAGTAATGCTTTGAAGGCATTTAACTGAGTTGTGAATGCATTGTGTAAAAAGTGTTGAAACCTACCTTTCAATCTCAGAAGCAGTGTGGAAATGTACTTTCAGCTGCTCTGGTCAAGTGAAGCCCAGGGTCTGCATGGAAAAGAATCCAAAGTCCAAACCCCCGATTATTGTGTTACATAAGGAGGAGAGGGTGTTGGGGGAGGGTGGTCCAACAAATGGACTACAGTATGTATGTGTGCGTTTTGAAGGGGAGGAGAGGAGAACAGCTTTCCCACAGAGCCCACCCTCATTCTCCGTGTGCTGCAGACACTCTTCCCAAAACAGATATTTTATTTGTTGGCCTGCTGTGAGCTTCACAATGAGCTCCTCCTGAAGAAAAAAAAGTAATTCCGCTAACAAGAAAAATATTATGTGACAGAAAGAACCGTGAGTTCTTTCTATCTCTTTTTTTCTCTCGAATACATTCAATCAAATGTTGGGTATTTCTGGTTCCTTGGGAGCATCACACATCTTTGGCTCACCAAAAACACAAGAAACAAATTGTATTTTCGTTATCGTCAACAAACTCCACGAAGTGACTGAAACCAACAATGTGTTTGTCAGTCTGTCGATACTCTCCGACTTCCCTATTCTGAATCGGAATAGCCTAAAACACCTGGTCACTGCAGTTCTCATCAAACGGTACACAAACAAGAGGAAATAGTGCATTTGTTGGGGACTATTAATACACATTTAGCGCTCAACAATGGCACACTTTACTTTAGCTGCTGAGTGGTTTGTAAAGTAAAGTGTGATTGATTATAGTGTTTTATTGCTTCTGAACTCCACTCTTTGTGTGTAAGAGGAAGAAGTGAAATTTACTGAAGTACAACAGTCAACACAAGCAGATTCAAGGGATTTGACTGAAACTAATGGTGAAAATGGACTTCTGCTTTCACCAAAAGGTCACGTGTTGATGAAAAGGAGAACAACACTCCCTGCTTTTCCCTCAGAGTGGCATGACACATCTTTGGGCATTTGACTTCTGGATCTCACCACCAACGGTCCTTCATCAAGATGTCTGATTTCAGCGCTGCGCTCGTCCTGGTCTTCACTGCCGGCTGGTGCATCATGTGTGCAGCCGACGTTGGGGATTTCGCTCCGTGCCTGCAGGTCTTTTATAAGTCATGGCCTCCTAAAGGTCTGGCGGGGACCCCGATCTGCCAACGGTATAACAACCAGTACCGCTTCGCCGCGCTGTACAGTCGGCCGCGCCGCTCTCCGTGGTTCTCGGCATATTTGTACTCTGCACCAGCAGGAAAGAGACCCACCTCATGCTGGAAGTTTGAGCCTCAGGTGAGCAAATTAAAACGTGGTGTTGATTCACAGATTTGAAATGACTTTGTTGTGAGCCACAGAGACGCTTTAAACATTTGTATTGTTTTATGAGGATGCAATCATTTAAAAACAGGATTAAGAACTGTTTGATCACTGATATTCTTGTCCTGTTACTGAACACTAATTCATTTGTTACTTTGTTTTAAGTCTCTTTTATGTGAAATGTCTGTTTTGTTCTTATCTTTTTGTTTTTAAGTCTCTGAATTGTTCTTCTATGTGTGAAACTTTTATGCTGTCGTCTTAGCCAGGACTGCTTTTCAGTTTTTTTTATTTAAAATTTATACCATTTAAAGTTTTTGTGTTTTTAAAAATGTATATTCTTGATAAAAAAACTTTATGAATAGTGTTCGCAATAATTGTTAGCATCCCATAAAGTAATAAATAAGGTCAGAGGTGAGCTGTTCACAATATACATATAAGTAGGTTTACAAGTCTGGGGTTTAAATTGATGCACTAGTCACACTCATTTAGTAAATTACTTATTCACATGTGTTTTTAAATGTAACTGCTTTAACTCAATATTGCACTGAAACAAGACAATGTTTTATACATACTGATGTTCCAGTTTTGCATCAGTTATATAATATTTCTCAGAGTGAAAAGAACTCTACGGGTGTTTACACTTTACAGTGAAGAACAAGAAAATGAGGAAATGAGCCGGAGTAAAGCAGAACTGTCTCCTTTGTGTGTTCGTGCTCTCTAAACTCTCTGGTTCATGTTATTAGATTAGAATGCTGTGGAAGCAAACCTAGTACACGATCAAAGGTATATAGGTGTCCAAACAATACATCCATTATTTATAATCATCTACTTGTGAAGATGTTAATCACCTTGTTCTACAGCTACACACAAATTATAAATAGTGGGTTAGATTCTGGTTCTTTTGAAAGTCAACGTTGACTGTTGTTGAACAACAAGAAAGAAATGAATTCTACTAAAATAAGATATTTAAATGAAAACCTCAAGATTATATCTTTAAACAATAATAAATGGGGATAAAACATACAGAAAAGGTTAAATTCAGTTAAATTAATAAATAAATGTGAAAAAATAAAATAACATTTCACTTCTTGTGATGGCTACTTATGATGCAGGATTAGAACTCTTGACTTAAGTATTTTTTAGCATTGCTAACGGGATTAATCAGTACATTCAGTACATTCATTACATTCTTGGTCCCAAGAGGATCAAACCCAATAACAGGCAAATAATAGCTGCAAAAACCAATGAAAATCCCATCAGCCTCAGCTGTATTTGGTGTTTAGCGCTAAATAGCACATGTTAGCATGCTAATAGGCTATGCTAAGATGTTGAAAATGATAAACGTTTCCCTGTGTGAAAAGAGAAGTCAGTGTCACGTAACTTGCGTAATGTAGTTACGCCACTTCCGTTTTTTTTAAACCAATTTGGTATTTTTAACCAATACCAAAGTATTTGATGATCTTTAGCTAAACCTTACTAAGTAGTTATTTACCTGAAAGCAGCATTTTGTCCACGTTGTCATTCATCACTTTTAAATCACTACCCCCCCCCCTCCATGAACAGTTAGCCTACCCAGGAGCCGACGGCAACATGATCCCCTTCCCTCCGGGCCCTCTGGACCAGAACGTGGTGGACAGCCAAGCGGTGGAGCTGGACTACATCAACTCCACCTATTCTCGCGGCCACTTGAACCCCAGCCTCCACCACCAGAGCCACGAGGACCGCTCGTCCACCTTCACCCTCACCAACGTGGTTCCTCAGAAGGCCGGCTCCAACGACGGGCCCTGGGAGGCCCTGGAGCAGACCGTCAACACAACCTTGGCGGCCTACTGTCTCGGAGAGGCCCACGTGGTGACCGGCGTCATCCCTTACCAGAGCGACGAGCACTGGCTCAGGAACCATCGCGTGGCCGTGCCCGAGTATCTCTGGTCCGCCTACTGCTGCCCGAACTACAACAACAGTCTTCCGGAAGAACTGAGGGATGCTTTCCCGACGTACGCCGCCATCGGCCGCAACGACCGCAACAGCACCGAAGAGATTGTTCCCGTCAGCCAGACGGCTAAGAAACAGTTCAGAGGTTTTGATGTGAGACAAATGCCACTGGAAACACTGGAGAAGTATCTGAGGGACAGGTTCGGTGCTGCGGTCAATGTTTTCTACGAGCAGTGTTCTGGATCAGACTGATCCTGCAGACACAAACACACACTGACTATATTCTTACAATAGTTACATCTTAGAATATTAATGCTAATATCATTTAATTAAAGGATAAATATGTATACAGTGCCATCCAATGTGTTACAAAAGAGCAAATTTATATATATATGATCGTGTTTGACTGTAAAAGGAACCTAAAGGACTTCAAAATGTTTGTTTTCCTAAAATACATTTAGGAAGAAAAGCAGAACTCCGGTGGGAAAAGAAAGCGAAAGAATCACCTAATAAGAGTTAAAGGACAGACATGATCAAGACATGAGGTGATTATTTTGCTGTTGTTGTTGTTTACCCCTGGTGTTTGTTTTGGGGATACAAACATTGGTAGCTTTTATGCTGCTTCGACCCGCTATAGGTCCTTGTCACATTAATGTAAATATTGCAGGTTTTAAAGTAATAGTTATTACATGTTGGGAACTACTCTTATTCATTTTCTTGCTAAAAGTTAGGGAAGGCAAGATACATACACATACTGTATATGTATATACATATATCACACTTTATATCCAAACAGATTACACAAGTAACAAATGATGAGAAACAATGAATGCAAGCAAACAAAAACAATCAATAAATTTGATTTAGACAAGAAGATTGATACCACTCTCATATCGGTCAGTTAAGTATAAGGTTGGAGCCAGGAGGCGGATAGCTTAGCTTAGCATAGAAAAAACTTTACTTGTTGTTTTTACACTTTGGTTTACTACAACATATTAATTTAGATATTAGAGGTGCAGCAAGCATATTTTGATACCTTTGAACAGAGCCATGCTAGCTGTTTTCCTCTGTTTCCAGTCTTTATGCTAAGCTAAGCTAACCAGCTGCTGGCTGTAGCTTCATATTTTCTGCATTCATGAGAGGTATCAATCTTCTCATCTAACTCTCAAGACAGTGAATATGCGTACTTCCCAAAATCTCAAACTTCTGTTTCAAGCATTTGAAACCAGAGCTTTTTTTTACCTTCGGTTGCCGTAAAACACATATTTCATATTCCTCCACATAAGTCATGATGCTCGTCGACACTATGGTTTGATATGTTGAGTACATACAGGTTGCAATGCCTCCACTGCAGGTTTGAAGTTGTACATGTTCTTTGTGACCACTAGGTGGTGACCTTGTGCAACACATGCAGATGAGTGGCAGCTTCTGCTGACTGTATTCTGCAACTGGACGGATTTTACCACAAAGTTTAATTTGTTGGTAATTCAAAGTAACACCAGACCTCATTATCTTGGAAATCAATTCCTCATTTATATTATTATTTACTAAATAATGTCTTTGATCTTTTGTTTTATATTTAAAACAGAATTCATCTTCATTAATTGCTGCTTTCTGATGATGTATAAAATAAATAGGGATGATATTTGTGCTTTAAGAGATGACTCATTCAGACAAACATGAACTCCTTCCACAAGTTGGACTCACTAGACCTTTTTATTTTTGTTTCTGTAATGATCACTAAGACACACATTTTCCTCATATCACACTGGATTTATTGCATGAATGGTGCAGTAGCACAGACGTACAGAGGGCTAAACATATCAAACACTGTGTCAACCCGGATTATTTAGTCAAAATTAATCACTGGTTTAGTGGTGTTGTTGCATCTTTGGAGTGAAGAGCTTGTCCCACACCTCCACCTTCAGCATGGCCCTGCCCATCGGGGACATGGTCGCCTTGAGGTCAAAGTGAGGGCCCTCAAACGTGAGACTGCTGCCTTTGGCCTCCTCCCTCACGAAGCCGCTTTGCTCTTTGTTTTCATACATCTCCTTGTACAGCTTCTCGTTGCACTCTTTGTCCTGGTTGAAGATCCCCAGGGCCAACCAGTTCTGATACACGTTGTTGTCGTAGGGCACGGAGAACATTATGGCTATTTTCTCTTTGGCGCTGTTGCTTTTCCTCTCAAACATGTCGTAGGTCAGGACGCCCACCGCGCCCGTGGCACTGCCGCTGGTCTTGCTGAAGTTGCACACCTCGGTTTTCAAAGGGCGCACGGTGGGTTGGGGGGGGCTGTGGCAGTTGCCGCTATCCAGGTAAACCCTTTTGTTTTTTTAACGCCAAGAAAGAAAGAAAATAAAATGTAAAGTAAGGAATGGGTAGAAAACGCTGTAGTTTTATTCAAGCTGTACTTTAACCATAATTTCCTCAAAGGAAATAGATGGATGGATGGAAAATGATTGTGTTACAGCAGCAGGTTATACACGGCAGCAGTAAATATATACATACTCTAGTGTTGTACATATACAACACTAGAGCTATAAATCTATAAAATACACAATAAACTATTAGAAGACACTAAATCTACCAAACTACAACTAGAATATTAAATATATTAAATAAGCATACTTTATCAAGTATGCTTTCCTATGATAATATTACATTGTACTTTTTCTTATATTACTTAGATCTTTAAGTTGTCTGAATTCACTATTTATAGTCAACATAATTAACTATTTTAAGTTAACTTCACTCAGATCTTTAAGTTGTCTGAATTGACACATTGACATATAGTTAACCTAATTATAAATTTTGAGTTAACTACACTAAAGTTTACTGCAATGACATGAGTTGCCTAAACAATTTCAACTTTACCAACTTAAAATGAATGAGCTACTTGACTTAACAAATTTTTAGGCAATCGTTTTCCTGACTTTTTTTTAAGGTAAAGTCAACTTATTACATTTTACAGTGTACATGAACATCCGCCGTTTTTTAGCAGTATTGTGTTCTACGTGTTGGACTTACTTGGGGTCGATGAGGCAGTAGCCGTTGGTGAGGTTGGTGATCTCAATGGTGACATTTCTTCTGCTTTTCTGGTTAGCAGCCAAAGCCTCCGCTGATTCACTCATATTGTTGCTGGTAAAAAGCTGCGACAGAGCATTAGAAATACAGGGAGCAGTTTAACACACACACACACACTCACACACTGATGTTGAAAATGTGTAGAATACAAACAAACAAATGCACGCTGTTAAAGCCTAAACTTAAAAGAACATTTTAACATAAACCTCCAAATAAAGCAGAGGAAAAAAATAAACTGCTTACCTGTCCGAGGGTCACAGGTGTGCTGCTCACTCTGGCGATTCCAGATATGAAACACAGGATTCACTCTTTGGATCGTTCTTTGCTGGGGAACATGTGACACCCAAAAACCTCACCCAAAAAACTGTCACCACCCACAGAGCGCACACACCTTCACCTGTGGCTCAGAGTAGTGATTGTTTTGTCTCCTGAGGAATGAAGGGTGCAGCCGACAGATACATTACTGCGGTATTTCTTGTTTTTGTTTTCATAATGATCTAATTTTTGCAAAGATACAGGCCGGTTTGTTCAGTGTCTCCTTCTGCACAACACCTTTTATCTCTGTGGTTTCTACCGTCTGCAGTCTGACTGTGGTTATTTTACATTTCACTCAAAGTGAAGCACCATTCATGTTTTTTTCCTGCTGAATAGTTTGTGACCATGTGTGATGATTCAAATTTAAAGACACGAAAAGAAACATCAAAGACCAGAAATCCATTCCATTGTTTTTTTATTCATTTAAAGCGCCCGTACATGACATGACATGAATGACACACATATTACATGCAGGTTTGAAGGAACTGCCCCGATGTGACTCATCTGCCCATCTTGTCGTACACCTCCAGTTTGACGATGGCCTGGCCCTCGTCGGACATGCACGCCCTCACATCCACAGACCTCCCCCCGTACGACACCCCTGAGCCGTCGGCCTCGTGGCGCACAAAGTTGGTGAAATCCTTCCCCTTGTACATGTAGTCGAACAGCTTCCCATCGCAGGCCCGCGTGTGCTCAAATATGCCCACGCCGAGCCAGTTTTTGTAGAAAGTGTAGTCGAAGGGCACCGAGAACATGATGGCGATCACCTCGTTGCAGTGGCGGTCCTGCATGTTGAACAGCTCGTAGGTCATGACCCCCACGGCGCCCGAAGCCGTGTTGTCGTCCTTGGTGAAGGAGCACACCTCGGTCAGCTGGGGACGCAGGGTCGGCTGTGGAGGATTATAGGCGAAGCCGCTTTCCATGTGCACCCTGCAGGGAAGAAGAGGGTAGAAGCATTCAGACTCAAGTTCTAATACCACAATGTACAAATACTCCATCACAAGTAAAATCCTTCTTTAGTAAAATACAGAATGACAAATGTGCTTCAACAAAGTACTGGTTTCTGCAGAAAAAGAAACAAAAGGCTACGGTGTAGTGCAGTGGTTCCCAACATGGGGTGGGGCCCCTCCATTTAATGAGATTTTAATCAAGGAAACCATCTGAGAAGTTTAGAAGTGACACTTAACATCTGAAACATGATCAGCCAAAAAATGTTGGAAATCACTCTTTAATTTCTAAAAATGTGTTTTATTTTATGAGATCATTGACTTTTTAAATAAAATCTGAATTAGTATAAGTATGAATAAATGTACTTTCTACCACTAGTAGTCATGCATAAAAGGATTAAATACATTTCAGGTATTTAATCATTTGTCAGTTTTATTTATTGGTTCGTACACAACAAGAAAATCAGTTAATCATCCAACAGCGATTCTTACTTTGGGTTGACGAGGCAGAAGGTGGAGCTGACGTTGGTGATCTCTATGGTGCAGTTGCGGTTGGTGGGGATGGTGTGGGAGTGGGCTTCTGCATGCTCAGGCATGGTGGCGGCTCAACGACGGGCACGTAGACAAGAGCTGTGGAGACAAGTAACGGAAAGTCATGATTCTGTACAAATGGATTTCCCTGAAGCTTCATCAGTAAATAGAATTGTCTTGACCTGATGTGCTGACACTCAAACAATCATCCTGAACATGACACAATAATAAAGTACGATGCATCCAGGACAACAAACACACATCAGCACACTATTTAACTGCATCTCTGCGAAGACGTTTTAACAGATGTTGTATCTACTAATATTACCACTACATGTTTGTTTTTCTAAAATAATTCCATCTCTGGTGAATATTGCCTATTTATCGGAAAGCAAATGCACTTACTTGACTTTATGTGACACACACACAGGATGGCAGAGCGTCCTCTGAAAACAGGTCGGGGTTCGGTTTGGAGACAAGTCTGAAGTCCCGCCCCCTCCTCCCCCAGGTACAGACACACCTCACACAGAAGGTGTGTCTGTGCTCACATGCAGTGTCAGTCACACATGTGTGTGTGTTTAAAGCTTTCAGTGAATCAGTTAGGTGGTGTGTGTCACTTTGGCACAAGGTGGGACTCCTCACACAGGTGTACGACAGGTGAGCCCTCAGCGGCCAACGGGTGAAATACCTGAAAGTCTGGAAAGATTTTAAAAGTAGCAGTCACGCCCGGTCGACACATCTGATGACTCATTTTAGACGACTGAACTGGTTCACATGAAAAGACCACATTCTGGCAGTTGGCGATATATTTTGGCTTCTGATATATTTCTTACATGTTGTGTTGTTTTACAACATTTAAAGTGCCAAAGGTTGATAAATGAACAGAAGCCTGAAACAACAGACATCTGCTTTTTCTTTGTGCTTTATGTTCGAGGAACCTGTTCCAGCATGAGCTGGATGGAAGTGATGGATGGAACCTGAGCAAGTCCATCGAACAGCAAACAGTCTGAGGGACACATTCACATGGATCGATTACCACTGGGCACAGTGGTTTCTTTGTTTCCACAAAGAAACAAAAAATACCACAAAGAAACAGAAAACGACCACAAATACATGCAAAAATACCTCATAGATTTGCAAAAACAAAGAGATGCAAAATGAGCACAGAGAGACGGAAAACAACCACAAATAGGCAGAAATGTTGTGGCTCTTTGGAGGAGCCCGACCCCTATGTTGGGAACCACTGGACTAAACAGTAAAGCGCTACATACTAATTGAAACCTCGGCACTAACACTCATTCAACACACATTCTGCAGAATCATCATTGAAATACATTTAGCTGGTAATACCTTTACTGAAATAGGATTTTAAGTTCAGTATTTAAGTCGCAAGTAATGGAGTACTTTTGTTGTATTACTACTTTGATTTATAAGTGAAGGATGTGAGTACCAAAAAAATAAAAATACCAATTAATCAGCCAGAAAAAAAGATTTAGTTCATTACAAAGTATGTGCTAAAAGTAAAAAGTGTGCGATTTGGAACGCAGCTTTATTCTCAGTCGTTGGACGATGGGAGTGGACCTCTTGCTGGTTTAAAAGCATAGCATCACAGCATGCATGATTTAAAAACAAACAAAACGTGAGTTTTCAATGCTGATGATACGATCTTAATGTCTCCGCTCAGAGCCTCAGTACATTTTGCTCCATTGCAACAGCAACTCGTCCAACAGGAAATGTCATCACCGCTCCCTAATTCATTCTGACATTTCTGTTCCGTGTTGTTGTTTTTTTCTCACGTCTGCACATCTAAACAAAAGCAACACTATCTAATCAATCACAACCATAAAAGTGCATTTTACAACAGAAAACAATGTTTGCAAATGTTCAAAAAATGAACACATGCAACTTATTTGCCGTTCGACCGGCCAAAGCTCAGCCCCGTCTCATATAAATGATGTGCAAAACAACAAATATGTTTCACGAGGAATAAAGCTAAATGTAGCATGAACTTGCAGAATGTGCAGTATTTCTTCTCTAGAATGTAAAATAAATTAAATTTCAGTCGACAGAGCTTCCTGTTGCTATGCAGACTGACAGTAGAAGATTGATGAGTCACTTACATGAACAGTGGTGACAAAATGAAGACCATCTGGGACGCATTACTTTAGTAAATATGTAAATCAATGTGTGCTGGTGGCCTTTGAACTCTGCACATCTTTATTCTTCTGCTTTAACTTTGGGACAAACAGACGGAACATGTTAGAAAAATAAATTTGAATCAACACCCTTGTGACATCCTGCAGGATAATCAACCTCTCTGGGTCACCTGTGTTTAACTTCTACTACAACAGCGCCACCTTGCGGTCAAATGGAAACATGGCGCGTCCTGCATGACTTAGTCTTTTTATTCTTCGAAGACACAATGGGACATAATTAAAATGCAGCTGACACCACTTTAAACTCAACTCATTGTCTCTAAAAGGTATTTATCAATAAATTACAGTAGATCATAGTAACCTGACACATTGAAGCAGATCGTAGAGGGATTATTTAAACTCTAAAGGCCCAGAAGGCTCAATATATGTGGAGAATTCAAACGGAAAATTTGGATTCCACAACACAAAAGCACAAATAAAAGACTTGGACTAAAGAAACACTCTTTAGTTTTCATCTCAACTCGTTTCAACACAGAAGGAAAGTTATTTTCCAAAAGCAACGTGACATTTTCTTTTATACCTTGAAGCCTTTAAGAAATCTTGTTTTGATGTACTAATCAGTGGTGGAAATATACTTTTACTCAAGTACTGTACTTTGACATACAAATTCTGCTTCTTTATACTTCTACTCCACTAGATTTTTTAAAATAAATTGAGTTACTTTTTCCAAAAGAAAACAAGCACATGAAATGCTCATATACTGTGATGCAGTTCAATGCCTCTAATCTACCAAGTAGAACACAACATATGTAACGCTTCATATTCAATATTAAATCCAATTTTAAATCAAGCTTTATTTTTTCCCACAAGGCAATTCTGGTCCAGCCCAAAAACATAAAAAAACATGAAAGAAACGAACATACGGCAGCAACAAAAACATTAAACAACAAAGAACTTCAAAATAAAACAGGAAACAGACTAAACAAAAGGTCATGACAGTATTTCCACCTTCACTTAAGCATCTGAATACTTCTGCTCTGAGCTGATGTTTTGTCGTAGGTCATAAAGAGGCTTCAGAATTAAACCGAGACGGTTTCACAACCAGTTAGAAGTTCCTTACAGTAACTTTAAGTACAATACTTGAGTAAATGTAAAGTGAAAAGACTAAGAAATGAATGTGCAGCATAGAACAGAAATGTTTTCCATTAAAACCGTCAGCCACAGTCTGTTGGTCTTTGTATTTGTTTGTTTTTACAGCATCGTAAAAGCAACAATTCAGTTTTCAGAATAGCATCTTGATTAATATTTACAGTTTTTTATTTATTTCAGGTCAGATATTTGTACAATTGTACTCTTCATGCAAGTGTTAAACAGTTATTTCCAATGTGGCCTTTGGTGTAAAACAACATATACAAAATATAAGTACAAACTCATGCAATATAAACCACATACAGTAGTTCTTAAAACAACATGAGCCCGTGGTTAGAACATGACAGAAAACAATATGATTTTACTAGACAGTGAAAATTAGAAGTAGGTTTTTATATATATTTCACGACAATTCTTAACGTTTTTTGGGTGAATATTGTGGTGATTACTGTATCAAAGTGCAATTCTAAATTTCTCTGCATAAAGTTTTACAAAGAAAATGTACAAAAATGTATCCAAAAAATATATAAAATTAAATCCTATATCTTTAAAGAATATATCATTGCAATATACAAGATAGAAATAGTTACCCAAAGCTATATCGTATGTATTGAAATGACACTTCTGTATAAATACAAAGCTTAGAAAACATGTTAAAGGACCATGACAGTGTTATAACTACAAATCATTTTACATGACTGCTGACCACTCAAATACATGTTGTCCAGTCAGATCATTTGTTCAGACGTTTTACGTCCACTTCTTATATACAGTCTGTGGTCAAACCAAGCCAACAACACCTGCTAGCCAGCGTTAGCTAACGCGTTTAGAGAATTATTCCGCCTCTACCTAGGCTCCGCCCACAAAAATATGACATTATGTTTACTTACAGAAAAGGGGTCTATTGCATAGAGGAGTAGAATATATCAGACTTTAGATTCCCACACGTTACTTGTTAGAATTAATTCATGGTTGGTTTTGGTCTTTTTACGGGACGTTTCAGAAAAATATAAAATACTGCAGTTTTATCCTTTAAGGCCTCCAAGGAAATAGGAAGCCAGCAGCTCACTAAAAGTTTACGTCCTTCACTTCTGAGGAAACATGGAGCCGGCAGTGATGGACGACAGCCCCGTCTTCTCCGCTATCCATCCGTTGTAGTTGGTCACTGTGGTGTAAACGCCGGGTCGATTCTCCTTCGCGCAGCCGTCACCCCAGCTGATGACCCCGAACAAGAAGAGCCTGCTGCCGACCTCGCACACCAGAGGCCCTCCTGAGTCTCCCTGATGGAGGAGAGAGAGAGAGAGAGAGAGAGAGAGAGAGAGAGAGAGAGAGAGAGACAAGCAGCATTAAAGGAAATCAGCAAACTTGATCCCTGGAACTCAAATCGAGTTTGGACTTGTCGAGAATACCTCGCAGGCGTCCCGGCTCCAGTCGGGACGACCGGCACAAAACATGTTATCACTGATCAAGTTTGCATAATAGTCCTGGTGTCGACACACGTCGTCGGAGATGAGGTTCACCTGAGCCTCTCTGAGGAACTTAGACTTGTACCACAAACCTGCAGAGAAGTAAATGCTGTTAGAATAGTGTACAAGTCATTATGGCTCGTAAAATACACATGATTACAAGCAGCATCAAATTACATTCACTTCAGTGCTGTTCAGGTTTTAAGGTGCTGGTTTCTACTCGTGCTCCACTCATATACCTACAAAAAATGATGGCACTGTAATTTGTTGATATCCAACGAAATCAGTTCACATGTTATCCACGTCATCATTAACCCGGAATTATAAAGACCACAAAAGGTCACACACGGTGGGTTTATTTTGTTACGCAGCTTTCATACTTCAGTAACGTTTTAACCCACATCAAGATGCTTTCCTAAACCTAACTAAGTAGTTTAGTTGCCCAACCAGGACTCACCGTGTTTCTCTTTCCCGTATCCAGCGATCTCACAGGTGACTCCAGGCTGGAGCTTCTGTTGAGGCGGCGGCAGACAAACAGTCCTCACCGAGTCGCTCTCCTCCGAACACTTGCCATGTTTGGCCCTCAGCTTCAGCAGAGCTGCAAAACATTTATCAGGGAATTACTGCTTTGATTATTCAATACTATATTACATTGAGTCACCTAAAGACGGGTTCATTAACATGGGCGGATTGTGAGACGACAAGCCTCTGAACACAGACATGCTAAAGACTCTACCACCTCCATTGTAGGAGCAAGATACACAGGTTGTATAGTTGTTTTGCCTCTTTTTGTTGTTGTTTTTCGTCTCTTTGCGTAACGACTTACGCATCTCTCTGTGGTTTTGTGTCACTATGTCTGTGGCCATTTGCATCTTTTTGTAGTTGTTTCGTGTCTCTTTGTGGTTATTTTTTGTGTCTTTATTGTCGTTAAACATTTCTCTGTGGTTTTATGTCACTTTGTAATTAATTGTTGTTATTTTTTCAGCCCGTAGTTTTTAAATCGTTTTGTTTCTCTTTGTAGTTGTTTTTTTTGTCTCTTTGTTGATGTTTTGCCCATTTCTTGTCGTTTAGCGACTCCTTTTAGGGTTTTGTTTCTTTGTGGTCATTTTTTTGTCATTGTAGTTGTTTTGTGTCTCTTTGTAGTCGTTTTGTGTCTCTTTGAAGTAGCTTTGTGTCTCTTTGTAATTGTTTTATGTTTCTCTTCCTGGTTGATACATGTCTCATTGAGTGACATTTAGTAGATGAAGGCCAGGGGTGCCCCTGACACTTTGGGCCCCTGGCCCTGTGCCCGGTAGGCGTATTGAGTAATCCATCCATGGTCGTACCGATGTCGTTGTTGTAGTCCCCTTCACTGTTGTCAAACCCGTCATGGAGGATGATTTCTTCTACCCTGAACGTTTGTTCCGCAGCCCGGTCCGTCTCATTCATGACATTTTTCCCCAGGATGACGGAGAAGCGGCGGGGTTTGGCCTGGGAGCTGAAACACAAATTTACCGGAAAAGTCCAGTCAACGTGCTGTCACTTTAATTTCTCAGCACCTGCCTCGGTTACAGGACGTGATGTCACTTCCTACCCTTCAGGGAAGCAGTGGGCAGCTGTGAGAACCCAGCAGGCCGAGATCAGACTCCCCCCACAGCGGAGAACCTTCTCCTTGGATTTGCTGCGCCAGAATATGGCAGCGACCCACGGGTGGGATTCCACAGTGGCAACTGTTCCTCCCACGATCTTCATGTGCTTTCTCCTGGAGCGCTGGCCACATGTCGACTCTGCAGCTGGGGGGGAAACCAAGTTCAAAGCAATCGAAGGGAAAAAAGTTTTAAAAATGTGAAACAGTGAGTTGAGTAAAGCGGGAAGTTACCTGGCTGTGGCTCCGTGGGTGCAGGCGAAGGCGGGGTTGGAACTACAAGGTTAGAGAGTGTTTAACACCAATGAAACATGTAATTTGGCTCAGATTTAATTGGAAGACTGTAGAGAGAGAGAATGTACTTACACGACTCAAAGCTACAACGTGGAATACCACAATACTCCCAAATTAGCTGCTGGTTTTTCCACACGTAACACCACGGACGCCGTTTGTAGAGAAGATTTCTGACAAACACATCAAATCAATTAAGCTGAGAGGCACTTGAACTTCAGTACAGGACTTTATAGTTGAGTGTACAATCTGAGACCTGGCACCTCTAAATATCTCCTGGTATCTATATGCTTTTTTCTACTTATGCAAAACAGCTGCAAAGAGACACACGTCAAAAGTGATTCACGACTATGAAAAGGAACAAAACAACCACATACAAAAATTACCACAAAGAGACACAATGTCCACAAAGAGAGGCTCAACAACTATAAAGTCTGTGTGTCTTGGTCGTGAGAGGTGGTGGGGTCTTTTGCAAGTCTGTATGGGAGCCTGGTGGTGGTGACTGGTGGATAAAAGTACAAAGTAAAACCAGATAAGCATCGATGTGTATATGGAGTTATGGCAGCCTACCTGCAGTAGTTGTGCCTCCCTGAATGGACATCTGAAGACATATACCGCTCCCGGGTGTCTGAATCCCACTCCTCACATGTCCGTCCACTCTTTGATTTAGACTCTGTGCCTCTGTAGTAAAGTCCCACTCCCTCGTAGCACTGAGCCCCGTTCACTGCAGGAACAGCAGGAAGCTTTCAGTAAAATAATGTGAATGCAATTTGGTTTGTGAGCTCAGATTCTTACCTGTCTCACAGCGAATGCCCTCAAAACCGCCGACACACAAACAGAACATGTGTTCACCAGATGTCAGGGACGGAACAGAGCTGCCTCCGTTCAGACAGATCCCTCCTGTACGACAAATGAAATGACACACTTCAATAAAGCCTGATGTTGATGTGAACAGAGAGCATTGACGAATGTAGAGTTTCTCACCTGAACTTTCAACGGAGGAGGAGAACGAAGAGGCTGAAGAGGATGAAGAAGACGAAGAGGAGTGGGAGAAACCAGGAAACGCCTGTCTTCTTTCTCTCGATAAGCCCTAAAAAGTATAAAATAAATCTCATAAATCTCATAAAATGAAACGCAACATTTCAGTACAAGTGAGATAAAGATGTCCTTACGGCCTCAGAGGCTGCCAGAGCTGCCAGGATGCTTATTAAAACAAAACCTTTCATCGTTATCATGTTATTTCTGCACAGATTGAAGTCCAAACAGCATGAGCGTGCCTGCAGAGAGCTGTATGGAAACCTCCTCGGGGTCCTCTCTGTTTTGTGTGCAGTATGCAGGGAGGAGGGAGAGTCGTGATTGGCTGAGGAGCTCTTCGACAGGCTGGCCCACGTTATTTGGTGTGAAGAAATATCTGCTGCTACTTGGATGAGTAAACACTTTTAATCCACAACAGTAATTCCCAGGAAGAGCATGAGTAGCATCAGAATGTGGGAAGCTGAGCCTGCAGCTGTTTTTATGGAGAGTTTAATAAGATTCTGGATTAAAAGGAATGTGGATCAATAATAATGGATTGATAACACTGTTGGACTCCATCTGGTTCCATCTGGTTCTTCAGAGTGATGCCATATAAGAACTATTTCTGGTTCCACAAAGCCCCTTTCAGACAGTTTCTTCAAAGAACCATTTTCTTAAACACTTCTTTAAACAAAAACATTTAAGAAACTTCAGGCGCCATTTCTGGTTCTTTGAAGAATTTAAAGAACCTTTTTTGCTGATGTAGACCATCCCCCACCATCCAGTAACTCAAACATGAATTAAGAACCCTTTAATATCCCAAAGAACCATATGACAAACATGAAGACCCATCCAAAAGATAAAATGGTTCTTCGTGGAACCAGAAAGCCTTTAAAAGAACCAGTGAAGAACCATTACTGTTCCGTGTGCATGTTGCCACACTCTGTGACACCTCTCAGAGTCTCACCAGCGACACCACAACACCAGTTGAGTAATTATGTACCAATCATGACCACATGAAGAAGAGATGGTTCCGGTCCTGCAGGTGTGTCTCTGACGTAAAGTCACAAAGTCTCTGTAACGTGATGTTGAAACTATACTTTTGACCAACTTCACTATCTTATACTACCATAAAAAAACAAGGAGGTGGGAAAACACAATGATTTCAGGTCTGAGAAGTTCAAGCTTTTTCCACTTTAAAGCATATTTTTAAAGCCAACATGGTGAAGCTCTTTCTCTGTTTAAAGAATTCGATACAAGACACCAGCACACCAGTAGAGTCCACACACAGGCCCCAATAAATGATAACATTACATCATTACAGTGTGCAAAACAAACTCATTTTACTCTTCTCCGTTAAAGCAGGTGTTCTCAAACTTTTGGGGCCCCGATTTTTAATCATATAACTGATTAAACATTTGCGTTCTACCAGTTTTATTCTTAGACAGGCGGCAACCTCCGGTTCTGAAAAGTGAAGCCAAAGCTTCATGT
>NW_022280034.1:1228734-1233645 GCF_004355925.1 Anarrhichthys ocellatus | reverse complement strand
TATATACATGTGTGTATATATACAGACGTACTGTGTGCCCTCCTGCAGCCCGTAGAAGCCACAGACGATGCCTTCTGGGATCAGTTCTGGGCCGACACCTGCACCAACGTCCAGGACGTCTTCGCTCTGGTGCCGGCCGCCGAGATCAGAGCTGTCAGAGAGGAGTCTCCGTCCAACCTGGCAACCCTCTGCTACAAGGTAACCTTTATTCATGAGGGTGGGTCGGCCTGTGGGATGTGGTGTCTCCACCCTGGAGACGGTCAGAGCCAAAGGAATGCTGCTGTTTGTTGTTCCCACACTTTAAATGTCACACATCTTAGTGTATCTAAAGGTCAAGGGTTATTTGAGAAAAGCTGATTTTAGTTTGTAGATCTGAACTACAATAACTGATGAGAAAGTTCCTGGTTTCAGTCATAAAGTTTCCAGTTTCAGACTTTTATATTTGGGCAAAGTTATTGTACAGCTGATTGTGTATCAGGGGAATAGGGTACAAAATAGATATCACCATGAAAGTTCCCCAGTTGATTTCTTACATTATTTTATGTATTACAAGTTTTCTGAAATGTTTAAATATCCTTTGTCTGTACGTTCAATATGAAGCAACAGTCAGGAGGGGGTTAGCTTAGCTTAGCATAAAGACTGGAAACGGCTAATAGAATAGAAGAATTGAAAGCCTTTATTGTCGTCATCATAAATGTGTAGACGTCTGACTTGAAAGCATCAGTTGAAGTGGTCTTCTGGTTCTCCCCTCAGGCTGTGGAGCGGTTGGTTCAGGGTGCGGACTCCGGCTGCCGCTCAGAGAAAGAGCGTCAGGTTCTCCTGAACTGCACCCGGCTGCTCACGCGCATCCTGCCCTACATCTTCGAGGACGCCGACTGGAGAGGCTTCTTCTGGTCCACGGTGCCGGGAGCCGGCAGATCCGGGGTACGACTCTTGACACCAGATCTCTGTTACAGTCTTTAGTTTAACATTATAGTGTTTAGTGTATAGTGAGTGAGAAGCTATGACGCTTTAAACTGCATCAGAGGATGTTTATGTTCGTTAATTATTTCACATTGAAGCTGGTGAACGAGTGAATGGTAATAGGAAAGGAATGCATTGAGGAAGGAATAACTCCCCGTTTCTTCAAGTTAAAGTACAAACCAACCTGTGTGTGTGTGTGTGTGTGTGTGTGTTAATATTGTATTTACTGTAAGACCTCGAGGCTGTCTCTTTCTTCTCCAGTCTCATGAACTCTTAAGTTGACAGCAAGTCATTTAAAGAGCTATTTTCATGTTTAATGTGAAAACAAAGTGGCTAATTACGTCACCATCTTGACGCATCTTTTAGCAAAACAAAGGAAACATTTAAGACCAAAATCACAAAAACAACATTTTTACTCCACCCAAAGGTTTAAACTGTGAATAAAAACATTATGGGGATTAAAACTCACAGTGACGATGCTAGCATGCCGATGTTTAGCACCGTCTTAGTTTAGCCGTTAGCATGCTAACATTTGCTGACTGGCACTAAAAAGTAAAACACAGTAAAGCTAAGGATTATGGGAATGTTAGTTTTGCAAGTAATTGGTCATGAACCAAAGTATCGCACAATGATTCAACATTTGACCAGCTGGTGGCGCTAGAGGAAAAGTCAGATTATCACTAAAGTCTGTGGGATTCAACCTCTGGGGATCATGAATGTCTGAACTGAATGTCAAATGAATCCCTTTAAATAGCAGTTGAGATATTTATGAAGTGGTGGAGTGACCGACTGAGCCACACCGCAGTGACTCAATGTCCTCTTACTAGCCCTTTCCAGAGCTTTCAATCGTCTTCTGACTGTGAGATGCTGTTAAAAGTTCAGGAAAGACTATAAGGTTAGTAAGTGGACTTTGATGAGTACATGTGTGTTTATATATTTATATATATATATATATATATATATAAATATAAATATATATATATATATATATATACTTTTTATTTTTTTGGCAAAGTTGCGTTCATGGAGCAACTACAATGTTAGCAATGTTAGCACACATTGAGCCAAACTCCATTCAGAAAACAATCATTTAAAAGTTGTTTGCTTGTTGCCTTGTTGACAGACCTGACAAAAGCACAAATTCAGACTTTTTACAAATCAGAATCATCATGTAGTTATTTCGGCATCTGTTCATTTTGGGGTTCATACATCTTCGTAAACCAGCCGACGTGTGGTCTGCTTTAAACTGTGAATACAGCTCGTTGAGCTTCACAGAGCGTCTCGAGATGATGTCATTAACCAAGTTGGCTCGGCGGTTGGTTTTCCGACTTGTCTGGGACTTTTGTTGAATAGTGGTTATTTAAATAAAAAGGCTTTATTTCTGTCTTTATCTTTGCTTGTTTTTAAATACACGTAGTATGAAATGTAGGAAGCAGACAGTTCGTAGAGTTTAATCTGTCAGCAGGATTTTAAGGCCTTTGAGATTAGCTGCTCTGATAATCCACCAGCGGTGAGAAGTGATGGTGATTCTCAGAGCAGAAGCTGTAAAATGAGACCGCTGCTGTCGAGGTCACTGTCCAAAAACCTCCCTCCTCTCTCCCCCCTCGACGGCTGCTGCTTCTCTGGTTACCTGGTCGGCGGTCCAAACACTGCCCATATTGTGTCCCCCCCCCCACCTCCGCCTCCTGGCCAGCGGTTGAATTAGAGAGGGATTGAATGTCCCTTAATTTAAGCTTTGGCCTGCAGTGAAACGCTGAGCTGCAGCAGATGGAGCAGACTAATGTGTCGTTTGTGGTTAATTCAGTTTGGAAATACTGAAGAAAAGAAACCAAGTAAAATACGACATTTTGATTTAAACCAAACTTTGCATTTTATATTTCGATTGCATCGTGTTTAAAGAAACAGTTTCTCGCTGTGAGTTAGATGAGGAGATCGATACCATTTCAATGTCTGTACGGTACATACGTTTCTGCAGCCAGTTAGCTTAGCTTAGCACAAAGACTGGAAGCAGAGGGAACCAGCTAGCCTGTCTACGATCTGAATCCACCTTTAATCTGTACAAACGGGGTGTAAATTGTGTCCTTAATGTCGAATGTGACGTCCACTAACTCGTCTGTTTATCCTCCAGCGTTTGGACGAAGACGCCGATGAAGATGAAGCTCGGCCGCTGGCTGAATCGTTGCTGTTGGCCATCGCCGACCTGCTCTTCTGTCCAGAGTTCACGGCTCAGAGCCACAAGAAGAGCCCGGTGAGTCCACCGCCCGGCTGCATCACACTGTAGTGCACATTGTGAGTGTGAGTGTGTGTGTGTGTGTGTGTGTGTGTGTGTGTGTGTGTGTGTGTGTGGACATGGACATTCAGCTGAGGCCTCGTTATCCCACAATGCAGCTGGAGCCAAACACCTGCAAATAGACAGCAAATAAATAAATGATGCAGTTTCTTGAGACGTTAGTGTGAGTATTTAAAAAGACATTTGGATAGAGTTAGCAAGGCTAGCTGTTCCCACCTGCCTCCAGTCTTTATGCTAAGCTAGGCTAATCACAACCTGACTCCAGGTCCTCTGTATGTAACGCACGGGCACAAGTTTTGAACTAGAAGAAAACCAGCTTTCTTCCACTCTGTGTTGACTTTAGTTTTAGCCCTTAAGCTAACAGAGTCAACAACATAAAGTCTCTGTTATTTATTCCCCGTGGCGTTCGGTGCCACTTAGCGCCGTTATCTCCTTCACACAACCTTCTCAGGCGGTAGCTGGAGTTAATGAGTTACTCCACATGAGGCGGACGGACGGAGGGAGGAGTGGCCGTGTTTGTCAACTGGGCTGAGTAGGACATGGTGGACACGGTGAGCAAACATCTGGTGCTGCAGAGGGAGGCGACGGAAATGTGGCTCTGCTTCAGGCCCTATAACTCCTCCGTGATCAGACTACTCCTCAATCCTCAGTCCTCACTCCTCACGGCCGTCTGAAGGAAAGGTTTCCGTCTGTGGCCTGTGACGCATGTGTGTACATGGAAACATGTGAGATTTGAGCTTTCACTTCCCAGGGTCAGTAAAGGGTCAGTTCACACGAGTTAACAGAGAAAACTTCCCCCTCAGCACGGGCAGATTATATGACAACAGGCCCCCTGGACACCGATATGTAACGGGCCCTCACCCCTCCTACAAAACAACAGCAGCCACAGATTAAACAAGACATCTAATTGGTAGTTTTGTGTCTGTTTGGAGCTGTTTTCTGTCTCATTGGTCACTTTGGATCAATTTGTAGACATTTTGTCTCCCTTTCTGGACATTTTCTGTCTCTTTTAAGGTGTTTTGCATCGCTTTGTAGATGTTTTAAGTCTCTTTGTAGACGTTTTAAGTCTCTTTGTAGTTGTGTTGGTTGTTTTGCATCTCTTTGTAGATGTTTTAAGTCTCTTTGTAGACGTTTTAAGTCTCTTTGTAGACGTTTTAAGTCTCTTTGTAGTTGTGTTGGTTGTTTTGCATCTCTTTGTAGATGTTTTGGGTCTATGTGTTATATTTTCTTTTATTTGTGAATGTTTTTCGTGTCTTTGTGGTCGTATTCTGTCTCTTTTTGGTAGTTTTGTGTCTCTTCGTTTCTGTTTGTGACTTCCCAACAAGAAATGTTGATGAAGGGATGGGGGTCGAGGGATGTAAGGATGGGGGCCGAGGGATGAAGGGTAAGGGATGAAAGGGTGCAGGGAAGAAGAAACGAGGAGGGTAGAGAGGGTCGTAGAAAGACGGTTGGAGGAGCGATGGGGGACCGTTGAAGTCCGGCGGCTGGTGGGAACGGGGGGGAATGGAGACTGTAGAGCGGGGGCCGTCTCTTCGGAAGCTCTGGTGGTGCAGAGTCCCCCGTTATTCCTGTAATCCTGCAAGAGAGAGAGAGAGAGAGAGAGAGAGAGAGAGAGAAAAAAATAAAAAGACAAAAAACGGGGTTGGGGGGGGGGGGGG
>NW_022280034.1:1213017-1228634 GCF_004355925.1 Anarrhichthys ocellatus | reverse complement strand
AGAGAGAGAGAGAGAGAGAGAGAGAGAGAGAGAAAAAAAAAAAAAGAAAAAAAAGGGGGGGGGGGGGGGGGGGGGGGGGGATGGGAAAACTGATTCGAAGAGGAAGTGAACAGATTCGTTGTGCTTAAATACTTTGTGTAGGAGGAAATGATCTGTGTTCGGGGCGTGGTCCCTGTTCTTGAACTAAGTTTATAAAACTCAATTTATGTAACACTGACATTAAAAAACCAAAGTTTACCCAGTGGGTTCCAACCAGGCCCAAGAGAAACCTAATGTACTGGAGACTTCAGCGAATGAATGCCTCCTGGGTTTGTGTGGTTTTGTGTGGCACGGTGCCCTTTGCTGTCAGTTCACTTATGAAGAACAATGGCAGCACCTCGTCAGGTCTATTCATGACGCTGTAGTTATCGGTGCTGAGGTGTCGCATGCAGATACTGTCAGCTTAGTCCACTCGTTGAATCACATGGTGGAAGGAGGTGTGAACATGTCTCCGTTAGACGCTCACATTAATGTAACTTAAGAATAAATCAATGTGTCTCCAACTGCTGAATAAGAAGTCTGTTCATCAAGATTAACTGTGTTAAATATTACATTTAAATACCTTTGTTTGTTTTGGCCGATGACATTTTTGTTCTTAAAGTTTTGTCCTTCAGTGAAATGCATCAGGTGCCTTAAGACAATTTCTTCACTATATATATATATATATATATATATAAAATAAGCTAATTACAGATTTTGTTACATTTCCGTCATTGATTATTCTGTTATTCTGTTTTTGATGAATCTATAAAATGTCAGAAAATAGTCCAGAAATATACAATTTATAAGTATAGAATATCAGACTAAGGGTTCAGGGCTTCGATGACTTAATACGATTAATCAAGTATTGGTCCAAACAGCGTGGACCACAAACAGCCACCGGCACCGCTCAGTCGTCCCCATGACATCATGTCTTTATCGTTTATCTGCTGCAGGACTCGCTGGAGGACATCCGGTCCATAGACAGCTGTGAGTACATCTGGGAGGCCGGGGTCGGCTTCGCTCATTCGCCTCCTCTCAACTACATCCACGACCTCAACAGGTGAGGCTTGAAGGTGAAGGTCGAAGAAATTACTCTGCTTTTACTGTTTGTGTGTCAGTTTGTCTTGTTAGTGGGATTTGTTTTTTTAATTTCATTTCATTTTTTAATGGAATTTGGTAGAAAAGTGAGCGATCACGGCAGAACAGATGACCAGTTTGCCATCATGTAGCTGCTTTATCATTAATTAATTATATATCTATATCTATATATCTATAGATATAGATATATCTATCTATCTATCTATCTATCTATCTATCTATCTATCTCTCTCTCTCTCTCTCTCTCTCTCTCTCTCTCTCCAACCAGAGGAGTCGCCCCCTGGTGGACACTAGAGAGAATGCAGCTTTAAGAGACAAAGCATCAGCTTCACTTTTCAGAACCGGAGATTTTCCTGAGCTAGACTCACAAATGGACTGAGTGACATCAGCTTATTGCAGATATGTTGGCTGGCTACATAACAACAAATGCCAAAGATGCGCTTTAAAGATAAGCACCGGTTATACAGTTTGTCCCCCAGAGAGCTCTGAGAAGTTGACTTTAGTAGAAGCTAACTGTGTGTGATATGTAGTAACTTTTCTGGTAACCTCGGTCCGTCCTGTCTTCCTGTTTGTTCAGGACGGAGCTGCTGAAGTTGCTGCTCACCTGTCTGTCTGAGGCCATGTACCTCCCTCCGTCCTCTGAGAAGAGGAACCTCAATCCCTGGGTGTCCTTCTTCTGCTCCTCAGAGAACAGGTAACACGAACATGTGTCCCCAGAATCATCTTTACTGTGGCTTCCTTTGGAGATGCTTCCTGAAACATGACATTGTATTTGCATCTTTTACTACAAAGAGCTCTGTGTTTTATCATCATTTTTATGCCTCCATGCTGGTGGCGGGTGTAGGTGTCCGTCCGTCCTCCATATCTCATGAACACCTGGAGGGAATTTTCCCAAATTTTGCATAAAAGTCCACCTGAACTCGAGCATGACATGATTCGATTTTGGTGGTCAAAGTTCACTGTGATCTCACAAAATGCATTTTTTTTTGGCCAAACAAAATGATGAAGTGATGATATTTTGGACAGACATGGATGTAAACTGCAACTTGACTGGTTGGCGGAGGCTTACCACCATGAGTCGGTCATCTAGTTTATTAGGAGAATATTAACTGTAAATATAAATATTAACCGCAAAATTAAGTTGTCTTTTCAGGACTGTGGTGGCTGGACAGTGAGAGGACAATGTTAAAATAAAATAAAAAGAGGGCGACAAAAATAAGAATAAATAAGTCCCCAGTGGAAAATTGTTCCCTCTGCTCTGCATTAACCTACACTGTTAAGATATGACCCCCTCCCCTCTGAACACAACTCAGTTAACCGTCCATGCGTGACCACTCCTTTCCTCTTTCTCCTGCCAGACACGCGCTGCCTCTGTTCACCTCCCTGCTCAACGTGGTGTGCGCCTATGACCCCGTCGGCTACGGCATCCCGTACAACCACCTGCTGTTCTCCGACCACCGGGAGCAGCTGGTGGAGCAGGCGGTCCAGATCCTTATCGTCACCCTGGAGCACGAGGGCGGGTCGGCCGCCAGCGCCGCCCTCCAGGCCCTGGACTCCTCCGCCGTGGAGGAGCAAGAGGTGAGAGGGAGTTCATTATTATTATTATTATTATAATGAAATCACAGACGCTTATTCTGCATTTTAAAATCCTCTCTTGTCTATTTTTCAGCCAGCTGGACCTAATAACCTCTTTGTGAATTATCTCTCCAGGATACACAGAGAAGAGGTGAAATAAAGCGAAACTATTCAGCGTTGAATACAGGATGATACTGTCAGACGTTAAAGTGTGTGTTGTGTTTTGTTTGTCAGGACTTGAGCTTCATCCTGAAAGGTCTGGCTCGGCTGATGAACAACCCTCTGGTCCAGACTTACCTGCCTCATTCCGCCAAGAAGATCCAGTTCCACCAGGAGCTGCTGATCCTCTTCTGGAAGTTCTGTGACTTCAACAAGGTGTCGAGCTCGGTTTATCTATGAATAAAAACTCTATGAAACCACGAAGCTACAAGCAATAGTACAGAAAAGTCATCTCTCCATCTCTTTATAGTTTAGTCTGTTAGCAACATTCTGCTGTAGCTTAGCAGTGATGGTCGTGGAGGTTAGCAGAAGCTAAACGTGCTAACATTTAGCATCACAAGCCGAGTGGATATCTCCAACTCTCAGCAAATCACACCAAACAATCTAGATTGATAAATAGCACAACAGGTTATTTTTATTTTTTATTTTGGGCTGAACTGTCCAGTAAAACAAACCATGTTTATATTCTATAAACTCAAATAAATGCTTATTAAGTTTGTGTTTTTGTGTGTTTTTAGAAGTTCCTGTTCTTCGTGCTGAAGAGCAGCGACGTGTTGGACGTGCTGGTTCCCATCCTCTTCAGCCTGAACGATGCCCGAGCAGATCAGTGTGAGTCATAGCGGATTGATTATAATCCTGTTTTGTGCACTGCACATTGAGACGTTAACTAACACAAAAGCATGTTTTTTGTCTGTGCATCTGCAGCTCGTGTGGGCCTCATGCACATCGGTGTGTTCATCCTCCTGCTGCTGAGCGGAGAGAGAAACTTTGGCGTTCGTCTGAACAAACCATACGCTCTCCGTGTCCCAATGGACATCCCCGTCTTCACGGGAACCCACGCCGACCTGCTCGTGTTGGTGACGTGACATTTATATTTTAGATTCTTTCTTAAAAAACCTGAAAGAATGAGTGGACTTCTGATGTTGTTCTGATATTTCCTGTTAATATCCCCCCCCCCCCCCTGTATTTTCTTATATTCTGTGAATGAATCCATAACTCTAAATATTCCTTTTATGTTTAAGATCTTCCACAAGATCATCACCTGTGGAAACCAGCGGCTGCAGCCTCTGTTTGACTGCCTGCTCACGATAATAGTGAACAGTGAGTGTCACACATTTAAAAGTTTACAATGTGCTTTGACAGACAAAGCAGCAAAAGCAAGGCGATGAAAACAGTAACAGAAAGCTCAGTGAGACAGTCGATGCGATCAAAATAAACTAAGAAACAAATCAAATGAAATGTAAAACATTTAGTAAAATCAGCAAATAAAACAGAAAAGCGACGACGTCGCATAAAAAACAGTCTGTAAAAATGTTTTTTACGAAGTGTTTTAAAAGAGATTACTGATTCAACGTCAGTTGCAAGATGCAACGTCGCCCCCTTGTGGTTAAATAAGTGTTTTTAAAGCCTCCTGTCCTCCAACAGTCTCTCCTTATCTGAAGAGCCTGTCCATGCTGGCGGCCAACAAGCTGCTCCACCTGCTGGAGGCCTTCTCCACGCCCTGGTTCCTCTTCTCCTCCCCACAGAACCACCACCTTGTCTTCTTCCTGCTGGAGGTCTTCAACAACATCATCCAGTATCAGTTCGATGGTGAGAAACACGAGACGAGGTGAAGTCAAAATAAACACCTGTGATGGTGCCGGTCCAACTGAAATCTCCCCTCACAGGTAACTGCAACCTGGTGTACGCCATCATCAGGAAGCGTAACGTCTTCCACCAGCTGGCCAACCTGCCGTCCGACGCGGCGTCCGTTCAGAGTGCGCTGCAGAGGAAGAAGAAGTCTGGGATTTCTAGGAGCAACTCTACGGAGACGGAGTCCAGGGACAGCTCCAGACCTGCAGGTCCTGCTGAGCCCGGAACACTTAAAGCCAGTTTAGAGGCCACTCCAGGTACCAGTCTGCATACACTAAAGATCTGCTTCGACTGAGCGAGCATGAACGGAGGCGTTTTGATGTTGTTTGATTTAAGTAAAATAAAAATGTATTTTAAAATGTTTTGTGTTCTTGCATACATTTATTAATATTGTTTTCACTTGAATTACTTTAATTAGAACAATGATTATAATTCATGATAAAAGATTATAATTTATTACAACTGTGAGAATTATGAGTCAGTGAGTGACCAGCAATTATGAAGTATTATGATGCTTATAAGTCATTATAAAACGCTTTATAATGTATTTTTATTCTTGTTAGAAAGCATTATAAGTATTTATGAATAGAGTGCTTATGATTATACAGAGCTATAGTAGATTATAATTATGTTTATAATGTATTTTAGACATCTGTTAGCTACAGCTGTAATGTACAACCTTATCAGAGCCACCTCTCAAGTCTGCATGAGGCAGCGGTTTTCATGACAAATTCTTCCCTGCAACATAAAAAGAAGTCTTCTCTTGCGTTCCGGTAGTACTCGATAAGATAACGGAGAAGTCCCAGGTGAGCGTGGACGGCACCATGGTCACTGTGTCCCACCCTGACTCCCCACAGACGCCTGCCGACTGCAGCGCTGCGGCTGCAGCCAGCGACACGGAGTCCAACTCAGAGAGAGACCACGAGGTAAGACGGCCCTCACGCCTGTCTCACTCTCTGCTTCTGTCTGCAGGTAAAGTGACTCCCACATGCTTTTATTTTGAAAGGTCTTCCACACAGAGTCAGAGGCGGCGAGGGGTCGGTTCTCGAGCGTGTCGTCATCGGCAGCCTGGAGCGCCAAGACAGACTGGGTGAGTAGAAGTCTTTTTATCCTCCCTTCTGTATTTACTCCTCATCTCTTGGTCGCTCCTCCATCGTGCTGCTCGTGTTCTCAGGTGTTGTCATGGAAAGCCAAACTCCCTCTACAGACCATCATGCGGCTGTTACAAGTGCTGGTCCCTCAGGTGGAGAAGATTTGCATCGACAAGTAAGAAGTGATGCATCTTTTATTCTTTTATTCCAAACATCTTTGTTCAGGGGTAAATGGTAGATTACAGTTTCCTTTGGTCTTGTGACCACAGATAATATAATGTTACTGTGAGGAACTATTAACTGGTTATGAAACAGTCTCCGGCTAATACTGATGCCTCTATATGACATTCATAAGTAAACAAGACCACTATGAGGAACTTTTAATATCATGGTGGTTCTGTTGGTCCCTGTGGACTAAAGCTGTAGTTTTTCTGAGCACCAGACTCTCGTTAGAAAACCTCTCATTTTACTGCAGCAGGCTCTGACAGTCTGCCCCTCTCAGTCCTGGTTCTGGTTCTCCCGTTGCCTCCCTTCCCTCTAGTGGGTCCAGCAATACGTCCTGGGTCTCCAGCAGCGTGGTGTCGGTGTTGGCTCAGAGAGGAGAAGCTGGAGGACCGGTCTCTGCAGGAGGATCTGGGTCTGTCCACGGTGGACCGGTCTCTGCTGGAGGATCTGGGTCTGTCCACGCTGGACCGGTCTCTGCTGGAGTCTGAGCTGAAGGAGTTTCTGGTGAACCTGCATGAGTTCATCTGGTTTCACCAGAATCCGACCTGGTGGCTCCGATGACGAGCATCAAGAATACTCTATAGAAACAGACCATCTTCTCTCTGATGGTCTCTTTACTGATGGAGGTCAGATAGAGGACCAGGACTACACTGAGTCTGGTTCAGAACCAGTTAGAAGTTCCTCACAGTAACTTTAAGATAATATTGATTTGTGCAGCTTTATTCATTCAGATTAACTGTTGTTGTTGTTGTTGTTGTCCTCAGGGGTTTGACAGACGAGTCAGAAATCCTGAAGTTCCTTCAGCACGGCACGCTCGTCGGCCTGCTGCCCGTCCCTCATCCCATCCTCATCAGGAAGTACCAGGCCAACGCCGGCACGGCCATGTGGTTCCGCACCTACATGTGGGGCGTCATCTACTTACGGTAAACACACCGAGCACCAGCAACCGGTTTATTTTACGTGTTATATTACGGAAACTAAAAGCAGTCTGATAGATGTATTTTCAAACTGGTCCTCTCTTGCCGTAGCAACGTGGATCCTCCAATCTGGTACGACACGGACATCCGGCTCTTTGAGATCCAGAGGATTTAGAGCGGCTGTTGAAGGTGTCCGGTTCACTTTGTTCTCCTCACAAACTCAACAACATCATCTGCTGTTTTTTTCTTCTTCACTGAACTGTGACCGGAGGAACATTTCACCGTTTTCTGGTGTTTATTTAAAGAAAACAAGCAGCGAAAGATCTTGTACTTGATTCATCCTGACAACTGTCAGGGTTCAGACAAAAACAAATGTCTAAATGTGTCAAAGCACTTACTACTGTGCATCACATACAGCCTGTATTATGAGCAATGCCAAATGGTCATTAAATTTGACATAATCATGAAATGAAGTGATGTTTATTGAACATTAATTTATTCACCAAACTGTGAAATACATTTCTCTGTTGCTTTGTGCACAGAAGCAACAGGAAACAGACAAACTGCATTTAACAAATATTATTGTATGCTGTACCACTAAAATATATAAGTGGACGTGGTCTCCATGACTTCACCCGTTGGTTTGTGGACCACAGTTTTGAAGCCTCGAGATCGGCATCATGGCCGAGCCCATCTTGGTTTTTGTCCGTAACCATCTTGGATATTCGACCAGAAGTGACACGAGAAGGAATGAATATTTGAATAAAACATTTTTAGGCTACCAAAATGTTACAATTAACTTTCATGAAATGAAAACAAACTGAAAGGGTTAAAGTTGTAAAACAAAAACATGGACAACTCCCTAAAGCATCCCCTGCTTTATGGTCTGTTTGACTCTAAATGGACCATAATGTACTAAATGAACATCATGCTGTATTGAAGAAGACTTGAAACTAGAGATTGAGACCATAAACTCATGTTTACAATGTTTACTGAGGTAATAAATCAAGAGAGAAGTAGAGTCATTTTCTCATAGACTTCTATACAACCAGAGGAGTCGCCCCCTGGTGGACACTAGAGAGAACGCAGCTTTAACACACGAAGCTTCACCTTTTAGAACCGGAGGTTGACGCCTCATTGTAACAAACAGCCTCAGAGGAATCTCCTCACACTGTATAAACCAAATCATTTATGTTTTTCCCCCCCAAACATTTTTCATATCATCTACTTTAACAGTCACGCAGAGATGAGCAGCTCCATTAAAGCTCCCACTGAGTGCATCCTGTAGAAGACGCTGAGCGGCTGACCCAAGTTCACCAGAACAAACCAAGCCGAGAAGCCGAAGAACTGTTTCCCGAGTCCGTTCTCAAACTGAGGATGGACTCCGAACGCAGGGATGACCCACAGCTGCAGTAAGAGGGAACATGGGCGGATTACGAGTGCAGAAAGAAGCTTGTATTGCTGCATGAATCGCATAATAAACACAGGATATTACCATGACGTTAGACAGGATGAGGAAAGCACAGATTTCTTGTATCGCTCTTTTGGTCCAGGGGTTTTTCCCATCATGCTCTATGGCAGCAGCTGGCGCGTTCCCATCCAGCAGTGAAATATTCGTCTTCCTCTCTTCTTGTATTGGGACTGCAACCTTTTTCTTAAGCTGTGGGGCAGTTTATCATTCACACACATAAAAACCTTTTTAATGACTGACTTCTTGCTCCAGTTTATAAAAACATCCACGTGACCTGCAGGTACCTTGAATATGCTGCTCCGCTGCCTCTCTTTCTTCTTGGCGAGCAGGCTCGGGTGCCTGTGGAGGCCCTCGATGATGAAGATGTTCTGGAGGATGAGCTCCAGGAGGCTGAGGAGGGAGTAGGACAGGTCCAGGTTCCCCAGGGGCCCGCTGGTCCCCACCGCCAGGGCCGCCACCAGGGAGAAGTAAGACAGGGCGAGCTGGCCCAGAGCCGCCGCCACCAGGAGCGTCACGTCCAGGCTACGGGTCGGGTTGTGTCCCGCCTCGCTCGCCCTCCTCTCCAGCCTGTGGACCAGCATCCCCACCAGGCAGCACAGGGACATGACGGGCATGACTGCCAAATGGTAGCCGTAGAAGACGAGGAAGGCGGTGGTGCGAAGCCGCTGCCGGCTCACCCAGACCTGGTAGAGGATGAAGACGGCCACTCCCGCCACGAGCGCCAGGGCGCCGAACACGAGGCCGTACACGACGCCGCCTTGGTACACGATGCGGAGGGTCAGCTTCTGGGTGGCGTGGTGGCCGTGACCCGGACTCATCCGGCGGCCCACGTTCTTCCACATCACGTAGACCATGCAGCCGGCCATCAGGTTGAACTCCATGTTGAAGGGGTAAAGGATCTCGAAGCCTTTCCTGAAGGTGAGGCAGGCTGCACTCGCAGCGCACTGACAGAAGGTCGAGTTCATGATTCCTGGAGGCAGGAAACAAAATAACGAGTAGATATCACCGTGAAACTTCACCAGTTCATTACTGACATTAAGACTATTATTTATTGTATTATAAGTTTTCTGAAATGCTATGTTTGAATATGCAAATAACGCATTATCTAATGGTAACTTTTGGTGAATTGATTACCTACTACATCAGAGTTTTGTGCTTCAGAGGAGTTTGTGTTGCTGAAATCGAGCCCGTCTTCTTTTTCTAACTCGATCTCCTCGTGGATCGAGTCCTCGGTCACCGCGTTCAGCCACAGCAGCAGGTCAGCTGACAGGATCAGCATCAACCCGGACCTGCAGCCCAAATACACACATGAAACACAACAAACAGTTAAATTACACACAGCGGAAGCTATAAATGACAATATGTTCATATGTGGAACATGTATTAAAGATGTGTAAGATGCACCTGGTGATGATCTTGTGTCTGTGGATGCAGTCTTTGGAGTGAGCCCACAGTAAATACGACTGCAGAAGAAAAGTAAACAGTTATTCAATAAGAGCATTTACATTACAGTCATTTAGCAGACGCTTTTATCCAAAGCAACTTACAATTCAGAGTATCACATTTCTACACCGTAGGCACAGCTACGGGAGCAATTTTGGGGTTAAGTGTCTTGCTCAAGGACACATCGACATGCGACTAGCGGAGCTCGAACCGCCGACCCTCTGATTGAAAGACGGCCCTGCTATCCACTTAGCCACAATCGCCCACGCCCATTTCTGAGTTGAATTTAAAGATTCATGTATTTTATAATGTAATGTCTAAATGCTGCAGAAAAAAGGTTGAAATTAGTGCAACAGAGACAAATAATGAGCCTAAACGTGTTGGAGTCAAAGCTCTTTTATTTTTGGGGTTATGAACAGAAGTGCTGATTTTACATCTAATAAACTTTAAATATAACTCGCCTGCCAGCTCTCACGTTATTAACTGATATAGTTTTAGTTAATGAAGGTTTATTGAAGCCATCTGTCCTCAATTTTGCAAATTATTAATGAAATTTTAAGCATTAAATTCAACAATTTGTAAACATGACGACACCTGAGCCAATTCCACCCACCGATGAAGACCATGAGATGCAGTTGAGGGCTCTGGTAAGTGAGTTATGATGTTGCACAGATCTTTAGTTCAGTTGAAGAAGTGATTGTAGAGATTATGGGCTTATTAAGGCATTTAAAAGATTATTTTAAGGGACGTTTGTTTGCTTGTGATTCTGCTTTAGAAGCTCTTATTCTTCTAGACAATTTAACATCTGCTTTTTGTCTTTGTAATTTTGTATTTTTGTGTTAATCAAAGTAGATCTAAAATGATAAATCTACCTTTTTCACATTCCTCCTTATAAATGTAGATCTTGTGACCAGTTATGTTTTTTTCTATTTTTGTGCAACTGCATCATCAAATAACTGCAGTTTCCATTTCTTCTCAAAGTTCTTTGTCTCCTCTTATAGCAGCCTTGGTCCACTTATTCCTACATGTTGAGACCGACCAGTTTAATAAAAGCTTCACAAGAGTTCAAGCATCATCAAATGTTGCTCAACGTCTTCCTTCTGTTTTCTTGCTCTTGTTCCATAAAGTAAAGAACATAAATCTCGTTACCTGCAGTGCGAGAAAAGACGCCTCGATGAACGGAGCGAGCACCGTAGCAGCAGGTTTGCACTCCCTCATGCTGATCAAATACCCGACCCTGAAGACACACAGCAGCAGGCTGAAGGCGGCGAACAGCATGAGGACCACTGGACCAGAGGAGAGGAAGTACATCAGTACACGGTCCAAAACTCTTCGTAGTCAGAAAACACAGGAGCTCACCGGTGACGGCGAGTCCCCCGGCGTGGTGGTCTTTATGTGGGCAGATGCCGGGCTGCTTCCTGGCCCACAGCAGGTACCACAGCATCCAGATCAAACTGACCCCCATGAGCAGCAGCATGAACACCTGGGGCTCCTGGTGCTTCAGGCCCTCGGGGTTGAAGGCCTGGCCGGCCACCAGCGCCACTCCCAGCAGCACCACGTTCAGACCCATCAGACCGGAGATCAGACGCCTCCCGCTGGGGGCCCAAACCGACCCCGGATCCAGCTCCGGGTCCTGGATCTGATGGTCTGAGCTGTGAACTGGTTCGACACTTCCGGGTGTTGTCCCCGGGGAGGAATCGGCCTCTGTGACTCCAGGATCTGGATTCATATTTTTTGATTTCTTCTAAAACTCTTTAAATCCTCCTCCGTCTCGTTTCCATTCAGTCTTCAGGGTTTTCTCTCACAACTTTACGCGGAACCCTGCAGCTCAACATGTGGAGGCTTGTGTCATAAAGGTGCAAGTTCTCATTCTGATCCGCCTCCACACACCTACAGGTGTGGCCACGATCCAGTGCATAAATATACCGACACACCTTTCTCAGGGAAACCAACAGGTATCATGTTTGCTTACATTGACCTTTGTTTCACCTGCTCTGCCACTTCAACAAAGTTCATGGACCCAGATGACCTCAGCAGAATCTCCTTTAATCTATAAATATATCTAGATATATATATTGATCTGTCAGTGAGGTCTTTTGTTTATTTGACAAGGACATTGGACATTAATAAATTCTCTCTGTAAATTAGTTTTTCATCTGTAGATGTTATAAAGTCCCACTTAAAAACCAGAATATAAGATTGGTAATTACAAGACGGACAGACAGGCGACAGCGGACGGACAGGGGGAAGCCCAGCAGGGACAGATTGAGGACATTAAGGTGCAGTTATGTTCTGACAGAGCTGGTCCTAATGAACCGTTTCTTTAAATGAGCTTTAAATGTATTTGTCCAGTTCAATATTCAACATTCTAGTTCATCTTTCACAGAACATTCAGACTGACTGAAAGCACTTTTCCTGAGTGGGATAGTAAAGTCCACTCTCGCTGCGGCTCCATTTTACTTTGAAAGGGTTTATCAGCTGGGCTCTGGTCCAGGTCTTGTCCCTGTTTGCTTAAAATCGGCTCCAGGAAGTGACTTCTAAATGTACGTCCCTCTTATCACCGCTGTGATTCAAGTAGCTGCTAATAGTTCAGCTGATAACCGGCTTCAACTCAGTTTCAGTCTCACATTTAAAGGATCATTCAGGTTTTGGATGTTTGAGCCCATTTAAAACAAATTTAGTGTATTTTATGTTGCTTTGATTTTTGTAATGTTGTGTTTCAGGCCGGCACTGGTTTCTATTCTGTCGACTCATAAAACATGCTTGAGTATTAAAATCCATCAAGTCTGCATTATTTTTGGTGAAAGTTGAAGTGCAGACGTTTCATTTCAATCTGCACATGAACTGCACTAATGTAACAAATCATTTATATTTATTTTACAAACACACAGAAATGAATGAAAATCAGTGGAACAGTGGGGAAAAAGTGTGTGCATAAAAAAATACATAAATAAAAGAGCATAACTTATATAATCATAATATCAATAATAATGTACAATTATACTAATATTAATCCGACCTTTGCGCCACCAAATATACGAGTAATAACACTCAACTGTCACAATAACAATAATAATAATAATAATAATGAAGAGCTGAAACTGTGTATACAGAAGTTTTGCATGTTTTAGTGTATTTATTTAGAATGACATCTGCTGATGCAAACCATGCTGCTGTGTTTACATTTTGAATGTTTGTCTGTTGACTTCCACTCATTTACATTTGTTGTTTGAAAATCTATTAGCAGCGAACATTTCTTTGTTTGACACTAGTTCCATTATAATCGTTGAGTTCTGAGGATTATTTGAGGATCCTTGAGGACGATCTTTCTGAAAACACATTTGTTTTTTTAAATGTACCTTTTTAGATAAATATACCTCAAGCAATAAAATGTATTTCTTTATTTTTGGTAATTTGAGAGAACTGACCCTTTAAACGTTGCTTTAGGTAAATGTCAGTTGACCCAAAGATGATGCAAAGTTGCAGCCCACAGAGCACCACGATGTAAATCACTTCATTTGTTTAGTTTTTAATAAGTGTAGCTGACATGACATCTGCCTCTGCATCATGCATGACTTTATCTCATCAGACTGATCTGAGTCATAAACATATCAATCAGTGATGCTCGATGATGTCAGAGTCACTTTCTGTTAGACTTTAATATCGTTATTGTTTCACATGTTTACCTTTACTGTTATGGTGTTTCAGAGAAAAACAACTTAAATGTGATTGTACTTTACAGTATAATTCTGTAAACCACTATTACAGCAGAGTCTACTTTTTTTTAAATCTTATTTAAATCTTATTTTATTTTCAAGTTTTTAAAAACAGTTTTATTTATTTATATACTTTTTTCATTTAATTTTATATTATTTTTCTATTGGCCTACACTATAAAAGGGGGCGGGTCTCATCGTCATAGCCCCGCCCCTACCTGACAATCAGCACGCCGCGTGTTCGTCTCCACTCTTGCAGCCCGGTCGGTCCGTCCGTCCGTCCGGACACCCTCCACAGAACCTCCATGGAACCGAACCGAGAGTGAGTGAGCCGGGGCTTATAGCCATGGACGACCGGTACCACCGGGCGGCCCGGGACGGGTACCTGGACGCGCTGAAGGAGGCCACGCGGAAGGAGCTGAATGCACCGGACGAGGACGGGATGACACCGACTCTGTGGGCCTCTTACCACGGGAACCTCGAGACACTGCGGCTCATCGTGGGGAGAGGGTGAGTCACTTCATCCGGTAACACCGCGTCCGGTGAGGGGGAAGTAACCTCTCTATTTTATAATTATATGATAGAGCCTTATTTATTATTTTGATAATTATGTAAATATATGTAAGTTAAAGTTCACTGTAAATAAACAGTGTTATAATAATAATAATAATAATAATAATAATAACAATAGAAGAAACCTGTCCCCACTTTGCTCCATATTAATATAAAAGTATACTATTAATATTAAACTCTAGATTCCTCCAGCTTCACAAAATAAATATATAATTATATAATAGAGCCTTATATTTTATTATATTATATTTGTATTCTATTATTTTGATAGTTAAGTTAAAGTTCAATGTAAACAAGTGGATTCTTCTTATTTCAAACAAAAACCTAAATAAACTTTAAACAAACTATATATTTCTGTGAACAGAGAGTGTTATAATAATAATAATAATATTATTAATAATAATAGAAGACACCTGTGTTATTAATATAAAATTATACTATTTAAACTCTAGAATCCTCCAGCTTCACAACATAAATATATAATATTGTATATTATACCTCAGTGATCTGCTAATATTCACATGAATGATAAAACAAACATTGTGCCACATGTGTTGCTGCTCCGTCTCTATAATGTAATCAGAGCTGCTGCAGATTAAATGCTTTACATTTGAACAGCCTGATTACAGAGAAAGGTCAGCGTTAATGCAACTCTCTAGTATACAGAGTGATGCATCTGAAGCATGATAACTCTGTGTTTTAATGTCACAGATGTGGCTAAACCATTACAGACCAGAGTGGTGCGTTATAATGAGATTAGTTCATAGAAGCTTTTGCATGATATGATCTGTGCTCTGAAAGTGTATTTGTAAGATAAAACTGAGATAATGATAAAAGTGTTTAGGAGTAGGTATATGTTCTGGTGAGATAAGTCGTGTCAGAGACGTGTTTTGTTGAAGGTTTAGGAGACAGAGCAGAGGGAGGAGGACGGTATGTCATGGTGCTGGTGCTGGTGGTGACGGGTTTATAGGCAGCAGTAAAGTGGAGGCTAGTTGGGTTTGATGCTGCAGAAACAGGAGAAAGGTCACCGGGATGGATGTTGATGCTTCTTCCTCCTACAACGGATAATATGGAGGACGCAGTGCAGAGAGGATGTGAAGCTATAAAGCTCACAGCAAAAAGTAAATGAGAACAAGAAGAGGAGCAGGACATAACTCACTTTATAGACTGTTTTTTGTGCTGCAAATATTTTCCTACAAAAACATTTTGTTTATTCAACAAAATAAGACAAACTTCTTATGTTGCCAAATGATTTAAATGACTAGATATCTGCTTTTAAGAATACGTAAACATTCCAACTTCAGGTACTTGCAGGTCTGGATTACCGACTGGGCGAATTAGGCAACTGTCCCAAAATGAACAGGATTATTTGATTTGCACCACGAAGGCACAAAATCAACTAAAATGAGTCCTTTACTATTACCTAATTAATTAAAGATTAATTAATGACTTGTCTTGTAGAGCTGCGTTTGAAAAATGTAGTATTAAAGACCCTGAGAAGTAGAAATATGTATGTGTAACATTCAATGTTTATGAGTAAATAAGGAACAATCAAAGTTAAATAAATAAACATCCCCAAAAAGAGGATGTGGAAGTCAAAGCTTCATGTGTTAAAGCTGCATTCTCTCTAGTGTCCA
>NW_022280034.1:1175646-1212617 GCF_004355925.1 Anarrhichthys ocellatus | reverse complement strand
GGGATGCTTTAGGGCGGGGCTACACGGTGATTGACAGGTCTCTCCCACGACATTGTCATTGTTTTTGTTTTCCAACTTTAATCCTTTCACAATGTGTTTTCACTTCATGAAAGTTAATTGTAACATTTTGGTCACCTAAAAAATCATAAAGTCTGCATTAAATTAATTGGTTTAAACCTGCAGAACGCTGGTTTTGTCCTTACAGATTAGTAACAGAAATCATAATGTATGTGTGAATCCAGTCATGTTAAGATGCAACATGGCGTCTTGTCTTCCAGAGGCGACCCGGACAGGTGTGACATCTGGGGCAACACACCGCTTCACCTGGCAGCTGCCAACGGCCACCACAACTGCCTGTCCTTCCTGGTGGCCTTCGGTGCCAACGTGTGGTGTCTGGACAACGACTACCACACGCCGCTGGACATGGCCGCCACCAAGGGACACATGGACTGCGTTCGCTACCTGGACTCCATCGCTGCCAAGCAGGTCACCCTCAACCCGAAGCTGGTCGGCAAACTCAAGGACCGGGTGTTCCGCGCCGCGGAGCGCCGGATCAAGGACTGCGCGAAGCTCCAGCGGAAGCACCGCGAACACATGGAGAGGAAGTTCATGAAGGAGTCGGCAGCTTTAGACAACTTGGATGCTATCAGCTTTTCTAGCTACACCAGCAGCAGCACACTGAGCCGCAAGTTCAACACCGTCACCTCCAACATGCCATACTCGCAGGTGGTTGTCCTTTGACTTTGTGTTGAAGTACACTATATCTCGTCACAGTTCAGTGTGTGTGTGAGACACTTTGGCAAACCTCAACGTAGCTGTAGGCGTTGATTGCTAATAAGATAATAGTTTTGTTTGAATAACGAAATGGACACATTTTACTGTCTGATCCAGTATAGATACTATTCACCTTAGTCCAGGATCATATTTCACTTCTTTAGAAAGACAAAGAAACCCTAATTTGCCTGGTGAAGTCAAGTTCTGTTTTGGTCTCAGCAACAGTGATGGTTTAACTTCATGTGGGTCTACCCATTCATGATCGACATAACTTTTTACTAATTCTTAATGTCTTATTCCCCTCAGGCCACCCTGCACTCCACAGCCAAGGGCAAGGCCAAGATACAGAAGAAGCTGGAGAAGAAGAAGCAGGTCGATGGAACGTTCAAGATCTACGAGGACGGGAGGAAAAGCGTGCGCTCGCTGTCTGGCCTGCAGCTCGGCAACGACGTCATGTTCCTCAAACAGGGCACGTACGCCAACGCCAAGGAGCGGTCGCGCCTCAACATCCGAGACATGTTCCCCCGCGACCACGACAACGGCGACGACACCGTCTCCCGTGCCATGAGCGAGCCGGGCCTCCACGAGGCCGCATATTCGGAGATTAGCGCCGACTCTGGACGCGATTCCCTGTTCACCAGACCCGGGCTCGGCACCATGGTGTTCAGGAGGACCTATTTGAGTGGAGGCATGTTTGGTATCGGGACACGGGATGAAGAGAGCGTCGTGGGGAGTGAACCGGTGGGCCGGGCACCGAATGTTCGTCTACGAGGAAATCTGGCCCGGCACTCGCCCAGCTTCGATGAGGACAGCATCGGCAGCGCCTTGAGCCTGCAGGAAAGAAACCTTCAGGAGTTGCCCTGGGAGGACAAGGATGTCGGGTTGGATGAGGACTTTGAGCCAGAGAACAGTCCTCTGGAGACCTTCCTGGCCTCTCAAAGCCTCAGCGAGGTCATGCCCATCTTCAGGAGGGAGAAGATCGACCTGGAGGCTCTGCTGCTTTGTTCGGATCAGGACCTCGCCAGCATTCACATCCCTTTGGGCCCCAGGAAGAAACTTCTGGATGCCTGCAAGAGACGTCTGGACACCATAGATGAACCAGAGGCCATTGAAGACACTGAGCTCTGAAGGTCAGTGTGGAGTAATACACGTTTTGTTTTAAATGGGAGGCACCACGCTCTGCTCTCAGATAAACCTTTGTTGTCTCTCATAAGCTACTGCTTTTGCATTTGCATATTGTATAGATGATAAAGCTGGGTGTCGTTTAAGACATTACAATGCCAGTACCCTTAAAATGATACTGATACCAACTGAGTACTTCATACGGTACCAACACGGTTCCACCCAACTCCAACCAGAGCACAGATCTACCTGTGTGACCCTTTTTTACCGGCTAAATGGCTCCATCTAGTGGCGACCTGTGATATAGCGAGAGGCCTGAAAGTCATTTTAGTGTCATTACACATTATTGATCAGAATACAGTCATACATGACATTGTTTTTTCCCCATTTATTTACAGGATAACATGACACCCTGTACTGTTATTACCCTGCAGTACAGTCAGTGGAGGAAACATGGAGTCAAGGCATCTGACCGGAACTTGGAAAAGACGTAATGAACATTTCATGGGAAAGTTTTGCCACATGTAAAAACACACGAACACTGTCCAATGAATCTTAGCCTGACTTGTTATTGTTGCATACTGTATTGATTCATGTTTTATCAATTTATGATTGTACTTAACCCTTTGAACATACTGTTTATTATGTCTTCATTGTACAGCTGTCTCACTGTAAACATGTTATTTTACTCCACGGCACATACACAATGGTGACTCTTTAATATTGGGAATCGCTAACGGACTGACTGCTCTGCAAACACTGATGCAATAGTAAAACACACGATGTGCTGGTGCTGTGAGGTTATGTCAGCGTGTGCTAGATAACACTGTTATATCTCACGTTGCTGCGGGGCGTTTGTGGTTTCACTGAAGGTCTGTCTGTCTGTGCACTTGAGAGAACTGTTTTTGTATTTGAAGATGTACCCACAACAATAAGTATCTTTTTTATTATAATAAAGTGAAATTATTATTGTTTTGCGTGTGAATATATGTTGATCTAACCAGCCTGTCTTTCTCTGGTGAATTTTATATATCTATATCTATATATATATATCTATCTATCTATCGATCTATCGATCGATCGATCGATCGATATATATATATATCTCTATAGATACATGTGTGTGTATATATATACATGTGTGTGTATATATATACATGTGTATATATATACACATATATCTATAGAGATATATATATATATATCGATATATATATACACGTGTATGTATACACATGTATATGTATACATGTGTGTGTGTGTGTATGTGTATATATATACATACACACACACACACACACAGGCTCTCACCTGGGCCAACTCATAAACACACCCCAGCTATGAGGGCACATTCTTGCTCAGCAGCATCTTCTCCCCCCCCCCACGGTGAAGAATCAGCTGCTGTTAATCTACCTCCTTTCTCCCTCTCCTTTCCCAGGACATTTGCCAAGGTTACAGAGATGGGGAGAGGGGAGGAGAGAGGAGGGGAAGCTGTCACAAAGAAACACTAGAGGGTGAGCAACATGCAGAATGTATGAGACACCAGAGAGGAAGGAGAGAGAGAAGAGAAGTGAACTCTCTGGAGCTGAGCAGCTGCAGTTTTGTGAGGCTGTTCTTGAAAAAAAAATTGAGGATTTCCATCCCATCACAGGGCAAAGCTTCTACATCTGTGGGTCGTGGGACAATAAATCTCATGGCTGCTGGGTTGCAGCAGGAGTCAGCTGACAGAGGAAACAATAGTAAGAGAGATGAGGGAGGAGGAGGAGAAGGAGGGTGCACGGGGCCTCTTGAAGCAGCAGGATATAGGGGGCTGGCCCTGTCTGACAATGCTTTCTCTTTTTTTTGCTAAGAAGGGCTTTCGCAATGCTAACTTTGACCCGTGGACTCTGTGCTTAGGGGGCAGCCGTGTGCTGCAGGCAGCGTTGAGCACCGGCTTCCTCGCAGGAGGACACAGAACGACTGCGTGGTGACTTCTTGGTTCCCTCAGCATGCAGAACGTACCGGAGGAGTGGAGGGAAGGACGGGACGAGAGGACGGGGGAGGTGGTGTCGGCCCGGGGCAAAGCGGATCCGGAGGTGATGAAGAAGAAGAATAACGGTGAAGAGTCTCTGATGATGGAGCTGACCAGGCTGGTGCAGGAGACGGTGAGGCGGAGCAGCTGGTGGGAGAGGAGGGGGATCGATTGTAGCATCCTGGCAGCAGCATTCCTCTGTCTGCCTCCTGGTAAGACTCACTGAACTTCATGCATTTTTTTAATGCTTAAAAAAGTTAGAGACATAATAAGTTATCACGAAACTAGAACCACAGAAGGTGTTGTACCTTTAACTTCATGTTTTTGTGAGTTATCTCATGGACTAGTCACTGTGACCGAGACAGAAACATGCTCCGGCCCAAGGACTGCAGATAAAAGATACACCAACACATTTATATCATATTTATGTTCATTATTACCTTCTGTCCCTGAATGAACAAAGACATGCTGAACTTTCTCCAGCGGTAAAACATCTTGGATGTAGGAATATGTGCAAACATTAAAGATTTAATAAGCATATTATATTTAAATTTTCATCACTTTGAATATATAAAATCTTCTGCAATGCAGAATTTATAGTGCATTCAAATGTACAATTTCCATCACAAGATAATGTGTGTTTTTAAATTCAATTAATAGATTATTAAGATTCTAAACTGGCAGATAGAGAATAACAATCTCCACAAACCCAAAGTAACATTTTAAGATCGTCTGTCTAAAATAGGGCGAATGTTTGATTTTTGTGTTTTCTCGATTAATTGCTCGGTCTAAAAAACGTCCATCACAAGTCCCCAAAGCCCGATGTGATGTCTTCAAACTGAAGTCCAAAATCACAAAATTGAGTTTACTGTCAAAGAAGACAAAAAAAGAAACATAAAATATTCACGTTAGAAGATAAACCAGTCAAATTTTGCCTGCATTATTAATATATTATGACATTTTTGGCAAGTTTGTAATATTGTACATGGCCCCCTTACAAACACATTAAATTATATAAATGAACTCATCATTTCAGCCCTATAATTGTCTCATTAATTCATGTATGTCATCTGAAACATAATGAAAACACATTCCTCTCTACTTAAACTACAAACAGCTCTTTCTCCAACACTGTTGTCATGATTGGTTTACACATCCTCTATCTGGGTCACTGGTGCTGCTGACCTGAATTAGGACCAGTGCCTATTGTGACTCATGTCACTGGATCAGTGGAACTGACAGCTTTCAGCAGCACCACAGGACACCTGGTTCACGCTTGTAATCTAGACGCGTCAACGTGACTGCAGATTACCACAGCAGTGAGTTTTCCTCACATGAATCCCCGCAGTGTGTATCCCCGACTGGTAGTATGAGGCTGAATTTAGTCCGTGCAGCCTGAGGAGGCATCTGTCATTGTGTATCACAGAGCTTGTGACTTATCACCTCAAAATAGTCTGCTTTGAAATAGGAGGTGCAGTATATTTGCACATGTTTTATTCAGTTAGGAAAGAAATATAAGTCACTGAAACCTGTTAAGAGCCGGCCGGAGGAGCCTCATTGGCTGCTTGTGTTGCAGGTTTATTATTGTAAAAAAGTCCAATTCATTCTGCATTTCATTCATTCCTTTATTTATTCATATGGGACAGTGCACATTAATCAACATTTCAGTTTCCACCTCGATGAAAATGTGCCAGAATAGTCTTTATTCCTCGGGCAGGTTATTACAATATAGTGGCCTAAAATCAGACACATAGTACAAGACTCTATAGCACAATACAACACAAGACAATAGAATACATAAATATATTACAAAAGTAGAAGATTTGTAAGAGTAACTAAACCCCCAAACCCCTTTGTTCAGCTTCGTAGCGTTATTGATGGGTTATGTTTGTCATCAAACTGAATTTGCTGACAGGAAGTTTAGCTGTTAGTATAAATATTTTATCATTTGTGAATATTAGATTGATTGATCGGAGGCAGAGTTGAATTCAGGACAAAGTAATCGTAAGAAATGAACTGCAGAAGATGCTGATATCTGCAAACAACAGATAGGTGGAAAGACACTTTGGCCCAGAGTCGAATGTATAAATCTCTTATAAATGAATCCACTAATTGATTTAAATTGAGATTCCTGTGCTCTGTCTTGCAGCCTTCCTGCTGCTGGGCTCCTCTCAGGTCCTGTGGTTTTCGGCGGGCATGCTGCTGATGGGCGTGGCCCACGCTGTCATCACCTTCAAGGGGGCACATCTGGCCAGCCACGGGGCGCTGAGCGAGTCGCAGGCCTGGGAGAACTTCTGGGCCGTCTTCTTCATCGAGGTGAGATGGTTAAAGAAATAAACGGAAGGCTGTCATTTAACACCTGAGGCAAAGCTTCAGGGATTCATGGATCATTTATTGTCATTATACAACACAGAGATGCACAACAAAATTCAGTTGTAGTCCGTCTGTAACACAAAAAAAACACGACAAACTAAACAAAGACAGTAGGACATTCCTGTAGAGCTTTTTGGGGGATTTGCATCATAAGGAATGTAAACAACAGCAACAAAAACAATTCTCTGGTCAGATAACATGGCCGGCATCTTCACATTAATAATTCAACATGAGGAAAAACATTGTCCATTAACTCTGACTGTGTTTGAGCACCATGATGTAAACACAGAGTCCAGCTCTGCAGCAGCGTGCTTAAAAATACTAGTGCTGAAGTGCCCTTCAGCAAAGCGTTTAAAGAGTAACTGCACACTTGAACATGTTTCTTTAAGCTATTAACTGTGTCGAGGCCTTTGTCATACGGAAGTAGGCATTTGTTTTAAACTATGCAGTGGGTGGAATAGTTTGACATTTGGGGTAAAAAAATGTTTATTTGTATTCTTGCTGAGAGTTAGATGTGATGATTGTTACCACTCTCAGGTCTGTACGGTATAGCTGAGGCAGGCAGCCAATTAGCTTAGCTTAGCATGAAGACTGGAAACAGAGGGAGACAACTAGCCTGGCTCAAAAAAGTAACAAAATACTTATACCAACACCTTTAAAGCTCAATGAGTAACATGTTATGTCTCCTGTTGTTTAATCCATACAAACACAAAAAGACACTGGGGGGTCGTGTGCCGGACTATTTCTTGGCAACCACACAGTGACAACAAGACTCCAGGAAGTCGTTGCCCAGTACAAGAAATATGACCCCCTTGAGACAACACAACTTGTCTTTTCTTCACTTTGTTTGTTGTACAAATGAAACAAACAAGATGTAAAGTATTTAATAGTGAGCTCTAGAGCTGCTGGTAGGAAGGGCTTTTGTTTTGTAGGCCAGTTTCCAGTCTTCATGCTAAGCTAAGCTAACTGTCTGTAGCTTCAAATTCAGCGTACAGAGACGAGAGTCTTCTTGGCAAGAAATATATCAAATGTAACTTTCCATAATGTAAGACTATTTCCCTTTAACTCCCAGCTGTTTCAGTGCAGCTGCTCAGAGACCAGTTGTGTATTTGTATATATGTATTTATGTCTGTGGGGCAGCTGTGAATGTGAAGCAGTCTGAGGCCTCATGCTCAGAAAACCCTGCATTTAAATAAAGGTGAAAACAAGATAAGGTGACATAACCATTTACTGCCAGCCCATGTAGAAACAGAGTGAATGACGTGTTTAACGCTGTAAATCAGGTTGTTAAAGCAGTGTGTAGTGACACACTGCTTTAACAGTCAGTGAACTGTTGAACCTGTGACTTCGGATGTTTACTCAGCGTTCAGTTGCTTTTCATACTGCTGCTCTTTGCCCTCATTCTATTAGTGGCTGCTTATCAAAGCAAACAGAATAAAAACAAACATACAATAAATCTAGGAAGAAGTCTGTCGATATGGTTGATTTATGTGCTTCATCAGTGTTTTTTGTTGTTTGCATGTTTGGTAAAACATAGCCATCTGTGCCTGTGTTCGTCCACTCAGATCTGTGGCTCATTCTCAGCGCGGGCCGGCGTTCAAGGCCACATTAAGATGCACCACGCTCACACTAACGTCATTGGACTGGGTGACTCCAGCATATGGAAGGTCCCCTGCCTGCCTCGCTCCGTCTACCTGTTCATAGCTCCCCTGGCCGTGCCCATCATCACCCCACTTGTTGCTCTCGGTAAGAGGCGCCAAAAGGTCCAGAGAAGGACGGACGAGTTTATGAGTTTGCTCACATACTTCAACGTTAAACGTGATTATCAGCGTAAAGCTGAGATTTCTCACCCTCTGATCCTGTTCAAGCTCCCCTGTTACCTCGGCTCTCTCGCTTCGGTGTGAGTTTATTCTCACACATGTGATTCTCTGTTTTTTTTTTGCAGCTCATCTCAAAGGACACTCTCTGGCTCTCGTCGTTAGGACCGTCCTGATGGTGACACTGGGCCTGTATTCACAGTACTGGCTGCTGATCCACGTGTCCGGCTTCCTGTCGCCTCTCAGCGCTTTGCTCTGCATGCTTGTGTGCAGAGCAATGTTCTCTGTGCCGTACATCCACGTCAACATTTTCCAGGTGAGAAATACCTGCAGCAGGACAAGACGGCCTGCAGGTCTGTGAGGCACAGGGGGCAGCGTTGAGCTAAATGCTAACATGCTAATGTTTAGCATGTTCACCGTCTTAATTTAGCTTGGTAGCATGCTAACATTTGCTAATACAGGGCTGCAGGGCTGAGTCCTAAATCCCAGAAATGAGTCTGCATTTTTTGCAAAATAACAAAAAATGACCAATTACATAAAAATGTACCAAACATAAAGTAAAGCTGAGGCTGATGGGAATCCTTTTAGTTCTACAGATATCATCGTGGTGGACCAATTCAAAATGTTGACCCGATGATGGCGTTAGATGACCTTAAAGCTTCATGTCTGTACCAGATTTCATGCCGATCCATCCAATAGTCAAGATATATTGCTAAAAGCCCAAAAGGATGAAAAGTCCCGATCATCAAAGTCAGTAGGGCTCATCCTCTGGGGATCATGAATGTCTGTACAGTATGTCATGGCAATCCATCCATGTTGAGATATATATAAAGACCATGTGCTATGACCGAAAGCTCCAGAAGAGCCACTAAATGGTCGACTACTATGCTAAACACTAAATTTCCTCCAGATATAGCCAGGCATGTGAGTCCAGCTCTCACAGATTAAGTGAAGACTGCTCTTGTGACACAAACTCAATGCAGCATTGTGTTCTCAGAGATCAGACCAGTCAGTGAACTAAAGGGACATAAAAGGAACAATTCATGCATGATTTGTTCCCAGATGGAGTCTGAGTGCCGCAGGTCATTGTGCATTGTTCTGATCAAAGTCTGAGAAGGTGGATTAGAGAACGCAGGTTCTTGATGTGAAGTCAAGGGTCTAACAAGGGGGAACAAATGTTTGCTCTCACTGGGGGGTCACAATAGAAACCTGTTCTCTCCTGGATCCTAGTGCTGTCATTGGCTTTTGTCCTGTCTTTCCCCCCTGAACTCTACGTCCCAGCTGTACTTCTATCAGATGATAACCTTGACTCTGGTGTCTCATTTGTAAACATTGTGTACTAAAGCTTCCTTTATATAAGAAAACACACTTTATTTTGTATTCATGCAAGCAGGGATGGTTTTGTTTTGGTCCATCGATGCCAAAAAAATCCAGTTCAGGTGGCAACATCCGTTTCTACAAAGTGAAGCCGATGCTTCGTCTCTTAAAGCTGCATTCTCTCTAGTTTCCACCAGGGGGCGACTCCTCTGGTTGTATAGAAGTCTATGAGAAAATGACTCTACTTCTCTCTTGATTTATTATCTCAGTAAACATTGTAAACATGAGTTTATGGGCTCAATCTCTAGTTTCAAGTCTTCTTCAATACAGCATGATGTTCATTTAGTACATTATGGTCCATTTAGAGTCAAACAGACCATAAAGCAGGGGATTCTTAAGTTTGTCCCACTTGTTTATTTGAATCACAAATAAACAATGAAGTTACTTTGGGGAAAATAAGTCAGTAGCCACTGGGCGTTAGCTAGCTCTGATAAGCTAACAAGCTAGCTAGTTTTGTTGTGATCAAATTTATTCAAATTACCCATCTTAATGTACCACTAAATAGTTGTTTAGCTTAGTGTGTCCCTCATGTTTCATGGAAGTCACAAATAATGTTGAAGTTATTTGACAAAAAGAGAGTTAGTTTGAACCCAATGCATGGCCACTGACTTGACTAAAACGAACAGGACAATAAAGTCAACGTGTGTTCCTGTTCTGAGAAAACCAACCACGTGTCTTCAGACTCTACAGAGACATTGAGCGGCCCTGAAGGCACAAAGTTCAGGATATGTAACTTTGTTTGTGGATATGTAGATCGGGACAAATCTGCACAACAAACCCGCAGTTTCATCTGAGATATTAAGGGTCTTGAGACCTTGTCTTTTGGAGACATCTTGTTTCAAAATACAGTTTAAGACCTTTATTTTTTATTTTTAGTACATATTCCTAATTAAATCTGTCTTTAATCAAATTACTAAGAAATTAATTTCACAAGCCAAACCTGAAACATAACACGACTGTATATACATTGTGTATTTCATTCTTTCCCATTAAATAATCAATGAAGTATACAGAACTGCTCTGTTCTTTGTTTGTTGTTCAGTAAATAACACCAGGAATGTAATTAACGTGTTGTTTTCAGCAGTTTACGTACTATATATACTGTATATGATTGCCCATAGACATTTAACCAAAGTGAAACTGTGTTATCGGCAGCACATCGGCCTCCAAATGTTCTCTCCCACCAACCGACCAAAGAGGATCTACCAGATGACCCACGGAGTCCTGAACCTGCCCCGTAACCCTCTGCTGGACTGCATGTTCGGACACTCGCTTATCAACTGTCACGTGGAGCACCATCTCTTCCCCTTCCTGTCTGATAACATGTGTCTAAAGGTACGTTTTTAAACCCACAAATCATTATATATTATCAGTTTCCACACTCTCAGTGCACATCTATTGGGTTGTTTTTGCACACAGAGGGAGATTTATGATTTAGGCCACAAAACAGGGAGAATTGTTGAGTTCAGGTTCAAGAGTTCAGAGTTAGGAACAAACAGGAAGCCACTTTGTCGTCCACTACAATTGATCCTTTGACTTTAAAGGCAATATATGAATGTATTGGCATAAAATAATGTCATAGATACAGTGATTACCTAGCAAGTTATTCATAAATGTAAAGTAACATGTATGAAGTATAACTAAAGCTTGCCTTTCCTAATATTAACAATAATTACCACATTTTACTGGATAACTATGCAAAGACATTGGTAAAAAAAAAGAGTTTGTACTAAAGAGGCAAATACGGTACATCATGTTATAAATAGATCTGAACATAAACATGACAAAACAAACCATTTAGTAGCTGCTCTGGAGCTTTTAGCATTTTCTTTCTTAGGAGATAATTACAATAAAGTTATAAGTAAAGTTTTCCCAGCCGTACCTTCCATTTATTCTGAACAATTTAATTTGTAGGATTTGGCGGCGTCTTGTGGTGAGGATTCAGATTTAAACTTACTGAAACACGAAAGTCTCTCTCTAAGTTCGGTTTGTCCGTTCTGGGCGACAGTAGAAACATGGCGGACTCCGCCATGTTATAAACTAATTCTAATTCTAGGTAACGAAAACATAATCCCATTGACTGTTTGTGGAGGGTGATGCTAACTTCCTGTTGGACTACAAAAATATCCATTCAACCATTCAATGGTTTCCTAGAAATCACAGTTAAACATGAGTTTTTATCTTTTTTGTGTGTTGTATATGTTTATTGTTTTGGTCTGTGGTCGTGTATGTACTTCATTTAATTTGTATCTTCTATGTCAACTTGATATTGACATCTGTGATTGAAATATTTGTCTTAACAATATACTATTAATCATAAATAATAGAGTCTAACCTTGTAAAACTGACCCCGAGTCGTGTCTTCCAGGTGAAGCCCGTTGTGTCCAAATATCTGACTGAGAAGCAGCTCCCATACCAGGAGGATGGCTACGTCTCCCGCCTCACGTTGTTCTTCCACAGATACCAGGAGCTGATGGTGTTCGCTCCGCCCATCACAGAGCTGGTGGGGGTGCAGTGATGACGAGTGACGAAGAAGAACTGTTCGTTCTGATGCTGCTGCTGCTGCTGCTCCAGAGGAGCAAATATCGAGTTTAATCAATAACACTTTAAAGATTTACTTAATCTGATATTAGGAGATAAATGAATTTATCTTTTTTTAAATAATATGAACTGAATGAATGTGTTTCAGTTTGATAAATAGCACAAAGCTCAACCAAAAGCTGACTTGATTGTGTTTAATGGGCGCTGCATTAAAAGTCACAGAGGGAGAAGAATCACTGATCTGGGGTCTGTCTCATGAAGATCAGTCTGCTGGTCCTAACTGGCTTCACAAAGATGGTTTATGAGACACTCATTCATTACAGCAGTGAAAATACTACTACACTAACACAGCAGTAGAATATATACAACAGAAATATAAAGATAATACAGGAAACGCGTGTGTACATTTACATTATGTTTAATAAACTTTTTGTACAATGAGAATAACTTATTGGCATTTTTCAGAATACAATTTACAAAGCTGAAGTCAAATCAAACCAAATATTGTGCTTCAGAATACACAGGAAAGTCCAACTTGTTTTTAAAATAAGAAAATCATAAATAGTAACATGATATTTCACTTTAAAGGAAATAGTTCAGATGGTTAGTCTATGTTTCGTTTGATTAATCACCAGACAGACAGAGAGTATAATTGATTTTTGTTTTTAAAATGAACTGAAACATGCTGTTTTGCGTTAAACATCTGACCCTACTTCACGAGACAGGCCGTTGTTGTTGTTGTTGTTGTGTCCTCAGCTCAAAGGCTCATTCTTGACTGTAGTTACAATTCATAAACACATCGAGGCGTCTGTGTTTTTTATCTCTCTGAGAATAATTTTTAACATGAATTAAATGTTGTTTTTATTTCCTCAATCGTCACATTGTCTTATATTCAAACGCCTGCGCTGCCAATATGACGTAGACATAGACGTAGGTCGTATACGTAGATCGGACGCACGGTTGTTGAGAAATGTTTTTGTTTTATGTGTGAATTGCTTTTGTTAAAGATTTCACATAAATACGAAAAACCTAAAAAGATTAAATCAAATGAGACAAATAAAAAAATATAAATTCAAATATGTTCTTCTACAAAAGAAGGAAGGAGCCCCGTCTCTGATTGGCTGAACACACATGTGATTAATCACATGACCACATGACAAACGTTGCTCTGTGAGTAGTTCATGTGTCTGTTTTTTATCTTGATGATTCACTCAATATTTGCATTTTCACTGGATTTCCCTCTTGGACTTCGGAGCAGCAGCAGTGAGAGAGGAAGCAGAGGGGGGGGACTCACTGCTGCCGCTATGATTTCATCAGTTTCATCATAACAACAGAGTCCGTCAGTGTTTTACAAACAATTAAAAGTAACAGCTCATGTTTAAACACAATGCATGATGGCGGAATGCAATTCTACACCTCTCTGCTGTTCGTTGGGGCTCCACCCCGTGGCTCCTTTCTTTCTCCTCCAGGGAAAGGGGAGGGCAGTGATCGAGTGTGTGTGTGTGTGTGTGTGTGCTGAAGTGGGCGGAGAGCTTTTTTCTCTGTCTGTAACTATATGGGCCTCCTTCACATCCTCTAGGTGTGGCTATCCAGCCTCTTCAGTGTGATCTAGGAACTACCGGCTGACAGAAGTGGCTGAGCCAGTTGTGTTTTTCAGACAGAGGGAGAGAGAGAGGAGGTGGAAGTGACAGACACACTGAAGACATGGCAGATCCAGCAGCTGAAGAAGCAGCTCCCGTCCCCAAACAGCAGAAGCTGTGCTCAGGTGTGCTGAGCATGGACAACTCTGACAAAAGCCAGGGATGCCCCCCTGAGTGTCTGCAGAGCCCCGACAAGCCTGAACCAGCCGACGGCCCCAAACAGAACGGCACAGAGGCTGTGATCGGGAGCAAAGAGGAGCAGGACCCTAAGGGGGCGGAGGAGACCAAGATCCAGGAAGATCTGAAGGAGTCAGAAGACCCCATGAAGCCCGAGGAAGAGCCACAGACAGATGTGGAGGTGGAGAAGGTAGCAGAAGAGGAGGCCAAGGAGGAACCTCTGGGCCCCGACGACGTGGTGTGCGACTCGTGCATCGAGAGCCCCTGCAGGGCCGTCAAGTCCTGCCTCACCTGCCTGGTGTCCTACTGCGAGGCCCACCTCCGGCCTCACCTGGAGAACCCGAAGTTCCACAACCACCGGCTGGTGGAGCCGCTCAGGGACATCGAGAGAAGGACCTGCGAGAGCCACAAGTGGCCCCTGGAGCTCTTCTGCTGCGCCGACGAGTGCTGCGTCTGTCAGGACTGTGTGACGGAGGAGCACAAGGGCCACAACACGGTCCCCGTGGTGGAGGCTCGCAGTCGGATCGAGGCGAGTGTCTTTTCTCATGTTCTGTATTATTACTTCCATCAGAACTCCTCAAAGCTGCATCTTCATACATATACATATATTAAGTTTACATTTAATCTTCTGATTAGTTTATTAATAACAAGATGGAGCTGTGTACTGTCAGCTGTGTCCTGTTTGAGCGATATTTAGTTGAGTTGTCCGGTATTTCAACAAAGCAGTCAGAAAAACAGAAACGTTTGATAAACTGGGTTTCTATTAAAGTCCATTTCCACCACTGAGATGAAAAAAAAGATCCTGTAAGTCATTTTAATGATGAACTATCTAACAATAAGGAGGTATTATCTCAAAATAATGTTAAACTTTAACATTAATTTGAGATATTAAGTCAATAATTTGTGATACTAAATCAATTTCAGATACTAAGTTATGATTTACAACATTTTGGCATCTAAATTATACTGTATAATGATTATTATAGTCATTAGTCGCAGCAGTACATTCTCAGATTACACACCAAGTCTCCAGTGTGGTTTTGTTATCTGATTGCTTTCATGTGTTATTGATTTATTTTCATGTGTGGTAAAGGTAGAGGCCATTAGAGTTTCAGCAGACACATGAGGGCGAAAATGATTCTCGTTGAAGAATAAATAGTTTTTCAACATCAAAAGGACAAAATATCACAACACTGGTGTCATTAGTTTGCCGTAATCCTTAAATCTTACCCACAATGTTGCTTTCACATATTTAGAGAGAGAGAAATATAGATAAATATAGTGAGATTTGACAGATGTAACCTTCAGCTCCAGAGGAAAGGAGATGAACTCTGTCTTCAAAATGAATCACAGTTGTTCTCACTTGTCCTATAATGCCACTTTGATCTCTTAAAACCCAATCAGGACAGTAACTCTGCCTTAACATCCGCTGTAAAGCTCGTGATTAACAAGATATTTTGGCTTTCCAGCAGTCTGGAAACTCAATACTGAACTTTGTTCATCCCCGCTGATGCAGACAAAAGCTCCAGCTTCAGCTAAAGTGTCATTTGCCTCTCTGTTTGACGGTTCAGGACTCTCAGGTTCAACCTCTCGGGCCCAGATTCCTGCAGAGATCCGTAGCGTTTAGCTTACACCTGTTGTTTGCACAGTGTGTTGTTTGCAAAAACCTCAAAGTGCTTCATTAGAGCGGTAAAGCAAACAGTGTTGGGAGGCCGATACAGACTGTAAGTGGAAATGCCACAAAGTCTACTGGCACCGCTGCATTCACTGAATAAAAGAAGCTCTAGCTGTGTGTGAACAGAAAACAAGAAGGGAAATACTGTCACTTATAATGTCAATAGATTCTATTAAAGTGGAAATGAACTTGCAGTTTTCAGATCTCAATCGCTTCCCTTTTAAAGAGAACAGACATGAAAACATGAAGACAATGGAGTGAAATCACTTCCTGTTCAGAGCTGATGTTCCACAACTTTAAAATCCTCCTTTTATAGAACTCATGATACAACTCACACCTCTGTTTCTACTCATTAACACTCATACGATTTCTTTTGGACAGATCTGTTAAACTTCTCCTCAAAGAATCACACAAAAGCACCACTTTAGATCTCGTGTTTACCAGAGATGTGCTCATAGGTTTCCTGGAAACAGTTTTTCTTTCCGCTGCACATAAAAACATTACGTTTCTCAAGCTACAACCAGGAAATGATGTCCTATTATTATTATTATTATTATTATTATTATTATTATGATTAATAAACTATTGTTATTATTATGGACAAATATAGGTAGTAATACAGTTTTTATTCGACCCCTCGCTAAAGTGATAAAGACCGACCGGGCTTTATACAAAAGTGTTGTTCCTTAATGTCATTGTCTTCTGTCTGCTTCCTGTTTTTCCAAAGATTACATGACATTTCTCTTCAGTGCAGTTAGTGACAGTGTGTGCTCCATGGTAACGTAGGCGGGGCTTAGCGAGGAGTCATTTGAGTCAAACAGTCAAAACTTGAGAAACTGGTTAAAAATTATTTGTTTTGCGGTGGATAGAATATTTGTTTCATCGAGATGTTTTGAAGAGTTTTCGAAGATTCCGACTTTCTGAGTTTTCTTTTCAAACTGTGACAAAAACATAATGCTAATACTCAAAATAACATAAACCATAGCTACTTTACTGCCACAATCAAATTCCCTCTTTACACAAAAGATGAGCAACTGGTTTAACCTATAATTAAATAAACATAACTGTCACAGTGCCAATCAATGCTTTACCTGTTTAGCATTGTAGTATTTCGAGCGGCGTTAGCTTCACCGAGCTTCTGCTTCGGCCTCGTGTGAAACTAAAAATCATCTGAGCTTGAACTGATGGATAAGAACTTGTCAAAGCCAAGTTTGTGACCTGTTGAGGCAGATACAGATCTGATTATGTAGATATTATTCCAACCGAATACCAACCTGGCTCTGTCAGAATGTTTTCTATTACACATTTTACATTTTACTTTGAAAATATAAAGATATGAATCCACTGAGTCCAGATATGGGCACAAAAGCTCACGAATGTTAAGTTTTCTAAACTTAGAAAATTAAATATTTGGAGAAAATGTTATTGTATACATCAAAAGATCATCTGCTAATAAATTAATATTGCTTCTTAACTGTATGAATTATTATTATGTGTATGACAGAATTAATAACATATCTATCATAACTAAAACGTCTTCTTCTTCTTCTGCATGTTCTATTGTTGTTACAAAGAGGAGAGAGGAAAGCTGTCTTGGCCCTCTCTCAAAATGACATTCCTCAAACAATAGGCTGAAGGGTATTTATAAATAAAATACTTTTATGAATGTTAGGCTCATAAAGACAGACGTGAGGCCCTGTCACACAGTCTCAAGCAAAGGATTCTCCCTCAGGGTCTAAAACTTACTGGAAAGGAATTCTCTTTGAGTACAGGGAGCCGTCTGAACCTGCCCGAGGAATTCAGACTTGACTCTTAAAACAAGTCCACGCTTTGAAAACTACAAATGTAAAGAAAGAGTGTAGGATAGGATGTGTGACCATCATGCACAGAGAGTAGGGGAAACTAGGAAACAAACTGCGTTTTCCTAAAGAAACAGCCCAAATGTTTATATCTGCCAAATACTTTACATCTGTTAGGATCGGGCATATTTTCGGCATGACTGCATGGTTGTGGTTTCTGTGAGGACTCGTGCTGAATTCTGTTCTCTCCTCGTGTTCACAGAAGGAACTGAGAGAGAAGCAGAGCGAGATGGTGAAGACGGTGACGGCAGGAGAGAATGCCATCAACAAACTTCAACTCAACACGGTCTCTATCGAGGTAAACACACCGTGTGACTAATCTGGGTGTCACATCACTGACACAACACTTCATTAAAGGAGACATCATGCTTGATTTCAGGTTCATACTTGTGTTTCTGGTTTCTAGTACAACACATTTACAGGCTTTAATGTTCCCAAAGACATTTTATTGTTCTCATACTGTCTGTCTGAATATACCTGTATTCACCCTTTGTCTGAAACGCTCCGTTTTAGCGCCTGTCTCTTTAAGAATCCCTCCCAAAAATAGAAATAAAGTTGAAGTAGAACAGACGCTGTCCAGTCTTTCACCATGCTTTAATGTTACACCGGTTACAGCACATGTAGAAATGTGCTCTCCTACGCTGAGTGTGTGGATGAAGCAGTACGTTGTTAAATTGTACTCATTTGCTCTGGCTCTCTACACTTCTTAACATTACTACTCCACTCCTCGTTTTAGCAGTTTTACCAGATACCCAGCTGTATGTGCACAAGCAGTGAAAAAGGGAGTTTTTCCACATGTCCTCATTAGTTAGATAACAGTTGGCAGCAGCTACTTTTGGCTTGAGAAGCCACCAGCCTGTAGCCTGAGGTGTGGGATGGTTTTCATGTGGTGGTGAGGCAACAAAGCATTCCCTCTCTGAGCTTGTGGTTATGCAACATTACCACGTCTCCCGATGAATTCCCCCAACCTGCTACCTGTCAGGAGCTTCAGATATGCATCGCTTCTTCTCCCAGAATGTAAAGAATGCTCAGTCCACACAATCTGCTCTGAACTATTCCACAGCATTCGGTGATGGAGGTACGGGCGGTGATCGAGAGCCAGTTCGAGGAGCTGCAGGCCGTGGTGGAGAGGGCGAAGCGGGAGGTGACGGAGATCCTGGAGGGGGAGGAGAAGCAGGCACTGAGGCAGGCCGAGGGCATCCGGGTTCACCTGGAGCAGAGGTGCACGGAGCTGAAGAAGACTCAGGGGCAGATGGAGAAGCTCTCCAAGAACAAGAATGATGTGGACTTCTTACAGGTAACACCACCGGGGTCAAGTCGCACCCAAAGACTTCTAAAATCCTCATGTTCTCATCCCTCTGTTATTGTGTAGAACAATGACCACAATACAAGTGCAGATAAGTACATGAACACATATACGACCCAAGAAATTGTACAAAGTAAGACAGGGATAAACAACAACAATTCAAGTAGAAGTAATTATAAATGAACAAATAGTTATTTAAATAGATTATTACTATGTATACGTGTGTGTGTGTGTGTGTGTGTGTGTTCTTATCCCTGTGTTTGTCCTACAGGAGTATTCAGAGTGGAAGAAAGAGGCCACTGATATCTCTCTGCCTGGCGTCTACATCGGCCTGGCGGACCGTCTGAACTCCTTCAGCCGCGTGATCGTCGACTCCACACAGGAGCTGTGTGCCATGCTTGTGTCTTCATACATAGAGAAGGTTAAAGAGACGTGCAAGAATGGTGAGAAAAAAGAAGCACAAATGAAGCACTGAATTACGGATGTAATAGTTGTTTTACAGCTATTAAAGCTATTAAGTTGTTTGCAGCCGTGGGGAAGGAGTGGGTATTCCTGTAGAACATGACAGGAACGCCCCCTGCTTTGACTGGCTCGTGGGTTAGAGGAACGCCCACTTTTTCTTCTTCTCTTCTTTCTCGATGAACAGCTGTGTCTGTTATTATCGTATGTACTTCAGCATAAAGACACACAAAAAATGACAGAAAACAAAGATGAGCTTTAATCGTTCATGGTGGCAGTTCATGCAAACATATTTGTATATCGTGAATCTCTGCATGGCCACCTCACCAACGGCTAAAAGGGCAGCCGTACTACTTCCTTTACAATTGTGCTATGTTGCTAAAAACATAAGAGAATAGATTTAACAAAGTTCAAAGCTCCACTAAACGTTTTGCATCAATGGATGTTGAATTGTTTGCTTGAAGCCAACTAGCTTCGTTTGGCTATCTAGTTGAATTTATTGCTAGAATCTAACTAGCTTTTTGTGTAGAAAGAATTGGTACAAATGACTTACGTTAACGTCATACTATACAATTAATGACCTTAGTTTGCCCCACTTATTTCATTAAAGTCACAAATGATTAAAGAATCTGACAAAAACTGAGTTAAATTGCACTTACAATAGAATGCATAGACACTGATTTGACTGACATGAACAGGACAATAAAGTTACTCTGCAAAAAATACAAACAAAAGACAAAGTCAATAGCTACTGGGCGTCCGAGGTGATTCATGGGCGTACCCATCACGCTCCGCAGGAATCCCTCCTGGCTGCATTCAGACTGTCTGAACCTGTTCACATTTGTGAAGAGTGTCCAGCCTGTGTGTGACAGCTTTGAGTGGTGTGCAAAGATGCAAATAGTTACAGTACAAACACCTGTGTGCTTCATGACTCACCTCCTTTGTGTGTCACCTACAGAGACTGAAAGACAGCACACCCTTGTTTTCCCTGTGATGTCAAAATTACACACAAATGAATCTAAACTGCGATGTGATATCAGAGACTGAAACTATACTTTCTTCTATTGCAGACAAAATGGGAATAAAGACGACCGTTCATGAAATCATTGCAGCGAAACATAACATGTCTTTACCAGATCCAGTGACACATGCAGACTTCCTCAAGTGTGAGTGTTTTTTTAATATTTCGGATATATATTTGCCACTGGGCAGATACATGGTCTTGATTTTATCTGCATGTATGTTTGTATGTATGTGCATTAAAGTCTAAGTTTTGACTCCTATGAGATGAAAACAAACAAAAGAAACAATGTGGAGGATTTGATGTCGGTGACCTCAGTGGTGTTTGCCCTCCTGACTGCAGTCATAACACTTACAACACAACTAAACAAACGTTTTTCACAATCCTCTCCCAGATGTCGCCCACGTGAGTTTCGACGCCGACACCGCTCACAAGTTCCTGAGGCTGACGGAGGAAAACAGGAAGGTGACTAATACCACGCCCTGGCAGCATCCTTATCCAGACGTACCTGAGAGGTTCGAGAACTGGCGCCAAGTCCTGGCGACGGAGAGCTTCTATCTGGGGCGTCACTACTTTGAGGCGGACATGAGCGGCGAGGGCGCGCACGTCGGCCTGACCTACAAGAGCATCGACCGCAAGGGCAGCGAGAGCAACAGCTGCATCACGGGGAACAACTTCTCCTGGTGCGTCCAGTGGAACGGGCGCACCTTCTCGGCCTGGCACAGCGACGTGGAAACCCCTCTTACCGTAGAGAAGTTCACGCGTATCGGGGTTTACGTGGACTACAGCAGAGGCCTCCTGGCTTTCTACGGCGTGGACGACACCATGACGCTCATCCACGAGTACAAGGCGGAGTTCCTGGAGCCTATTTATCCGGCTTTCTGGTTGTCCAAGAAGGAGAACGTAGTCGCCTTGGTGGCACCAGGGGAGCCGCTACGGCTCAAAAGCCCCTCTCCTCCCACCTCACCTCCCATTGGAGCTATTGTTTCAAAGATAGCAGCATAGCAATGATTACAAGTCAGTTTTCCCTGCATCAATTCAACAATATGCGACTACTGTTGTTTAAAAAGTTTGTCCCCCAATGATATGGAACATATGGACTGTCTTCTCATATTAAACCTGTTTACATCATGTCTTTTTGTAGAACTAATGTGATCAATTGTGAATGTTTATCTTGTATAGTTGGGCTCAAATCATATTTATACCCCTGTGTACCTTTGGGACTTCTGTTACTTTTCATCCCACTGTGAATTCAGAGGTGTTCTGTATGCAAATTAAAATTTGTATCTTCATTTGCAAAAAAGTGCATCTGTTTTTGTTTTAGTTCAAGCTTCCCGACGGCATGAAATCAAGAGGCTCGGTTGAATAATTTGTGTGATCATTTGTGCTTCTGTTATTATGGATTTCTTTGGAAATTCATCTTATGGATGAACGACAAATCTGCCACCCAGACCACAAAAAAATGGACGGATAAGCTGGGAGGTCATTTTGTCTGTTGCTTGCATCAGAAAGTCGTAGAGTCATGGCTGAAATAATCAAATAAAATTGACTTAAGAAAAGCCTAAATCTATGAGACGTTGTAGTCACAGGTTACCATGGCCCTGAACATGTCAGAATCACATTATGTAGTTAATTTATAGGTTCAAGGTAGAATTCATTGCAATGGCTTGAAAGTAAGAAGCAAAAACAGGTACAACGATGTACAAAGACAGTAAAATACCATAATATTTAGTAGTGTAACGGAGCAAACTGACGGTAAGATTGTTGACTACTTATGTGCAATGTGATAGAAGACACATGAACAAATTAATGTGGAAACTTGGATTAATTCTTCATATTATGAAAAAACATTAAAACCAGATGTTTTTCCACCGTTTTATTTTGAAAATTATAAAATATCGATGTGATACAAACATATAAACATATTAGTTCTGAGATATAATATGTAATAAACACAAAATGTAAACACTCCAATCAAACTATGAACCTCTGCTGTGACGTAACAATACACGTGGCACGCTCTGGTCACATGACCGCCGTGGACGGTGACGTATTTCCGGCTGAGCATGTAAACCAAGAGAAGAAGAGCCAGCTCGAGTCTCAACATGCTAACGGAAGTAAGTGACACTTTTTTAAAGATTATCTTTCAACTACCAAATAACAATATGTCAAACTGACAACGTAACGTCCTCTAAAAAGGCTAAATACAGTAAATGAGCTCGTGAACACGAAGTATTCCTCAGCTGTAAGCATCTGTCGCGCTAACGTTGATGAGTTGTTAGCTAGCACGCTAGCTTTAGTAGCTATTTACATTTCTACACAGCTAACATTAGCTTAGCTTCACGTTTACAGAAACCACACGGCAGTAAAGCTTTCTTATGGTAAACATATGTGACTGTTTATTTTCTGCTGTCATTCAAACTGAGTCTCTAATAGTTGGCTAACGTTAGCAAGTAGCTTTAACTAGTGTTTGTGTGTCAGCTAATGCTAGTTAGCTAGCTACATATATATATATATATACTCGTACTTTGCATCTACGGCAACACTCTTGTTGAGCAACTTAAAATTACCGTTTTATATGTCACGTTAATGTTTAATAGTCATGTTTGATTTAAGCAAACTAATGTTTCAAACTGGATTAAGCTAAGCTAGCATTTAACAGTTAGCAACCTATGTAACCAAAGTTAGCAATAACATGACGCTTGTGAACTCATGAAATACTTTCATACACATTTTTATTCCACTGATAACAAACGGAGAGAATACAAAGAGTATAATAGCGAAATATTGTAAGTAAAGGGGATTTTAATTATGACCCGGATTCTTGATTTAAACATGCTGCTGTCATTCAAGCTAATGTGACCCATGACTAGTGTGTGTGTATGTAAGTAAAGATGAAGCTTCATTTGGCTGGCTTTGTGTCGTGAGTTTCTGAAGGTTTCTCTGCTTCCTTATTGATCCCTCAGGATACCAACGATGAAGACGTGTCTCTGTTTGATGCAGAGGAGGATGCTGGGAATAAGTCAAAGAAGACTAATATTAAGTGAGTTCACAGAGGACTGACGCTCTAACCGTCTCTCATTGCATTTAAACTTCAAATAATGTTTTCAGCTTCTCAAATGTGCTGATCTGCTTCTGTTCTCAGTCATATAATGTATCATTCTGAGTATTTACTCCAGTAAAAATACTTACTGTGAAAATACTACAAAATCTATAAAAGTCCTGCATTTAAAACCATACTCAAGTAAAAGTATTTTGCTTAAAGTATCAAAAGTAAAAGTACTCACTGTGCAGTGAAATGGTCTCTGTCAGTGTTTGAACTATTATAAATGAAGTTTTTAGATTAAAATTACTGGGGCATTAATATGTGTTTCATTTTACTGATGTAGATGTTTATATGTACCTCTTAGATGTAGTACAGTAAAAAGTACACTATGTACCTCTGAGATGTAGTAGAGTAAATAGTACAATATGTACCTCTGAGATGTAGTAGAGTAAAAAGTACAATAAGTACCTCTGAGATGTTGTAGAGTAAAAAGTACAATATGTACCTCTGAGATGTAGTAGAGTAAAATGTACAATATTTAGTTGCAGCCCACCAGTACAGTATTAGTTGTTCTATCGTGTACATTAAATATGCTCAGCATTATATTAAACATATTGAACTCTGCTTCCAGACATCCACTGGCCTCCTTCTTCCACCTCTTCTTCAGAGTCAGTGCCGTCCTCGTGTATCTGCTCTGTGGGATCTTCAGCAGCAGTTTCATCGCCTGCATGGTCACTATAATCCTTCTGCTCTCGTGTGACTTCTGGACAGTAAAAGTGTGTCTTTTTGACTTCTTTCACAAGATGCATCTCTACAGTGCTGATGTGAAGCTGATGTAAAGAAACTGTGTGTTTACAGAACATCACTGGGAGGTTGATGGTTGGTCTGAGGTGGTGGAACCAGGTGGACGATGATGGACAAAGCCGCTGGGTGTTTGAGTCTAGGAAGGTAAAGATGCTCCTCATCTTTGGGTCTTTTCTGGGTCTTTAACCTCTCACGAGTCTGACCTCTTGTACTGTATGGAGTATGATAAATGTACTTGTTTACCGTCAGCGGGCTTCATGGTATTTGCAGATGTCCTAACTGTGAGAATATCCTGTTTTCTTCCTCAGGGCACTGGGAAGCAACAAGCATCGGATTCTGAGTCCCGGATCTTCTGGATCGGACTGATCGTGTGTCCGGTCCTCTGGGTCGTCTTCACATTCAGCACCCTCTTCTCCTTAAAGATCAAATGGGTGGTGAGTCCTCATCTTTAAGGGATTAAAGGGGTGTTATTTTCATATTTTGTCATTGTCGACAAATCTCATAAAAAGACCAAAACCCTCATTTAGTTTAGTCAGTTTCTCAAAACTTTTAAACTTCCACATCTGTGGGCTCGACATCAAACCCGTTGGTTCCTCCTGAAGATGTAAAAAAGGTCATAAAAGTATCGGTTCATCTTTAAAAAGACTGCGGATGAATCCACATTTTGTGTTCTAGTGAGTGTTGGTACGTGAGATTGAGTCAGAATAAACTACTGTGTGTGTGTGTGTGTGTTCATGGTGATGAAGGAACAACAGTGAAGCTCATTGATGAGTTCTTAATGGAGCTCAATGGCTCAGAGGAAGAAGAGACATCAGGCCGTCACACACACACACACACACACACACACACTATGGACAGTCTGGATGGAAAGATGTTTCCAGATTATTTCCCTGGTTCTGTTTTCTAAAATGTAAAATTCAGAATTTCTAAAAAGTGACTGATCAGAGTGGCATTGAACATCCCTTCTGTAGCTGTAGAAGCTGAAGATTTACAGTTATTGATATTTACTTTGACAAAAGATGAATAACATTAGTAACAGTTAACATTGTTTTAGCATCGCAGCTTTAATAAATGCATATAACTTGTTTGTATGAGATTCAGAACCTCGCTGCAATCTTCTGGGAAATGTTTGGCAACATAAAAGCCGACAATCAGAACAGAAAAATACACGTTAAGTTTGATTTTAAAGCCATTTATTTACATAATAAACATATTTGTACTCGGATGTCATACGGTTTATATCATCTACAAAGAAATAAAAATGTGGAGGAACCCTGTTTTCATTCATTGCTGTTTTTTGGTCTTTTCATGAGATTTATTGATATTAATATAAATATTCGATGCTCCAGCGTTGGTATCCACTGACTGCCTTCTTCTGCTCAGCCGGTGGTGATCATGGGCGTGGTGCTGCAGGGGGCCAACCTCTACGGATACGTACGCTGTAAAGTGGGAGGCAAGACCAGCTTAAAGAACATGGCCACTAATTATTTTGGACGACAGTTCCTCAAACAGGTGACTCTTTTTATTTTGAGTAAAAACATACTGAATATCACATTATTTGTTGTTTCACTAAATCTTCACGTCATGTTTTTCGTCCACAGGCGCTGTCTAAAGAAGAGGAATCGTAGAGCAACGCTGCGATTTTAACATGTTTGCATTATTCTTAATGCTATTATATAGATTATTTTAGTGGGTTTAATATATAGAAAGAAATCATTTTGCAACTTCAACATAAAACTAACAGTTTTTGGTTTTTTTTCCACTTCTTTTTCATGTAATGTGACTCAATCGGTCCGTCTTTGTTGCCCATAGACGTCTAGGAGAAGTTTCCAATAACTGCAGCTCAGCAGTAAAACTTTAACTGATACTTTAGCTTAAATGCACGAGTGGAAAAAGGGTTTAATGGCTTGAAACGTTTGATGTGTCGTGTAGCCTCACAGCTCCCTGAAGCATCTCATTTAGATTCTTTGCCTCTTTAACTTTAATCTTTATAAAAGTAGAAAATGGTGTTTGAGAGGTTTTGTACAAACATTTTTTGTTTGTATATGAAAGGTTGTAGTGGTGTAAAGTATTCCAGGAGCTTGTAAATATGTATGTAAAGAAACTATGTGGAACATCTTCTTTTGGTGCAAATACATTTGTAACATTTTTTCCGAACAGTGTGGTAGTTTTTATTTAAATATTATTCGCTGTACGACTTGTGAGAGAAGTTTGAGCTAAAGCTGATTAGTTTTCTCCTTCATCTCAAATAAATAATATATGAACACATATTTAATAATATTTGGCTGAGTTTAAACATGTTATTGAATTATTTTAGAGCAGAGTATATATTTCATCAGTATTTACTTCATATTTTTAATGTCTTAATATTCTGAACGCTTTGAGACCTTCAGTTGACTGCAGCGACCCCCAGCGGTTGGTTTAGGTCATTACATGTAATGTGCTGTATGTTGTACTTACTAACGGTTACAGTGTTTTACAGGTATTTTACATGTAGTATGTTGAGTTATTCATACATAATTTGGTTTGCAACATTATTTCTATTAGCCACAACAAACATGGTGTCAATTTAGTTCCGAACACCCACGTGTGTCCCAATCCAGCGGCTGCATCCTCCGGAGGACCCAGCCTTCGCGATCCACGTCGGCCTGCTCAGAAGGATAATTATATATATCTATCTATCTCTCTATATATATATATCTGTATCTCTATATCTATCTATATATCTATCTGTTGTACCTGAGCTCATGTTGGTCCGTTTATGTACATGATATGAAGTATAGATCATCTTTTCACGGGATTCGAACTCAAAAATATGATGGGGAGACGGGGGAACTGGCCATTTCTACGAGGCTTTCACCAGGACAGCTAAATCTTCTCTTCCTGTTTTCAACGGCTGTAGTAACCACGGACCCATCATTGTAACAAACGTGATGTTATAAGGTCGCATATTTAGTTTTAACATTTGTATCTGTGACATTCGAGTGAGTTGAAACCCAAAACTTAGTTACATTTAAAAGTGAATGATTCACTCGCCGCCATGTTGAGTAAAACAAATCTTCATCGGCACGCAATGCATCTTGGGATATGGTGGGCCGCGAAGGAGATCGGCTGTAGCAACGGTTGCTGAGCAGCGGAAGTTGTTTACTTCAGCTCGAAAAATGTATAATTAATGTTTGATTTCAAAAGCTTTAATATTTTGAGGTACAAAGTGTTGCTGAAGCCCATATCAGACCACGCACCTTAGACTTTCGTCAGTAAGTAAGAGATTAAACTAACTAAACAACAAGAGATGAATTCAAAACCACAACAAGCGATGAATTCAACACCAACACCACAGATGGAGGAGCTGAAGGAGATCGGGAGCATCATCAAGCCACACATCGAGGCCTTTTTTGATAGCATGACGGCAGAGCAGTGGGAACTGGTGAAAGCAGGCACCCCAGATGCCACCACCAAAGTCCTGATGGCAGAACTAGTTTTGACCTTAGTCAGCACCATGTTTAAAACCATCCTGACTGCTTTCAAAGATTCCCGTCACGCAAAACCCGGACTCTTTGCAGAGGTAGGGAGTGAAGCTGGAGTGTCTGAAGAAGACGTGAAGGACATTCTGGATGACGCAGTCTCAAGCGTTTTTGAAGAGGTATTGGACATCAAGGACAAATCCGCCTGCAAAAGCTCAAACAGCTTGAATGACCTGATCGGTGTTGAGGTTGCAAGCAAATTGAATTCTGCCCTCTCCAACGCTGTAGAGTATGGGGTCTCAGATCACATCACTCCCCCAGGAAGACTGAACAAAATGGTCCAGCAGGTCGCAAAAATGACCAAGATACTTACATCCAAGATGACAAAGTTGTTCAAACCGAGACAACAAAGTCAGAGAAGTAGTCCGTCCGTGGACCCAGATGATGAGTCTCTAGTAAACACATCCATTGATGAGGAACCAGAAACTCCGGGGAAGGACCCATCTTCTGAGAACGAAACAAGTCAATCTCTCCAAGAAATAATTGAGACGGAGTTGAAGGCCATGATTGATCTTCTCTTGGCTGAAATGTCAGACTCTGAGTTTCAGCGTTTGCAGTCTGACATCTCCCTGAAATATAAAGATCTTCAGGACCTTAGTCGAGAACTAGAGGGATTCGGGACGACAGGACGCAAAGTCAAGAGCTTTTTTACAAAGCACTTCATAAACATATGGCTAAATCGAATCCTGGGTCAACTGAAAGCAGAGAACGGCCCTATAACGCTGAAAGACTTAAAAGACTACCTCCCCACCCTGATCACATTGGATGATGACAAACAACTGGCTGGAAACCAGGGTCGTAAGCTTCCGATGTTAAAGGGACTTCCAAAAGATGAAATCCTGAAAATGGCAGCAGAGCTGACTAAGTTCCTCTTCAAACGCATGACAGGATGTTCACCACCCGGGATCATCCCAGAAGCGTCGAGAGGGAGGAAGTCTGACGGGACCATGAGCATCGCCCAGTTACATCTTGACATGTACGCAGAGATATGGGAGAAAGTCTGTACCTTCCTGGGACTCTTGAAGTGGTGGAAGAAGACTCAGGTCGAGTATGTCGCTGAAAGGACGAGACAGGCTTTAAAGGACAAGTCACCGGAACCAACAGCGTCACTGCCCGTCGACCACCAGAAGCCAACAGCGTCACCGCCCGTCGACCAGGCACCAGAAGCTGACCACCAGAAGCTTTCTGCGCAGGCCAAGGCAGAGCAAGAAGAAAGGAAGAAAATGTTTGTGAAGATCTTCGTGGAGAGGCTGGTTTCGCGGGCATTCTGGAAAGCCAAAGTGAATTTGACCACCGGGGAACCCGAGGCCATCTTTCAGCGCCTTTTTGAAAAGACGTGGGCCGAAGTCGAGGGCGTGGACTTTGACCTCTCTGCAAAAACCTTTAAGGACCTGCACAAGACCATCTTCAAACAGCTGTGCAAGAAGACGGGCAATGCAACAATGGTGCTGCTCTGTTTGAGATGTGAGGACGAGGCACTTGAAAACTACATCGTCTCCATTGTCAAAAAACACGTGACGCCACCAAAGCAGAAGAGCAGCTGCATCGTCAGGTTCTTCTTGTCCGTGGGCCGAGCCATCGCCAACGTCTGCAGGCGAGGAGCGCAGGTCGCTGTCGTGTAGGTGAAGGTTGGACTTGAGCCTCTCTGACTTTGTGTGGCGACTACGTGGAGGCAGGATGAGGAAAAATTGCATAAAAAAATAAAAAATATAATTAAATTTGCTCATCTCACTATTCATTTTTCTTTAAGAGGTGTAATTATTCAACTCAGAATAAAGTTCTGATTATCCATTTTAATAAAGTACGATAAAAAGTACCAAAATAACTTTAAGTCATGACACTAAATTAATTTCTACAAAATAACCAAAAATAACTTTTTCTCTCGAAGAACAATAACATTAAATCAAAAATCATGATCAATATCAGAGTTTCATGAACCAGTTTCAACATAAAACCTTTATTCACAGAGTTATATTATCTCTGCACATGTTCTCCATGATGGGAACTTCAGCACATTCCCTGATAAACTGTTCTGTAACGAGGTCTTATCTTAATAAATATGTTGGTAGAACACAAATCTAAACTTTGGATAAAGTTCAAAATTCTGGTTTCTCAAGACATATGTCAACAACATAGACGCATCGAGTCAAAGGTTTTTACAGAGGGAATTTTGGATATCACTCCAAAAATCTGAAAATACTGAACTCCAATACTCCACTACATTTATCTTTTCTTACTTTATATATACATATATATATACATATATATATATATATATATTACAAACTTAATATGATCCATTGTCAAGGAATCTAACTACCCAGCAGTAAACAGTAAAAATGCTTGACACATTTTTATGGTTCCAGTTTTAACAAATGTGAAGATTTGCTGCTTTTCCCTTTAATTGTTTTAATTATTTAAATTAATTGTTCATAATTTAGAGGTTTGGACAAAACAAACATTGTGAAGGTGTCACTTTGGGCTCTGGGTGATTTTTAAAAGGCAGAAATGTCAGAGACAGATTCCTCAAAGGAACCAGCCGGTAGCCAAATGCAATCTACTGTATTTGCCACTGAAACAATGAGTTGTAGCTGGTAAATTTGTCAGGCCTCCTCCTCCTGTATATATAAATATATATATATATATATATATATATACATAAATATGAATATATATATATCCACATACATACATACATATGAATATATATATATATATATATATACATAAATATGAATATATATGTATATATATATATATACACAATAATATTTAATAATATCATATATATAAATATAAATATATATGAGTCTGGTGATCGGATCACTAGACGGACCCGGAAGAGAAGTTCACATACAGACCGGAACTCGGACGATTCTACTTTCAAAATAAAGCTGATATCGCATACAGGAAAATTGACTTAAGTTAAATTAGCGTAATATACCAAAGCACAAATGAAATTTACCATTGAAGTATCACGTACGTTGATCAGGAATGTTATTGGAGTAAGAAACCAATTCGTGGGTATTTAACTCCCGTCTTCCTGATGACTTTTAGTAATATTGCGGCACAAAATTAGTTTTACTTTGAAATCTTAACCAGAAACCCGTCTTGCAGCCCTTAACCTGGCTAGCTTGACTTCGTTGCATTTAAGCTAGCTGCCCACAACAGCAGCTGTGGGTCTTCGTTGTTGACATTTTAAAGCCCTAAACCGACCCGTTTGTCGGTCTTAATTCACCAGTCGGCCGTCCGTCGATGGGAGTTACCTCCAGGATGATTCCTACCGAGGATGCGTCCTCAAGGAAGCGGGAGATAGAGGAGAAACTGAAGCAGGTCGGTCACGGCTGGAGAGGAAGGAAGCATCACAAACGAGCCTCCTGCTGCAATGATGATCACAACAGCCTTAACTTTGATGTTTAAATAGTTTTTTTTTGTGTTTTTGACACATTAAAATGTCACTTCCTACTGATAGCACGAGAGCTGTGAGTATTACTGTGTTACTATATGATATTATTATGTTACAGGAACAAGAGACTCTGTCATTCATCCGGGAAAACCTGGAGAAGAGTGACCAGCAGACCAAGGGAATGGTGAAGAGAGAGAGACACACACACACACACACACACACACACACACACACACATATACGTGCACATACACACATACAGACACTTATATAAACACACATACAGTATACACACACACACACACATATAAAGTCAAAGTATAACTTTTTAATCTAGCATGTTTTTTAATTTTCACCCCAAAGTATAAAACAAAACAGGGATGAGATGTTCGTTTGTGTGTCTATTCTTTTTTTCTTATTAAAAGCCGTCTCAGGCGAGTTATTAACTCTTATGTCCACTGTTTGTCCCGTGCTGACGTCACTCTCGTCCCCTCAAAGGTCTCCATCCTGTCGTCGTTCGAGAGCCGCCTGATGCAGCTGGAGAACTCCATCATCCCGGTCCACAAGCAGACGGAGAACCTGCAGCGTCTGCAGGAGAACGTGGACAAGACCCTGTCCTGCATGGACCACGTCATCAGCTACTACCACGTGGCCAAAGACACCGACAGGATCATCAGGGAGGGGTGAGACTCCGTCGTTGGTGTCGGAGGGTCGACTACTACAATAGTGACCTCCGCTTTTAGGAAGAGTTGAAGTGTTTTCTAACACACAGAGAAAACGTTCGATGCGTCATGATTTGATTTTTGTGTTTCAGGCCGACGGGCAGACTGGACGAATATCTTGCTTGTATCGCAAAGATTCAGAAAGCTGTGGAGTACTTCCAAGATAACAACCCTGACAGCCCCGAGCTCAACACAGTGGTACAGTATTAACCTGTCTCTATGTTTGTATACTCTCTCAGAGGAGCTCTACATTTAAGGAAATGCTCTCACTCGTCTTATTAGATGTTAGATGATGGATGATACGCTTTTCTACCAGATTGTAGATCAATGAGCTTTAGAGGAGCTGCTAGGTGTAGCTAGGCTAGCAGTTTCCCCCTGCTTCCAGTCTTTAAGCTAAGCTAACTAGCTGCTAGCTTCATATTCAACAGACAGACGTGAGCGTGGTATCAAGAACAGATAATAAGCGTAATTTCTCCAAATGTCAAACTAGAAATGTATTAAGATTTGCTACAAAATGTTTTATTTTCTTTTTCTTCACACATCTCACCCACAGTTACAGACTTTAATCTTACTAGAATGGTTTATGCACATTTTGTCTTGTAAATTTGTTGTTCGAAGAATGAGAAAATATACATCACTGCTATACTTTCCTAAAATACACCACTGTTGTTGCCTCTGTGCAGAAAGCGCGCTTTGAGAAGGGCAAAGAGCTGCTGGAGGCGGAGTTCCGCAGCCTCCTGACCCGCTACAGTAAACCCGTTCCTCCGATCCTCATCCTGGACGCCATCAGCGTGGACGAGGAGCTGGAGGTCCAGGAGGACGTGGTGCTGGAGCACCTGCCTGAAGCCGTGCTCCAGGACATCATCTGCATCGCCGGCTGGCTGGTGGAGTACGGACGCAACCAGGGTTCGTCTTTATCAGTTTCTTTACGGCTCCTCGTCTGCCTTTCATTCCTTTTCTCTCTTCCTCTTGTAGAAGGAGAGGATCCCTCCTCCGTCGCTCTCTCTGAGGTTCTTCCTTTTTTGGGGGGGAGTTTCTCCTCCTCTGAACTTTTGTAACTTGGGTTTGAGGCACACGTGATCAGAGCTTTTCAAACGTACACAAACAGTCCACTGATAGAAGCCCGATGAACATGTCTGACGGTTTTAATAAAGAGGTCACTTTAGAAACAGGAAGTCTTAAAAATCTACATTTGAGTAAATATTTAGCAGGATATTCAACCTTTGTTTCTTCATAATGCATTTAATACTTGACTTCTTTCTTTACAGTTCTTGTATAAAGGTAATAAAGTATCCATGAATATGAGTTCACAGTTAATTATAATCCCTCCTCAGCATTGTGGAGGTTGGTTTTTGGCTTTTTGCCGGTGACACCGACAGTTTATGTTCATACCTCTGGGTTACACTCGTTGTCTTCTTGATTCCTCACTTCATTTAGTTTGTACGCCCTCTGGTGTGTGGGAGAATAATGCACGAACACAAACAAAGCTTTATACTCTCCTCTCCTCTCCTCCTCCTGCAGATTTCATGAACGTCTACTTCCAGATCCGGTCCAACCAGCTGGACCGCTCCATCAAAGGCCTGAAGGATCACTTCCGCAAGAACAGTGCCTCCTCCGGGATCCTCTACTCGCCCGCCGTCCAGACCAAACGCAAGGACACGCCCACCAAGAAGGCTCCCAAGAGACCAGGTACGAAGCCGACAGACTCTCACTCCGATGCACATCTCTTTTTAGATTAGTCCAACACACAAGAATGATTCATTTCATTTCACTTCAGCAGCACATAAATCTTCACTATGTTCAGTTTGATTTGATCCGTCCAGCCACAGTATTCTGTATCTTCACGTCTCTCTAATGGTCTCAGTCACCGGACTGTAGTGTCTCCCTGTGATTCTACAGTCCGTTCCAACTAACCCTTCATCCTTTCCTCTTTCATAATCCCAATATTGTGATGACAGTCTACATCCCAGGTAAACAGAGAGCTCTAGCGTGTGACTCGTGCTTGCTTCTGTCCGTCGGTTTTGCCACATTTCACGGCAGATAGTTTGTTTAGCGTTGAGAAGCCGGACGGCAGAAGTGTGTTAGCATTAAAGCATCGTGGCATCAGCTAGCCAGGTAGCTAACTAGCCAGTCGAAGCTGCAAAAAAAGACGGCACAGTGTTTGTAAATGTTGTATTCATACGTTGTTTTTGCCTCAAGCCAACATGTTGTTGTTCCGTGACTGAGGTTTGTGTATGAAACACCGCACAGAGCGCTGAGGTCACACATGAGGCTAGTGGAGACCAAACCGCAGCTAAAAGGAGAGAAGCTGTAGGATGATGGCGCTGCTCTGTGGTTGCTGCATGTGTACACGAGCCGCTGTTTGCTGAAGCGCTCGCCATCCCAGTAATGAGCCAGTGTGTTCCAGCTTTAAGTGTGCTACATGCTTACTAACTCACTCACTAACCAAAGACACTAACCAAAGATCTAAGATATCATGTTTTAATCCAGAGAATATGAATGTACTGTAGAGCAGCGGTTCCCAACCCGGGGTCAGGGACCCCATCAGGGGGCGCGCCAGGAAATCACAACAACACACTTACTGGATCATTTAAACAAAGGTCTAGTAGAGTATCAACACTTTTATTTTATTAACCTTTATCTAACCAAGCCACTCATTAACAACCAGTTATTGTTTACAATGACGGCCTGGCTTTGTCTCATATTATTAGTTGTTTTTAACAATTTGTAGATTTAGATTCCAGCGGTCATGTGATCCAAACATTTTCAATAAATCCAAAGTAAAATCCTTCATCACTAACGAGTTATATTCACTAAAGAAAGTTGATTTAATCCAAAAACACTAACTGACTCAATATCCTGAAGGTTATTTTTCTTCAAAATTGAGGATGTTGTTTGTTGATTTGTAATTCTTTTAGAGCGATGATTGTTTTTATATTAAAAAGTAGGGGGCGGGGCTTCCAGGACAGCCGGTTGGGAACCACTGGTATAGACGTCGCCTGTTTTTAACCAAAGTAACCGAATGTTTTAGTGATATTAATGCTGGATATATGTGACTGTTTAATTGTTGTAATTGTGACCTAACCTGTGTATTCTGCTCCTACATGATCACTGTGTGTCTGAGCACAAAGTGACATAGCTGTAGTTGCTCCTCCTGGTGATAGGCTGCCCCCCCCCCCTCTACATACAAACCTCTGCTGCCTGTCTCGGTGGTGGTGGTGGTGGTGGTGTCTGTGTTTCATTGTTTTCACTTCCTAGCTCTCCCTTCTTTCTTCTTCTTCCTCTTCTTCTTCTGTTTCTTGGCTGTCTGGACCTCCTCCTCTCTGTGTTTATGGGACCAGGGACCATTCGCAAGGCTCAGAACCTTCTGAAACAGTACTCACAGCATGGGCTGGATGGGAAAAAGGGGGGCTCTAACCTCACTCCTTCGGAAGGTAACGCACCTCGGTCTCCTCTTCGGTGTCTCCTCTCACCTCCTCGCTCACAATGCTGATGATGTTATCTCATCCACAGCAACATGAACCTCCTCACAACCGTCGCAACAGCTTTGAGATCACGCAGATTGTTGAATAAAAGCATCAATTATATCTGAGAAACCTGGAAAAATACAGCTAAATATTTGTATTATCTAGCTCTACAAAAAGCCAAGCGTATACCCACATTCACCCTAAAACACTCATCACTGTTTATTAGCGATCTAATACATTTGATAAGTAGCCAAATGTATCAGCAGCATATTTCTGTGATCTTTGACATTAACTGTGAGTTTCTGGAGTAAATTCAACAGAATCAGTCGCCATGTTTAATACCTTTTAATACTCAGTATAGAGGCAGATATTCCAGTGTTTTATTGATAAATGACAAAGTATTAATTGTTGACTAAATGACGTCATTGACTTTAATCCAGGACAGTTTCCTGTCTGGGAGACGATAAAGAATGTATGTTTGTTTTGAGATATTTAAAGGGACAGTTCTGAGTTTTTGAAGTGTGGTTTTAATGAGGCACAGTCAGTGTTTTACCTTCAGTAGATGGCGGTCGACATGATTATTTTCACCGCTTTACTTTGCTGTCAGACGGAGAACTGAAGCAGAAATCCACCAGACTCCATTGATTGAAACAGTTCATTTTACCCCACAGAACACAGGAGTTGCCGGTTCACTGCTGCCTCCATCGGTTAGTTTGTTTGTGTTGTTGTGTGACTTTAGTGTTTTAAAGGGTTAGTTCAGATTCACCGAAGTCAGACAATAACACAAACAAACTAACCGATGGAGGCAGCAGCAGACCGGCAACTCCTGTGTTCTGTTGATATAGACAGATATGTATGTATATGTATGTATGTGTGTGTGTGTGTGTGTGTATATATATATATATATATATATATATATATATATATATATATATATTACTGCTGATATAGATTATTTTAGGTGTCTAAAATACGTCCACAGCAGCACATTACTTTGCTCCAGTGCTGTTTCTACAAACTCCATCTACTGTAGTAAAACACATGTGCAGAACCTCATACAACCATCACTACTGTCTCTTTAACGGTGTCAAAGTGTGAAAGATGGAAAGTTTAAGAGCTGAATCAAAAGCTGTTGTGATGTGTTTTCTTAAAGTCCTCTCATGAAACACACTCACTAACTTTAGACGAGTCACACACACACACAAACCCCCCCCCCACTTCACTGCAGTGGGTGTCCCCTGCTTCCTACCCCCCCTGCTGGGTGCTTGGTGGTGGTTGGTGCAGATGTTCCAGGTTCAGGTTTGCCCCCCCCCCTTCTGGGCCTAGTCACGACCCCCTGGTGGTCTGACTAGGTCTGTATCCCCTCCACCTCACCCCACCAGGTCATGATCACGACCAGCGGGTCAAACACCTGTCTGACGCTCTGACCGAGAAGCACGGGGCCGCCTCAGGTGAGTGACGGGCGGGAACACGAGGGGAAAGAGAAGGAACATTAGCACCAGAACAGACGTACAAGTCTCACCTACTGCAGCTTTAACACGCATATATTCTTTGAGATAAAACACACAGAGTCTAGTATGAAGATGTTTCCGTGAACGGGCTGGCTGGATCTTTCTTGCTCGTGTTCCTCTCAGGAAAAGACGACGTTCTGGACATCGAGATTGACTCCTACATCCACTGCATCAGCGCCTTCGTCAAGCTGGCCCAGAGCGAGTACGCCCTCCTGGCCGAGATCATCCCCGAGCACCACCAGAAGAAGACCTTCGACTCCCTCATTCAGGTCAGAGAGACGGGTTCGTTCAGGTCTAAATGGACCATAATGTACTAAATGAACATCATGCTGTATTGAA
>NW_022280034.1:1171609-1175246 GCF_004355925.1 Anarrhichthys ocellatus | reverse complement strand
TGGACACTAGAGAGAATGCAGCTTTAACACATGAAGCATTTGTCGTCCCCCCCACACAGGAGGCGCTGGACAACCTGATGCTGGAAGGAGACAACATCGTGTCTGCAGCTCGTAGAGCCATAATGCGTCACGACTACTCGGCCGTGCTCACCATCTTCCCCATCCTCAGACACCTGAAGATGAACAAGTCTGAGTTTGACTCCACTTTGCAGGTCTTCATCACTTTTAGTTCTGATCTTTTAAGTAATCTTTCTTTCTTTAATTTATTCATTAAATGAATCTACCTCTGTGTGTGTTCAGGGAACAGCAGCGAGCACCAAGAACAAGCTGCCCACTCTCATCACCTCCATGGAGACGATCGGAGCCAAAGCTCTGGAGGAGTTTGCAGACAGCATCAAGGTGAGAACATTGCGTCATCGTCGTCGTCGTCATCATCATCCTCTCAGTATTGTGTGCTGAACTCTCTCTCGTTTCTTTTCCTACAGAATGATCCTGATAAAGAGTACAACATGCCAAAAGATGGAACCGTCCACGAGCTGACCAGCAATGTAAGCAACCGCTCTGTTCAATGAATAAGATGAGGGGGGGGGCTCACCTTGACCTGTCTGTCTCTCTCCCTCTCTCTCTCTCTGTCTGCATGTCTGTCTGTCTCTCTCTGTCTGTCTGTCTCTCTCTCGCTCTCTCTCAATCTGTCCCTCTCACTCTCTCCTGCAGGCCATCCTGTTCCTGCAGCAGCTGCTGGACTTCCACGAGACCGCCGGAGCCATGTTGGCCTCACAAGGTACATCCTCTTGGTCCTCTTGGTCCTCATGGTCCTCATGGTCCTCATGCTAACGTGCTGTTGTTCCCTTTAATGCTAATATCAGTGGTGGTCCTTACCAGATTGTGTGTGATCCAAACTAATGGCACGTATTTAGGAGCTGGAACATCCGTACGGGTCTTCTGTTCACCTGCACGTGACTCGTGTTATTATTCAGTCTGGATCTTAATCACGAGCTGTGGTTTCTCTCCTCACTCGTTCTGACTCTCTAACTTTCCTTCTTCTTGCTTTTAAACATTGCTTCTCTTCTTTCAGAGGGAGCTTGTGTTCAGGTTCAGTTCCCAGTGATATTTCAGATTAACGTTGTGAATATCTCCGGCTCCCTCCCTCTCGTCTCCTCGCTGCCTGGCCCGTGATCTTTACTCTGCACTAACAAATCTCTTCTAACCTTTTTGTTTTTTGCACTTGTGCCTCTTTTCTCTTTCTCTTCTGCCTTGCCTGGGCCCTTTTAGTACTGGGGAACACTTACAATATACCTTTAGACCCCCGAGGTAAGCACAAGGCCCCCAAAGGCTGATGAGTCTGAATGTTCTATTGAAGCTAATTCATTCAGATTGACAGGAGTCTGTTTTCAGAACCGCTCAGCTGTGATGTGCATGAAAGACTTTGATCTAAAGAGATGACTAAAGAAGTGTTAGCAGACTAAATGAAGTAAGACTCATGATTGTTGGTTTCTAACAGACTGTTTTCTCTCCAGAGACGAGTTCGTCAGCGAGCAGCTACACCTCGGAGTTCAACAAACGACTCCTCAGCGCTTATATCTGTGAGTGTGGAAGAATATAAAGTGTCCACGTTTAGTTGTTTGGTGAACTGATGGTTGATGGTCATCTCCTCTCAGGTAAAGTGTTGGGGAACCTGCAGCTGAACCTGCTCAGCAAATCCAAAGTGTACGAGGATTCAGCGCTGAGCGCCATCTTTCTGCACAACAACTACAACTACATCCTGAAGTCGCTGGAGAAGTACGAGTAGTTTCTTCTTTATAGACATTTATAATGTACAGATTCACTCTGAGGACTACACTCTTTAGTCCTCAGAGTGAATGTGTTTAGTCCTCAGAGTGAATCTGTACGTTATATATGTCTTCAGGTCTGAGTTGATCCAGCTGGTGACAGTGACTCAGAAGAAAGCTGAGAATTCCTACAGGGAGCTGATCGAGCAGCAGATCCAGATGTACCAGAACAGGTGAACACAGTAAAAATGAACTTTATTTATGCGTGTTGTTCGGCGCTCACGTTGAGCTTGTGTGTTTGATTCCCTCACAGCTGGGTGAGAGTCACGGAGCACCTGACCAACAGGAACGTGCCCGTCTTCCAACCCGGCACCAAGGTCAGAACTTTATCATCTGTCATACTGACCTGCTACATTTAGAAACGTTAAAGTTCAGGTACATCTTAAAGGGATAGTTTAGATGAAGTGTGGTTGTATGAGGTTCTTCTCCATAGTCAGTGTTTCACTACAGTAGATGGAGTTTGGAGAAACCGACGTAACGTACGGCTGTACACGGGGGCAGCTGCAAAACATATTCTCTTAAAGCCACCAGACTCCATTGACAAAAGCAGTAACTGTGTTACCTTGCACAGCACAGGAGTCGCTGATCTACCGCTGCTTCCATCAGTAGTTAGTTTGTTTGTGCTATACAGACTAACAGACCGGGGCAGCAGTAGACCAGCGACTCCCGGGTCCTGAAAGGTAACATTGTTTCTGTCAGTGGAGTCTGGCTTTGAAGCGAGCATGAGAACGGCTTCAGTTCCCAGTCAGCACCTCATACCACCACAGCTCAAAACATCACAACTGTTCTCTGAAGGTCTTATAAATACGTATATCTTGTATAAAATCCATAGAAAGTGTTGACTATGAGTCATGAGTGTGTCTTTGTGTACATTTTATAACTGAAGTCTTTCCTTCCTCCAGCTGAAAGATAAAGAGCGGCAGGTGATAAAAGACAAGTTCAAGGTGAGGGAAGAATCACTTCACTGTGAAATATCTTTTCAACAAACCAACGACGCTGTAAAGATGCACTCTGTGGTCGCACGAACGTGAAAGAACAAACGGTGTGACGTGTTTTTCTCAGGGTTTTAACGACGGGCTGGAGGAGTTGTGTAAGATCCAGAAGGGTTGGGCGATCCCCGACAAAGAGCAGCGAGACTTCATCCGTCAGGCTCAGAAGAGGGTGGTGTCTGAGGCCTACAGGGCTTTCCTGCACAGGTGAGGCCGACATCATCATCCTGTGTGTTCGTAGGAAGAGTGACATACCTCCAAACAGCTGGTGTAGCTCATGTTTGGTGCTGTCATAAAAAAAAGAAGTCATATGTTAAAGTGAAGACATGTTCATTACAATAAAATACTAAAATAATGGCAAAAAGTTATAATAAATGTCATAAAAGGTCATAGTATAGTACGACATCATTATAATATACTATTCTATGACTTTTCATGACATACTATGTCTTGTCTCCACTTGTTTCATGTGGTAGATTTCATTCTTATAATGTTTAAGAATTACAAAGAAATCCTGCACAGAAATCATAGAATTTTATTTACCGTTATGCGGCACTTCACCTTCTATGCAAACGGACTCGCTCACGGTCTGACTCCCGTCACACTGAACCACTTTTCTTTTTTCTAGATATGCCAACATCTCTTTCACCAAGAACCCTGAGAAGTACCACAAGTATCGGCCGGAGGAAGTGGAGGAGATGATAGAAAAGCTGTTCGACACGTCGGCTTGAGCTGCACTTTGATCAACAACAACTCATGATGCTCTCCAAGCACATCCCACCGCATCTCGCCCTGAACGCATCTCGCCCTGAACGCATC
>NW_022280034.1:1168491-1171599 GCF_004355925.1 Anarrhichthys ocellatus | reverse complement strand
CCCTGAACGCTTCTCACCCTGAACGCTTCTCACCCTGAACACATCACGTTACCCACAGAGACTCTCGCCCTGAACGCATCCCGCCCTGAACGCATCTCACCCTGAACACATCACGTTACCCACAGAGACTCTCGCCCTCGCTGTGTCTGATGAATGTTTTGTACAAAGATATGAACAGGATGTATTTATGTCATGTAGCTGTTCCAGCTCAGCATCTCAAAACAAATGATGGGAACTGTTAATCAGCTCAGGCCACAATGTTTTGTTGAGTCACACAGCAGATAATTAGACCGGTTCAGTGACATGAAGAATAACAGGCGGAGCTGAATGCTGAGCGTCATTCGTTGTCCAACTTTAAATCTCTCTGAATGACTGTTTTATTCAGTTTGGAATAAAACGGTCCCCCTCATGACTTCTCTGTTCCGCGTCACGAGGTCGTTTTATATCACGTAACACTTTAAAGTCGGGTCGAAAAGAAAAGGTTTCTTGATTATTTGATTTTTTTCTCTGAATGTTCCGGTTGACAAATAAACTAATTGTTTCTGATGACAGGAAGTCGTTAAGGCTTTATTTGAAGCTGCACTGACGAACTTTAAACGCAACGGTGAAAAATAAGTATCTTTTTCGTACTGTTGTATGTTAAAAATCATAGTATAGCATGTTGAAAAAAAAGTCATAAAAATATTTAAGTATAGTGAGTTGAAAAAAGACATAAAAAAGTCATAGTATGTCGAAAAAAGACACAAAATCATAATATTGTATGTCAAAAAAATTAAAGTCTAGTATAGTATGTCGAAAAAAGTCAAAGTAGTTTTTTTTTTTTTTAAAGTCGTACTGTTGGATGTTGAATAGTTTGTCATAAAAGGTCAAAATAAGTCATAGTACATCATTCAGATTTTCATCTACAGAAATGTAACGGAAAGTCAGGAATCCTTGTACTTCATTGTACTCAACAGCAGTAATTATGTGATATTATGCAACAGGAAGCCTCTCAGCAGTTGATGTGTATGAAGCATCTCAAGATCAACTGTCGGGCTGCAAACACATCATGTTTGAAGTTAAATGAGTCACATGATGCTCATCAGACAGAGAGGAGATAAGCAACAACTTGATGGATTTATTATCTCAACAACACTGTTGGCAAACATGAAAACAAACCTGTAAACTGTCTCTCACATTACAGCAGCACATCAATCTAAATGTCCTGTGACATCATGATCATTTATAATCAACATCCAACACAGGTTTCCAATGACAATAAATAATCCTGCAGCATATTTTCATAAGTCAAAATCACAACACAACGTCGGGGCTTGATGGGGTTTCTGTACATTTGCTGAATTAGTAACACGACAGACAAAATATTCAGAAATGTGGTTGAAAATCTGTCTGACAACTGCTGGTTGAGTAACACAGCGAGTCAGATTCTGAGCCTCTCGTCTGAGACTCATCTGAGTTTTTTAATCCTAAACTGTTGTGAATCATTCCTTCTGCAAAGCACATCTCGTTAGACCTTTTGGTTTGCCACCGATGACTTGAATCTGGCAAGGTAGCACTTTCAAAAACATGTTCATTTAGATTTGATCTTTTCTTATTTGTAGCTTTTTATTTTATTGCATTTATTTTTTTACATTTTATTTATATTTTCTTAGCTTTATATCTTTGAATAAAGTACTTTGCAACATTTCTTTTTTAAGTGCTTAATTAATGAATCTGTAACATTGAACCTTAAATTGTCCCTGAATACGACAGTGGTGATATCCCTTTCCTTAGTGCCATAAAGGCTGACTATGCTCATTTCACTCAGCAGCAGGGCTCTGTCTATTGTGTGCTTTCCTGGAAAGGCACTTCAGAATGTATCCAACCAGAAGTCAGGTTCAGAGTATCAGTTGAATCATGCTCATCCTTCTACGTCAGGTTCAGAGCAGTGTCCACATGCTGACGACATGTTAGCTTCTGGCACAAGAAAAAGGATTAAACACAAATGAAGGATTCATTTATTGCCCCATTGGAGAATAAATCAAAAATCCAAATAAGTAATCACGTCTGGGTTTTTATTCCCCCCACTTTTACTTGATCTTAATACAACTCAAGTCCGTTTCACACATTTTATCTCCAGCCCTGAAATGTCCAGGGACATTTCCTCCATGGGCTCGTGTGTGAATGGGATCGATATTCAGGGAAATCTCTTCCACCAGTTTACATATCGTGACCTCATAAGGTTTCAGGGAAAATGTTGTGAATGAAAGCAGAAACATTGCAGGGACGAGCACTTAAAGGGTGAAGTAGTTTTGACGAAAGACGCTTTATGGTCTGTTTGACTCTAAATGGACCATAATGTACTAAATGAACATCATGCTGTATTGAAGAATACTTGAAACTAGAGATTGAGACCATAAACTCATGTTTACAATGTTTACTGAGGTAATAAATCAAGAGAGAAGTAGAGTCATTTTCTCATAGACTTCTATACAACCAGAGGAGTCGCCCCCTGGTGGACATTAGAGAGAATTCAGCTTTAAGACATGAAGCTTTGACTTCACTCGGAAGAACCGGAGGTTGCCGCCTGGTGCCAACATAGTGTACAGTATTTGCATACTGCTATATTTTACTGGAAACTGTGTGCAATTTATATACTATTGGGTTTTGCGTTACTACTAAAATACTGTGTTTTTTGGTACAGAATAGCATGTTAGCATGTTCACCATCTTAGTTTGGTGCGTTAATTTATTTAATTTAATTTAATTTAAACATTAAACGATCAAGGTAATTGTCGTTGGATGTCATTTGGGAATCAAGCAGATATTTGTACTAATTAATATTCTTAAAAGGTATTTGATATCTTTATCAAAGTATTTTTTTTCTGTTTTTACTCTTGTCTTACAACCAAACAATTGGAAAATATATTTTTTAGAAGTTTTGTCTCTGTATTTCTTTCATAATATAATTGTTATAATACCCTTGAATAGATAACAGTGCCCCTTTTCGTTTCCTATAAATTTACCTGTTTTTTATGTAGGAGACATTTTCTGTTTTAGTTATTGTATACTTCATTTTTATTAATTATTATTAACATGATAATTTCCGTTACTTTGGTCACTGTATTTT
>NW_022280034.1:1163650-1168481 GCF_004355925.1 Anarrhichthys ocellatus | reverse complement strand
TGCTCACTTGTATGTGTAAATAAGTAAATTAACGGCATTTAACATTAGACCTTCAATGGGTCAATTACAGCGTTTGTTCTTCAGTCAGTAAAGGTTTTCCTCAGTTCATCAATTTCTTCTTTAATGGCTGGTCAATAATTCAGTTCGGAGGTATTCATCGTTTGCCGCTTTTGTCTCATTACCGTCTTTCCTTGCAGACAAGTCTACTCCATATTCTGATGCTTTTGATTCTGGAGAAATTAATACTTTTGGGACATTATGTCAGAGAAAGTTTCTGGGTTCGATCAAGGTCCATAATGTTCATTCGGCTCGTCCTCTCCTCCATCAACTTGGTTTCGAGGCCGACGTCGTCCTTAGTTGGACGTCTCTGCGCTGCTGACCGTGTTCACCACCTGGATGACGTGCACCTTGTTGTCCTCCCTGGTCCCCGGCGAGCAGCTGAACACCTTCCTGAAGCCTTTGCGGATGTGCTTGGAGACTAGCGCGTAGACGATGGGGTTGAGGCAGGAGTTGGTGTAAGCCACCATGTGGGAGAGGATGCGGAGGACGTAGGTGGCGTGGTTGAGGGGGAAACGTCCGAACCACATGCAGAGGACGACCAGGTGACGGGGGAGCCAGCAAAGGCAGAAGAGAGCAGCGACCATAACGATCATCTTGGTGACTCTCCACTTGGACCGCCTCGACTCGGACATGTCCTTCACGGGGTCCACACTGGTCCACAGGTATCGGACAGTGCGAGCGTAGGTGAGGCCGAGCACCAGGACGGGGACGACGTAGCCAAAGATGAAGGTGCACATGTCCATGATGATGCGTGGTTTGGTCTCCCAGGAAGGAATGCACACCACGGTGCCGGACAGGTCCATCTGGGAGTAGTAGCTGAGATACGGCCACGAGAAGACCAGAGCCAGGGCCCAAACCAGGACGATGCAGGTGAGGGCGTTCTTCACTGTTCTCGTCTCTCGGGAGCGGAGCGGGCAGCAAATGGCTAAATACCTGTAAGAGATCCAGATGTTCGTTACTGGCAGATCAGAGAGCTGCAGTCTGTGATGATAAGGTTATATTTAATCTAGATATCACTGATTTGTTATGCAAAATAAACGTGGAAAAATTGAAGGAACTTGAAGTGTTGAGCAAAAACTGCTCTTTTAACAAGTGGAGCGGGAACTAAAACATTCCACCCATCCATCCACCCATCCCTCCACCCATCCATCCAACCATCCACCCACCCATCCATCCACCCATCCATCCATCCACCCATCCACCCATCCATCCATCCATCCACCCATCCATCCAACCATCCACCCACCCATCCATCCACCCATCCCTCCACCCATCCACCCATCCATCCAACCATCCACCCACCCATCCATCCACCCATCCCTCCACCCATCCACCCATCCATCCATCCATCCACCCATCCCTCCACCCATCCATCCAACCATCCACCCACCCATCCATCCAACATCCAACCATCCACTCACCCATCCAACCATCCACCCATCCATGCATCTATACATCAATCTTTTTATGTACTTCTGCATCCATCCATCCATCCAGAGCCCATTCATTAACGACCCTGTTGGTATAAATGTAATAACAATTCAATAAAGGTTTTGTTAATATTTCCAATAATTCCCATCTAAACTCACATTAAGAACATCTCTTGTTGCTGCTGATCGTGCAGATTATGTAATAATAAACTTTATAGAATGTGGATGACGCACCTGTCCAAGGAAACAGCTGTCAGCGTGAAGATGCTCGCGTACATGGTGAGAAAAATGATGAAGTGCACGACTTTACACACCACGGGACCGAACACCCACTCATCCAGAGTGTAGATGGTGGCCTGAAGGGGCACGCAGAACACGATGAAGCTCAGGTCCGCTATGCCGAGGTTGAGGATGAACAGGTTGGTGGTTTTGGTGTTCATCTGTCCGTTACGGAACAGAACCGCGAGCACCAGAGAGTTCCGCGCGGTGCCGACCAGGAAGATAACCGAGAAGCCCAGAGAAATGACCACCGACTCCGCTTTCCAGGACGAGGAGTTCACCGACGAGAGATTCTTCTGCATGTTGTATTCATTCATAATTCACGCGGGTCAGATGTCTGTCCAACGACGGTAACACGCGCGCCTCGTTTGCGCGCCACATTTCCATTAAGAAGACGCGGATCAGTGATGTCTTCAATCTGTGAAACATTTATCTCGAACAGTGACGGAGATTTTACTCCGCCAACCTCTCCTCTCCGAACACCGTCAGGAAGGTTTTTATTAAAAATAACTGATAAACGGCTCAAACAGAGCAACTCTGACGCTTTAAAAATCATCAACTATTAAAGCAATGTGGCAAAGAACAGATTTGCGAATCAGACATTAGTTTTGAAAAACATGCAGCAGAAAAAATAATTATTATTATTATAAGAATAAAGGCACATTAACTACAATAAAACTCAGTCTGAATAGGGGCACATTATAATACCTTAATTAGAATATAAGACTTTATTCTTTAGACAGGAGACAATATTAGACAATACATAGACATAACAACAAGAGGATGACAACAGTGGGATAAAAGCTAGCAAACATCATATAGTCAGTGTGTGTGTGTGTGTGTGTGTGTGTGTGTGTGAGAATGTCCTTGAGCCTTTTGAGATGGGAGAAAAAAAAATAATAATAATTAAAAAACAACAAAGTATGTGTGCATATGGATGTTCATGTATGCATGTACGTGGGTTTCAATTGGTTGTCAGGCAAGAAAAACAACAAAACAAAAATCAATAACAGCAATAAATACATTATATATATATATATATATATATATACACATATATATATATATATACACACTATACAAATAGACTTTATTCTAATACTTGAATTGTTGTTGTTTATGTAAAAGACAAACTGCAAAATAAACTTATTATAAAATGACATTTGAATGTAATTTAAAAAGTCATACAAATCCAAGAGAACAGTTAATAAAAGCAAGCTAAGATTGAATGAGAATAAGAGAACAAGACAAACAGAAAAGCTTTGATTTAGAAGAAGTGAGAGTTGCTGCTGTTCCAGATGTAATGAGCATGAAAGGTTCAGTGTTTACACCTGTTTCATTGTTTCGAACATTGCATCCCCCGCTTTATGGTCTGTTTGACTCTAAATGGACCATAATGTACTAAATGAACATCATGCTGTATTGAAGAAGACTTGAAACTAGAGATTGAGACCATAAACTCATGTTTACAATGTTTACTGAGGTAATAAATCAAGAGAGAAGTAGAGTCATTTTCTCATAGACTTCTATACAACCAGAGGAGTCGCCCCCTGGTGGACACTAGAGAGAATGCAGCTTTACATGCTTTAAAGTTCTGAATATAAATGTATTCACATTCAGTCCAATTTCATTTCAGCGCCTGTCTCTTTAAGACCGATTGGCTTGAGATAAAAAATATGTTGCACCTTTGAAAAGGTCGTTTTAAAGCAGACTGCAGTATTTTCAAATTAGTCTGAATATGATTCAGGAAGTGAAGATTAATCTGATTGGCTTGTTGAATCACTTGTTTTTTGATTTCACAGTTTGTGGGTTGTAGACACTTAGATGTACAGTATGTGAGTTTAACATGATATAATACGTAAAAAGGGAATGTTTCTCCTGTTCACCAGCAGATGGCAGCAGAAGCACAATGACGCAGAAGTCGACTGTATTCACTGAGTTGCTGCTGTGGCTCATTACACACACAGTGGGTCATCAGAGGAGCTACAGATTGTGGTGCATGTTTACTCCTGTCTCAGCATCCACCAATCACGTAGAAACCAGGGCCCTTCAAGCCTCCGTGAGGCATTAAGTCGTTGGGTTTTACACGTGTCGAGATAACACTTACAACTGACAAATGACGACTTCTTCTTTACACGGCGCTCCTCTGAGCGCGTTTTGTTAATGCCGATGAAGCGTAAGAAATGACACAAGATTAAAGTTGGGGGGGGCGGCGTGCAGCTGTCGGAGCATCGCGTGCCGCCGGGTGCATCAACCGTAATTCATCAGCGTGTATTCTTAAGCTCTGGGAAGCACCGAAAGTTTCAGGAGGGAACGCTCAGAGGTATCAGATCAAGACTAACCTGAGTCATGTTTGAGATACCGTCTGCTGAACTTAAAAGATTCCTGTTAGCCATGAAGGAAAGAGGTCCTGATGTGCCCCCTAAGGCCTTAAACATTTACCAGGGCACTGAAGTTAAGTCCCTGAGGGTTCAGGGTTTAAGGCCTTCGGGGGCACATTGGGATTAGGGCCCAGGAGCACTTAGAGCAGGAAATGACATCATAGGTGTGTCCTCATTGGCCGGGCAGTGCAGGAATGTTGAAAGTGACCCTGCTGGGAACCAGACTGGTGGCGACCACACATGGGAATATTTGAACTGCTGTGTGCAGCGGGCAGGTGGAGGGATGAACAAACACACACGCACCTAAAATAAAAAGATGGCGGACGTGTGTGGATAAAAGTTAAAAACCTCGCTGCACAAACCCTTCAACCGGTCAGCCGCTGGGGAACCGGCGTATCGCAGCTAATCATCGGCGCTCGAGGATGTGAACAGCACTCGTTTCCTTGTTTCCTAAAGGGCCCGCAACCCACAAATCATGATTCCCTCATTAAGTGCGACTCCTGCCCACAAGTGTCAACACTTGCAGGGGAGGCGGGCCGAGAAGCAAAGTGACCTCAAAAACATCTGCTCTTTACAACAACTCGGCTCTCAGCTCGTCCGCTCAAACTCGAGGCAGATAAACCTCCGGGTTGCGGTCATTGTAGACACACACACACACACACACACACACACACACACATC
>NW_022280034.1:1106004-1163550 GCF_004355925.1 Anarrhichthys ocellatus | reverse complement strand
CCCCCCCCCCCCCCCCCCCCCCCCCCCCCCCCCCCCCCCCCCCCCGTCTTGCTGATAGTCACACACTTTATAAATAGTGTGCGCTTTTAATATGCGTGTGTGTCCAGTGGATAACGTCAGCGCTTTGGGAGAAAGGCTCAAGGAGTGTTTCATTATAAACCTGTACCATTAAAAAGCTGCTGGCCCGGTCTGGCTTTTGGCTCTCACGTCTCTCCTCTCTCAAGACTTTTATGAGGCCAGTTATGAACTTAAATCGATGCAGGAAACCGAGACGGAGGAGTTGGACAAGGGTAAGCAGAGCCGTGACCTCGCGGGTCAAAGGTCGTGTCGGTGATTGTTGGTGTCTGTTTGCACCGTCGCATGTTGTGTTGTTCTTTAACTTTAAGGCCGGCTTCTGCACGTACCTGTTGCTACAGCGCAGACACGTGATCGACTTCATCTGAAAGCTGGAAACCTCAAGATTAATTTGAGATGCAGTGTGTCAAGTTCTTCTAGTCATAAATATTTAATTATTATACATTAATTAAAAGAAAAGTGTGTGTGAAAGGGCTTAAAACATTATGATGGACGTCCTAAAGCTCTATTGTGTCTCATACGTTTTTGCAGCAATATTTGGGTTGATACCATTTGGGGCAAATAAGTTAACACTTTAGAATTTATAAAATTGATCAAAAATCCTTCCAAAATACCAAATTAAGACACAAAGACCTTGAAGAAAATCATAGAAAAATACATGTGTTTTGGAATCAAAGCATTTGACATTTCTAAAATGTAGTTTTGGTGATAAACTTGAATAAATCCAGTAGTTTGAAGGAGATGTTTTCACATTAATATAAAATAGATATTAGAGATGAATTATGAGCTGTTTAACTTCATAATACATCATTAAAACTACTAATATTTGCTCCCTTTTTTCTTTTGTGCTGATCTGATCCGAATCGTGAGTTTTATGATCCGTTGCACCTCTAGTTGATTAATTCATGCCTCGGGTCTAGTTTCATTTAACACGTTGAAAGTGTTCAGAAAGACGTCACTTCAATCCTCACAGCCACTTCTCATCTCAAATCCGGTGAGCTGGAGTGGAGCCAAAAAACATCTCTCCGCTGAGTTCAAAGGTCACAAGGGTCACAAGCGGCGAGGCGTGCAGGTGCTTCAGAGAGCTGCAGGAGGAAGTGAAAGAGGAGGGGGAGGGGGGGGTAGAGGAGTCTGAGAAAGAACCACAATCACGCGAGCGGCGTGTGGTTTCCAGCTTCTTGCCAAGACCTCTCACTCTCTGCGTTCCAGACTTTCTCTTCGGAGTTATCCAATCCCCCCGTCATCTCCACTCCCACTCTCGACCGCACACAAATGGTTTGAATAAGAGGTCTGCATGACTGCTCTGTGGCTGCAGATGAAATCCTGAGGAGTGATAGTTTACTTAGCCTAAATACCCCCCCGATTAGACAAATTGAAACATTGTTTTTACGCGGTGGAAACTCAAGGACCTATCGGCCGAGTCCATTCACCCCATATTCCGGAAAAGAGGCTGCAACAAAATCAACTTAAATCTCGCACCATGACCCAAAAAACTGTAAAACACAAAAATGAACTTTGCCACATAGAGAAGATTCACCGGCACACGCAACGCGGGCTTCTGTAACTACTGAAAAACATGTCCGACCACAGACGTTCCGTCTTGACTTAAGGTATGCCTCATGATGTCACATTTTCCTCTCGTTTTTTTGATCGTCTCCAGCTTAACGGGGGGGGGGGGGTTCGCAGCGATGTGCTGCTACGAATTTGATCTCAGCCTGCTCCTCTCGAAAAATAAAAGAAATCAATCAGACGTCACCTTTAATGAAGAAATAATTCTTTACTTCCGATTCCTGCAGCGTTTAAAATCAGCCAACTGTCAAACCTCCTTCCCATTAAAAGTTATCATTTGTAAGGCTATGGAGACCTTTCTCTTTTAGCTACTTAAATATTACAGCACACACACACACACACACACACTTGGTAACAATACACCAGAATGATTCCACCAGACTGGAGCTAAACAGCAGTGGAGACTCATAAAAGAGGAGCGGTAGCTGCTTCATTCTGCCAGCGGACTCCGTCTGGCCGGGCAGTCTGGTGTCAGTCGCTCAGCGGCTGGACTGAGAATTCAGATTCAGCTTCACCAACACGGTTCAACGGTCTGTTGAGAGCTGAAATGATTCGTCGGGTAATAAAAAGTGTAACTTCAGTCCCAGATCTGAGTCCATCGACTGCATCATTTTGAAGGATGCAATGAAAAAGTGGGCAAAGGGGCTGAGAGATGAAACCACGCCCACTTCTGTATAACGAAAGTTAGCAAATGTTAGCATGCTCACATGCTAAACAAAGTATAAACGTGGTAGGATAAGCATTATATCTGCTATACATCAGAATGTTAGCGTTGTCATTGGGAGTATGTTAGCATGCTGACGCTATGGCTGTAGACTCTTAGGGAGGAAGTCACAAAAGGAATGCACAGCTTAGCTCGCGGCCGCTAAACCTGCACCAATAAGACAAAAAGAAATCGTGTAAACAGTCCAATTGACCCTTGACTAAGCCCCGCCCCCCTGCCCCACCCAGGTTGCAAGTGATGCGTAATTCATGGTGCTATCAGCAATCCATTACCTTGTGAATTTGTCCGTTAGTCTTGTTCGTAGATCATTACTTTCAAACATTACGTTGCAAATAATATTTTTGTCTTGTTTTCCTGGCAAGCACCTGTGCAAATGTACAGAAATAAGCAGAGGACAACATCAACAATGACGTGGTCCGCCTCTTAATCTAGCACATGGCTACCTCAGCAACAGTTTATGCTGCAGAACTAAGACAAGACATTACCTCACTTATTTCTTCACCCCAAACCTGACTGATCTTTGGGTGACGTTTGGGCTCAATGGAATTACGTTACCTTAAATGTCGGTGCAATTAGAGCGTCGGGCCCTTTTTGCCCCCCGGAGGCTCGTGTGAGTCTGTGCCATGTGGGCAAAATGGGGTCTTTCAGGAAGTAGACAGACTGGAAGACGGCAGGTAATGAACTAAAAGCGGCTTTTCGTGCGAGTGAGCCTCTCCGGGTCTTGATGACGTCATCGGGTAGTGATGGGTTTGGAAAGGAATTCTTGGTGATCGGACTGAAGCCCTCAGGCTGTGGCATCTCGAGTTCAAAGGACAGATTTTTGGAAAATCGAGGCCTGATGACCTGGATTGTGGAGAAAACGGTCCACAGTGTGTGCAGCTGTGGTGGACCAGATGTGGAACCTCTTAGGACAACGTTTAGACACAGTTAGCAGAGGTGAGGTGAGGTCAACAGCCTCTTTAAACATTCTCTAGATATCTAGGTTACATACAGTATAACCCTCGTCTCAACAGCATATATTTATGATTAAATGTTTAAATATTATCGCTGAAACAGCTGATTTGTCTGTGACGTCTAGATGGTCGTTATCTTTACCTTTTTTACGATTACTTCCTTCTTGGGTCTTTAAAATGTCAGAGAATAGTAAAACATGCCAATCACAAACATATCTAGCACTCTGACAGTGCAATGAGAGAATTCTGATTAATAAATGTATTTATTGATTTTGAAACAGCAGCCGTATGTTGTTATCGAGCCTGTTTTAAGGTATCGCCAAGATGTTGCTCCAATGCTGCAACTCAAGTCTACATGGTGATTTAATCGCGTTGTTTTCAAATGTTTATGAACTGTTTTATTAATAGGCTGATATTTATACCAAAAAAAGGCTACATATGCTGATTTACTGGGAGAAACCAAGCAATGCTATGCAAAATCGTCGGGGACACAGTCAATATTAATAATAATCTTTATTTGTAGAGCACATTTCATACAGAATATGTAGCTCAAAGTGCTGTACCTTCAAGAAAAAAATAAAACAAATAACAGTGGCAGGAAGAAAGCATGCATTTGCACTGACATTTAAAGTGGCATTTAAAGAATTTCAACAGATGACTTAAGAACTAAGAAACATTTTACATTTAAAAGGAAAAAAAATAAAATACATGGTCATTTGAAAGAAGCATGTAGGACTCTGTATAACACACATAAAGTGCAGTTAAAAAGTTAGACAAGAGTGTTGTAAAATCAACAAAATCCACTCCAGCAAGTTTTAAAACATGGGAATCAACACCAAGTCAATTTAAAACAACTACACGTTTCTATGAAAAAAAAAAAAATCAACTTCGGGAGGCCAAGTTGGCAGCCATCTTTAAAAAATGGCCGCCAAATTGGAATTTCCAAAAGACCATTCGGGCAGATTTAGAACAACCGAGGCAAATGTTATATTTGTTTCATATTTGCTCCACCAAGTCTCCCAAACTCCACGATACCATCTTCAAATATCTTGTCATTCAACGTACAATAATATGTCAAGGATGTAATTCAATTTAGAGTGTTGTGCTTTTTCTCGTCTCACACTTTAGTCTATTATTTCTTTTCCAGCCCATGTACCATCCATCCATCCATCCTGTGGAGCTCCACCTTGTTTTGTTTTCCATCCGTTCAGCATGTCTTAGCATCTATTATTGAAACAAAGCTCCTCCTGTGCGATCAGGTCTGAGAGAGTTCAGCGCGGCTACACGGAGGACAGAACCGAGCATCTCAGAGAGGATTTCGTGTGGACTCCTTTCACCTTTCATCCTCTGAAACCACAGAAACCTGCAGAGGAACCGGCTCCGTTTTTCCTCTTGACGTCAGAACTGAACATTCGCATCTCCAGGGCAGATCGATCACTCGCTCCTCATCTCATTATTACATCTCATATCAAAGGGTTTATGACGCGCGTGGGCTTGATGATGTGCTATCAAGTGTTTGCTTATATGCATTTATTATTGTGTCCATATGGCTCGTGTTTCGGGGAATAGACTGACCCGAGTCAAACATTTCCGCTGCTTGGACCATAAAAATATTTCCAGCCTACGAATACCTTTAGGTTTTCAAAGTGACGGAGAACATTATGTTTTTAACAGAGCTCTCACACACTGAAATTATTTGGACCTCCTCCCTTGGAGTGTGCACTTCTGATTTTACGATAGATTTTACGCTCTACACTGATAAAGAGAACAACAAAAGGAATCTATTGTGTCGTTGCCAGTTCAGGATTTATTTCACTGTTCAGTCACGAGAGTCTGGGATTCTTTTATTAACAGGTAGTCCTGAATCTGTAGTACTTTAAATTATAGTTTGCACAATGCAATACACAATCCATATGCTGTATCTGCATTTTGTGCACATTTCACTAAATATTGGTGGGTTGAAATGGGGAAACATGGAAGACATGCAAAGTGCCAAGAAGGTATATGAACTGCATTCACAATTGCATCACAGTTTCACTCGACAGTGTTGCATGCTGGTCTCAAGAGGGCACTAAAAGGCACTGATGCTTCCCTCTGCTCCCCCACATTACTTAATGCACTAATGGGACAACTCCATGCCTCACTCACAACCCAAAAAACCCAACTGATCCTCAGAATGGCCCAGATGACATTCCTGTTATTTCTGGTGCTGCTCTGTGCAAAAATGATGTTATGTGTGACACGGGAACTAGAATTTGAATTTGAGACCCTGTTGTCGACACATTTTGTTTTACTAGATTCTAAGCAAAAATTGGGGTCGACTGAGTTCAGTCTAAATGCGCCAACGCACATCTGCTATAAACGACCAAATTACCCCAGACACCTTTCTGATGTTGAAATTGGGTGTCCGACAGATTTTAAATCTCACACGAGCACCCAAGAACGCTGGAATTTGAATAGAGTTTGCCGTATTGGCCACATGTGGTATTACATCATGGGGATCGTCACGTGACGCAACACAAACTGGCCCTTTGGAAAGGACACGGGAACTATCACGTGACAACAGTGTTTTCTAAAAACGTTGACAAAGAAATTGCTAACCTCGCTTGTTGCCCCCAGAAATAGTAGTCTGTTAACTTATTATTTTAATTACTTATTATTTTAAACTAGTTTACAAGCTAGCATAACCCGTATGCTACAGACTAACGTTAGCAACCTAGCGTGCTATCAATCAATAAAGCGGGCTAACGCCAGCTAGCTCAATGAATCAAACTTGCACGCTAAGAAACTGTATAAGCAAAGCAGAATCGTGACTCTTCTTAGATCACTGTCCAAATATTGCAACACACACCCGGTTTTTGCAGCGCAAACTGGGTGCATATTGATTTCAGCGGCATTTCAAGTACGATTGGGTTATCGAAAAATGTGATTAACTAGCTTTCAAAAACCTCTTATAATATATATTTTCGGGCAATGTTTGACCGTACAAATGAAATCCCTAGTTTTATGATGTGACTACGCTTCGGTATAGGTTAGGTTAGGTTTAGGGAAACATCGTGGTTTGGGGTTAAAATGACTACTTGGTTAAGGTCCATGTTCATGGCTGGGATGCTTTGTTGAAATCGGACATTTGGATGAACCACCTACGTACTCCCTATGTGGACGCTGTCTCTCTAAAACAACGTCACCTAACTTCCTCCTTTGCGCTCATCATAATTACTAGAGAGCTTTGTTACTTCCGTTACGACTAAAGGTGTTTTTCTCTTTTTCCCGATGGAGGTGTGAAGAAAGAAACCGTCCTGTATTTAGAAGACAGTGGCTTTAACGCTCTGCAAGTTCACATGAACCCAGTGAACTCAGCAGCTAAAGCCTGACTATACAATGATATTTGATCAGGGGACGTGTGCAAACTGCCTCATGCTGCAGGTGAATTAGAATAGCTATATATTCTTTCTTTTAGCTCCACGACCTCCAATGCTGCCTATAAGGTTTCCATTATCCTCCCCACATGGCTGCACTGCCACCCAGTATGTCCCCTCTCAAGAGGCTCTCTCTACCACGCGAGGCAGGCAGATTTTCCACTGCTTTAATGAGAGTCACAGACAGAAGAGAGGAAATGTGCAGGGTATTTATAGAAAAACGAGAGGAATGCAAGCCCCCTAATTGTGCTTAGTCTATCTCTCTCCTGCAGGACCTGCTCACCAGTGACTTTCTATGTGGACTTGAAGCAAAGTGGAGGGAAGAGGAAAGGAAACACGGGACAGTAAAAGAAAGAGAAAGTGTTATTTTATAAACTGGTTTGCACACCAGACGTATGTGTTAAAGAGACACTTTGCTGTTTTTCTTCCTTGTGTTAGTCATGAGGACATTGTGTGAAAAGGAGTTGTAGAAGAAGCTCTGGTTTTTGTAAAAAATCTGCTGCACATTGTCTTTTTTTCAATTTTCTTATTTGTTTTCCCTCTTTTCTAAAATACTTTTAGCCGTGTGGCATGACTGTCGGGATGTCGGTCGCTGTGCCACTGTGGTCCAGACTGAAATAACTCAACAACTACTTGACTGATTTGCAAAGAAATGTGTAAAAAGCATTTATGGTCACCAGAGGATGAATCCTAATGGTGAGTCTGCTTTTGCTCTGGCGCTACTACGAGGTTCACATTTGTGCTTTTGAATGAAAGTTTTCGCTCAGACATTCAAGTCCCCTTCGGGAGGAATTGTGCACTTTTTGTCAAACAACATCATCAGGTCGAAATTCCTTAATTTGTCCAAAACTGAAAACATTCCCATTAGCCTCGGCTGCACTTTGTGTTTAGTGCTAATAAGCTAAAGCTACGATGCTAACACGCTAAATTAAGAAGGTGAACGTGGTAAACGCACACATACAGATGGTTTGTGGACTGATGTTTTAAAGCCTCGAGGTCGGCGATTTTGCTGCCATCTTGGTGATTTTTTCCCGCACCCAATGGACTTAAGTTACCGTAATTGGAATAAGGAGGAGTGACGTAGTGATAATGTGTACGGCTCTGGTAGAGACCTGTCAATCACTGTAAGCCTGTTTGGAAACTTATAAATCATCTTTTCACTGACAGGAGAAGTGAAATGTCACACGACTTGTTGTAGTGACGTTTGGAGGGAAACAGAAAATGATGTACTTCCTGTCCCGTCACCATCCACCCCCGAAGCTCATCGGCGGAGCTGACCTTAATTAATCTGAATCAATCTCAATGCAGTTAGTTGGTTAGTGCTGATATTTTCTTACTTGAGGTAATCAAACTGTTGCATGGGGATTTTCTTTTGCTGAATTCATAGAAATATCAGCTCATAGAGCCTCGCTGCAGCGGCTAAATTGAATTGGAAACAATCTCGACTGGAGAAAACAAAGTTCCAGTTGCATCCGCAGTGAATGGCAACTCAATCAAAAATGTCCTTTAAGTTAAATCCAAACATGTTGATTCGGTGGATGACTTCATGAGAACATATATTTTTATTTCCATTGCAAGAGTTTTCCATGTTTCCTTCTTTTCCCTGTCAGGAGGTAATCATTTCGACGTGGAGGTCAGGTAAAAGCCTCCTCCTCCGATCCGAACCGCCCCTCTGGGTGGGAAAAAAGCTTTGGGCTGCTCCTTCACGAAGGCACTGTGTTTGCTGCGAGGGTTAACCTCCGAGCAAACTCCCAAAGGAGATTAATTCATGCGTCCGAGCCCAAATCCGCACACGACCCCCTTTTCTTTCTCTGACTTTAGGAAAATTTAAGAAGCGCGACGAGCGAATAGGCCTTAATGAAACGCACACTCTTTCCTAGGTGCAGTAAATCGCTTGCAGCGCGACCGCGTGTTTATGTCAAGTTTGTCCTTTGTTGTCACTGAAACACTGTCCCCTCCGCCGCCACTGTTCTGCAAGGTGCACTCAGGAAAAGAGGCTTTTTTCAACTTCAAAGTAGATTCCCAGCAAAAGCTACCCCACGAGAGATGCAAAGTGGAATCAGACTCATCTTAAGTCGGTGATTAAATACATTAAACGGGGCTTCATAATCAGCTGAATTAGGTGGATAATACATCATAGGGATGAGCAGCATGGAAAATAAGTGTAATCTACTCCGGTGAAAAACACTCCCAAACACACGAGCGCTAACGCAAGAGCATGTGCTGTCAACGTTATGTCATTTCGCATGCAACCGGACGCTCAGAGCGTACACATCTGTGAGCCCGAGACCGGTGGTGTAAAAACACCCAAACATCGGGTACTCGACTGTTTGGATTTCTCCGTAATGAGGTATGATGATAGATGGAGCTAGCGAGGACTACAGGATATTTCATGACGACCAATGGGGAGCTCTGATTCTGGATTGTTGTTACAGTAGTCCTGCTCCCCGGGCAAAAAAGCGCTCTGTCATTTCTTTATTTACTCTGCAGGGCCACATGGTGGTATTTACCCTCAAACAGACAGCGGAACGGGAAGGCTGAGAGATTGGATCTCACTGTTTACTAAACAGGGCAGTAATACACCTGTTTTTGCCCTTAATCTTAGCCTGACCCCTCGCTGTACTTTTGTCTTCCTGTTGTGTTGAATGCCATTCCTGATTTTTTACAAAGTCAGGTGGTCAGCTTCCCCTCCTTAAAGATGTAATCGCTGCAGTGAAAAAGATAGAAACTTGTGGAGCTAACGCAGCTCCAGCTGTGAGCGTGTAGACGTCGATGAACGATGCCTCTGACTGTTTCAGGGCATCGTGTTTCTGCTGCCTGACCTAAAAGCATGATGTCTGGTGCTGTTGTGTGGTGTTGGCTCCGTATAAAAGACCCAAACAGAAGACAAGAGATTAACTGACATAAGTAGCACACACACACACCTCAAGTTTCTCTCAACGTTTCATCATTGCTCCGCTTTGATGGTTTCCATGTTATTTTCATCAGGATAATCAAACACAGAAATATTATTTTCTACAATTTTCACTGTTTATTTCAAATATATATATTTTTTACTTGGTCTCCTCGGAGGATTAGGGTTGTCAATACAGGAAGCCAAGAGGTTGAAAAATAAAAAAACATATCTGAGCTATTAGGTCAGTCTGTGTCCACGCCCTGATGCTGTGTTTGATATGATACGAGCTCCAGTTAAAGATCATCAACCTCCGGTTCTGAAAAGTGAAGCAGAAGCTTCACGTCTTAAAGCTGCATTCTCTCTAGTGTCCACCAGGGGGCGACTCGTCTGGTTGTATAGAAGTCTATGAGAAAATGACTCTACTTCTCTCTTGATTTATTACCTCAGTAAACATTGTAAACATGAGTTTATGGTCTCAATCTCTAGTTTCAAGTCTTCTTCAATACAGCATGATGTTCATTTAGTACATTATGGTCCATTTAGAGTCAAACAGACCATAAAGCAGGGGATGCTTTAGGGCGGGGCTACACAGTGATTGACAGGTCGCTACCTCGGAGTTGTCCATGTTTTCGCCTCACAACTTTAACCCTTTCACAGTTTGTTTTCACTTCATGAAACCTTAATAGTAGCATTTTGGACGCCTAAAAACGGCCAAAACTTGAGGCTTTAATGTTTTGGTCCACAAACCAATTGGTGACGTCACAGTGACTACGTTCACTTCTTATATACATATATACTATATATATGGTTCTAAACTAATTTATTCCAAGCTGTGAAACCAGACAAACAAGTTATCATGAAATGTTTTTCATCACTAAGATATCTATCGATGTCTTAACATCAGACATTGATAGATATATTTTAGACTGGATGCATTTCTATCAAAAAAACTGTTTTTGTGGCAAGACAACAGCGCGGCAATATGATATCGATATTACTGTAGTGCTGATAGAATTAGTTTTCTCCCTTTGATGCCGTTCAGATCTGTATTTTATTCCCTGAATGATCCACTTGACTGCATCCGTTCAGGTCAACCATGACAAACTGTAATTAGAGTTTCCTTGCCCAAAGGTTACCTCAGAGCTCATGAGGAACAGTCCACACAACTAAGTGAGCCATAAACTTCATGCTACGATCTGACTGTTGACCTTGCTCTAATTGATTTTACCGTAAATTTCCAAATAGTATTTGGGTAAAGCAGTTTTCTATTGGTTACTAATACAACTCGTGCCGTCTCAACAGGTCATTAAAAACTTCCCGTATTCATCACAGACCCCATTTTTGTGTTCTCGTGTCTATTTCTGCACTCTGGTTTGACGCGTTACATGTAAACTCACAGCAGTTTTGACAGTTTGGTTTCCTTTACATAACCTGCTCCATGTCGCAAAAAGCCAAGCAGCCTGATATACAGTGGTTCTGTATATGATGATATAATGCGGCTCAAAGGAGCCTAATATTTATCTAATAACTCCTTATTGGACACGATCAAAGGGTGCCTGAACCGACAAATCTGGAAACAGGCAGTCTGCTGTCCGGGATCCAGAACGCCAATTAAAACTTGAACAATGTATCGTCTGATTGAGTGTTTGCATTTCTAAACCGCCCTTCATTGATGTGAAAGTTAAAATACTCCCAAGTTTTAATTCAGTTAGAACATCTCAGGGTCAGTATAATCAGAAAATGCTGTTTGCATGAGTTTCTTATTCAGGGTGTTGTCTTAATCAAGTTAATGCTGGAAATATTACAGACAATGTAAATGTTATGTCTGTGTACAGCTGCCAAGAAAAGGCCTGTTTTTTGGCCAGGTTCTTGTCATGTCCAAGACGGGCTATGGGAGTCGTAAAATAAGCACAGAATATGATCTATTACATGGAGAAACGCTTTGAAAGACACTCTGACAACGAGACAATAAAAAAAAAAAATACTTAGAAGAAAAAACGTTTTGGATCTTGGTCAGAGAGAGAGAGAAAGTCTGGCCTGCCATGTTGCGTTATTCAACACATTTTCTCCTGATCGCACAGCTGTGCAGGTCATTAGCAAACAGTTGCCAAAAAAACCTCCACTGCAACTCCTGCTGTACATCCCGGGGTCACGGCAGGCCTCTTAAACGAGACGCTCTCTAACTTAAGAGCTACTGGTGATGACGGATCCCCGAGACTGGACAGGATCACGGGCTGCTGATTCGGTGACCTGAGACCTGAACGGTAGGAAGTCAACAGCACTCTGACATACGGACCTCAGCCAAGTACAGCCGGGAGACCTGAGGGGTTCGAGGTAGAGCTGAAGACTATGAAGACTTGAAGTACTTCGGGCTTGACTGACGAAAGACTTGAAAATGTTTTGGTAATTCTTGCTTGGGAAGCGTGTCTATGATTATCCCTATGTTCCCTTTAGATCATCGGTCTCCTCCACACACCACATCTCCCAAACACCTCCCCCTCTGTCCCCCCTGGTGTGCTGCATGGACTCAGAGCTCTCCACTTCAAAGGGCTCTGCCACCACCAACACTATGACCGCCCTCCCCCCCCTCTCTGTGACGACTGGCCAGGTGAGAAGACAGCTGGAGCGACTCCATCAAGGAAAGGCTGCGGGACCTGATGGCATCAGCCCCAGGGTCCTGAAGACCTGCGCCATCCAGCTGTCTAATGTCCTTCAACACCTCTTCAACCTGAGCCTGAAGCAGGAGGAAGTCCCGGTGCTGTGGAAGACGTCGTGCCTGGTTCCCGTACCAAAGAAGACGACACCATCTAGCCTCAATGACTACCGACCAGTTGCCCTCACATCTCATGTGATGAAGGTGCTGGAGAGGCTGGTCTTGGCCCACCTTCGACCGCAGGTGAAATCCTCACTGGACCCTCTGCAATTTGCATATCAGCCTCATGTGGGGGTGGACGACGCCATCATCTACCTGCTGCAACGAGCTCAGTCGCACCTGGATGGAACCGGTGGCTCTGTGAGAATCACTTTCTTTGATTTCTCCAGTGCATTTAACACCATCCAACCAGTGCTGCTGAGTGAGAAGCTGCGGGTGGTGGGGGTTAACGCATCCACCGTCTCCTGGATCACTGACTACCTCACAGGCAGACCACAGTTTGTCCGAATAGGCCGTGTGCTGTCTGATACGGTGGTCAGTGATACTGGAGCCCCACAGGGAACTGTCCTGTCTCCCTTCCTGTTCCCCTTGTCCACCACTGACTTCCAGTACAACTCAGGGTCATGCCATCTGCAGAAGTTCTCTGATGACTCTGCAGTGGTCGGGTGTATAAGGGACGGACGGGAGGAGGAGTACAGGGCAGTAGTGGATGACTTTGTAGAGTGGGCCGGTAGAAATCACCTACGTCTGAACGTGGCCAAGACCAGAGAGATGGTGGTCGACTTCAGGAGGAAGACGACGGCTCCACAACCGGTGAAAGTTCTGGGAGAGGATGTGGACATGGTGGAGGAGTACAAGTACCTGGGTGTCTCCATCGACAACAGGCTGAACTGGAAGACCAACATCAACGCTGTGCACAAGAAGGGGATGAGTCGACTCTTCTTCTTGAGGAAACTTCGATAATTCAATGTGTGCAGCAAGATGCTGGAGATGTTCTACCAGTCTGTTGTGGCCAGTGCACTTTACTTCTGTAGTCTGCTGGGGGAGCAGCATTGGAGCCGGAGACACCAACAGACTTAACAAACTGGTTAAGAAGGCCGGCTCCATCATTGGCTGCAAACAAGACTATCTGGAAGAGGTGGTGGAGAGGAGGACACTGAAGAAACTATTGTCCATATTGGATAACCCAGACCACCCTCTCCACCACCTACTGCAGGGACAGCGGAGCACTTTCTCCAACAGACTGATTCAGCTCCGCTGTCACAAGGACCGATACAGGAAAACATTCCTGCCCTCTGCTATTAGACTCTATAATAAATCACCTCTGGCCAAATCAAACACAAGACTATAACAATGCTACACTGTTGTTGCTGCTGCTGGTGATCTTGTGCACTACTGTTTTGTTTATTTTTTCTTAGTTAATTTAATACAATTCTACTTAGTGTATATACTGTGCATTTTTATTACTTTATCTTCTTAAATCTAATAGGTCCTGCTCGGTTATTTTATTTTATTACATTGTATATATTGTGCATTTTCCACACTTAATATTTTTATTTTATTGTGTAACCCTGTTTGCTACTGCCACAGACAAATTTCCCCTTGGGGATGAATAAAGTACTATTCTATTCTATTCTATTCTATCAATACCTCCATTTGTTGCCATGCCATCGCTCCAACAGGCCCGTTATTCTGAAACACCCAGTAGTCAGAAAAACGTCCCGTGGGGCCGAAATCCCCATTCGTCCAACAGCACGTTGTCCTGAAAACAAATGCCCGTTGTTCCAAAGCTTCCATTTCTCAGAATATATAAAAACAAACACACCTGCTCAGCACATGGCTCATTATTATGCACAATGACTTCGTCGGACCATCCCAGTCACACTATTGTTTTCCCTATTATGGTGAAGGCATGACTCGCCCTACTCTGCCTCCGATTGGCTTATCCTGATATTCTTACCCTGACCCTAACCAATCTCACTCCTCATGCCTAAACCGAACCAACGGAGGTGACAAGGACTAGTAAGACCGAACGATGGTGCTGGATGAAAAGTTTCGAGATTTATCCTCATGTCAATCCATCCAACATTTATCAAGATATGTCAGTGTGGACAGAGTGGTGGACCCTCCACTAGCCTCACAACCTTGAACACAAACATCTTTGACAGAAACACGTTGAAATGCCACCATGTATTGGTCAGCTTTCAGAGATTCTGTAGAGCTGGATGTTGTCTCCCAATCTGCTTACAAAATAATTGTGACTTGAACTCAACCTGTGATGGTTTTACTAGCCCCAAAGGAACCACCACACTCCAGGTCTTCATTGGCCATTTTAAAGCCTCCTAAACTAATCACTAGAAATCCTTTTTCACTCAAAACAAAGGTTTTACTGGACGCCGAGCTAATGTTTAAGGCCATCTCTATGCATATTGCAGAGTAGATTTGACCTTTCAGAATAAAATCCCTCAGCATTTAACAAAACGTGACAGAAGCAGACAATAATTTGCTGCAGGTCGATCATCCTGCACGAATGATTCCACTGTGCTGTTGAGATGTGGTACCCAACACACACTCTCCGAATCATCACATGAGGGTTACCAAAATACATTTGCAATGGAAGGTGACCAATACTGCACGTTGATCTGCGTGTTGCCATAACACACGAGGAGCCGTCCCGTCACTCCGAATGCGTGTTTACTAGCAAAGGCCAACATGCTGTTTCTATTGTCACCATACTACCCATGCTGACAGATTTTCTTTTGATCATATGGAGCTACAGGCTTACAATAGAAACACCACCTCCGGCTGGTGTTGTGTCAACTATAGACATCAAACAATTAAATGGGATTATAACAAAAGGACCATGTTCAGAAAGCATGTCAGCCATGCCAGAGGGTGACTTTTGTTGTATCTTGGAAACCATCCTCATCCATCATAGTTCTACAGACATCTGTTTCCGATGACACTGGCTATTTGGGAATCAAAACATGAAGTCATTTTTCTTCTTAGCCACTTCTTGAAGCTTCTACGAGGGAACTTTGGGTTGATTCTGGCGGTCCCTGTGGACTAAACCGCTAGTGTTAGCACCAGAGTCCCTTTAGAAAACCTCTCATTTTACTGCAGCAGGGTCTGACAGTCTGCCCCTCTCAGTCCTGGTTCTGGTTCTCCCGTGCCTCCCTTCCCTCCAGCGGGTCCAGCAATACGTCCTGGGTCTCTAGCAGCGTGGTGTCGGTGTTGGCTCCCAGAGAGGAGAAGCTCTGCTCCTGGAGGAGGAGGAGGAGGAGGAGACGCTGCTGCTTTGGTTTACTTATGTGTAGAGGCATCGGTATTAAACTGAGATTTAAATCCTCACTGGTTCATAACTGTATTGCTAATGTATGTCCTGTTGTGCTCTCTCTCTCTCTCTCTCTCTCTCTCTCTCTCATAAATATTTTTAATTGACTGTATTTTGCACCGTTGCCAAAATACACCCAAGTCTGCACATGTGCAGTTCGGTGCTGCCTGCATTTGAAGCATTCTTTCCAGCAAATTCTGAACCCCACAACACCCCCGAGGGTGCTAGTTATTCAGCGTCTGCTGTTTGTCCCCGTGTTTGCTCGATGCGCACAGTCGGCTTCGGTGACCGTTCAGAGGGGTCTGGGTGAACGAGACCGCACGGAGCCCCAGATCGTGTTGATACAGTTGCCTACCCTGAGGCTCGACAACAGCCCCTGAAGAGAGGGGCCACAGAAATGGATTAGGCCCCTGGCACTGACCTTCTTCCCCGTTCACCTCCCCCCAGACTGAAGAGGTCGGGGCCTTCACAGCTGAGCTCAGAGTTGAGTCCCGGTCCTGCTGGCCATCTCCTACTGGCCTGTACGCTCCAAACGGACATTGATAATTTACCTGCTGCACGGGCGCCTGTTTTGATCCGATGTTGCCCCCGAACGCATTCCTGGAACAGACAGACCATGAGACAAATATCTGATCGCATCAGTCAGGAGTAACATCACCTGAGATCTGAGCAACGTTCAGCAGACTTTACATCATAATAACTATGTTGAAACAGAGGAATAAATCCAGCTATGTCTGGGTGGATGCCATGGAACCTTCTCACCAATCACATAGTTTTGCACGACACACAGAAGACCACCCCTCTGCAGAGGAAGCGCTGTAGATCTCTTGCACATGAAGGAAAATCTGAGTCATTGCTCACTTCCAATAAATCAGTCTAAATAAGATCAGGGTCCAAGCACATGCCCGCTGTTATGCTGAAGAATTTACCACAATTACATGTGAGGATACTTGCTCAAAGTTACCCGCTGTGCTGCTGGATTTGAAACAAGATTCCCAATTGAAACGATGACTGAATAGACGATAAAGGATTTAATCACAATTTGTAACACGGCTACTTTGACGTAAAATCACAGATGAAGAAAAATACTTCATTCTAACATGAACATTCCTCAAATGTCCCGATGACAAACATTCAAAAAATGTATTAAAAACCCGTCAAGTTTACTTCCATGTTTTATCCTATCGGAGATTTGTGTCAAAATGTGACACAGTGACCTTTGACCTTTGACCGCCCAATTTGAATCAGTTCAACCTTTATTGCAAGTTGACGTTGGAGCCAAATTTAAAGAAATTCACTCAAGAATTTATGAAGATATCACAGGAATGGAGGGACGTGAGATCACCTTGACCTTTGACCGTTAACCATGAAAATTTAACACAAAAAGTACAATATGTACCTCTGAGATGTAGTTGAGTAAAAAGTACAATATGTACCTCTAAGATGTAATCTCATAAAATGTATTATTTTTGTGACGATGTCTGGATCCTGGTAGACCAGTGGTTAATAATAATCAAACATCAAAGGGATCTGTATCTGGCAATAGGGATCATCAATGATCTGCAAAAAACCAACATGATCACGGATCTAAAAATTATATTTGCTCCTTTTTTTCTTTTGTGCTGATCCGATTTTTTATCCGATCCGTGAGCTTTCATGATCCGTTGCATCTCTAATAATCACTGATACAAACGCTCATTATCTTTATGAATCGATATAAGAACGTATGAAGACATCGGACATCCTCCCCGACACAAACCCGCTCTCTGTAATGATTTTGTACCATCACATGACCACACCGGTCACTGTTACTACAGTTGTTGCTTTGTTTATTTGTGTTGTTCCTCTCCTCCTCCTCATCTTTATTTTATTTTCCCTCCGCTGTTAAAGGTCGCAAGTTGATTTCCTATTTCTATCTGGAAAACAAGGGCAGCTTTTTCCGCTCGGCCGCTGCTGTGTGTCGTTAACTGTGTGCATGGACAACATGAATCATGTTTTTGATACCGGGGAGCTGCCTCGGTGAAGTCGACTCTTTTCCCTCTCAACTTATTGAAAACAGCCCCTTGGGTACGGCTGCAGTCATCAGTGTGTCGCACACTGGAGCTCACACATCTTCACGTGGGACTGAGTGGAGTTCATTTAGAAATCTACATTGTTAATGCATATAATTGCATTTTTTAAGGATGCCTAAAAATAAATATGATTTTTTACTGAGTTTCTATCTTCTTTATATCAGTTTTATCCGCTGCAAACATGTCATAACCTTGTGAATCGCTAACATTCCAAATCATTTCATCACAGTTAAGTCCTCTTCATACTCTCCACTTTAATCGGGTTGTTTCTAAATCACAGGTTGGATTTGGGCCTCGTTGAAGTTCAAATCTCGTCTGATCTGGTCGATCGCTGCTGAAGTTTGGTCAGGTTGTCTCTCTTTTCGGGAACGAAATGGTCAAAGAACATCGTCAGACGACCATCTGACCAGCGCTCTGTTTGAAGCGTACTGAGGCCTAAAGATCGTTTCCACCTTTTCTTGATCATTTATAAAAATTCTCATTTAAAGGTTGAAGAATTCCTTTAAGTCCTTTCTCAGAATATTGGACCTTATTTAATTTTTTTAAACGTGCATGTACATGTTCCAGTGCTTATGTTGCCGACACGTGGCCTCAGCACAGGTTCAACCCACTGGGAGATGGCACAGCAGGTCAATGACCCAGTTCCCCCGGGGCCACGGTGATAACATTCTGCCCCGGTCACAAGGCACTCGCCTCCCTTTCCACCAACACGGGCCTCTCTGACGCTGCATGTAGGACGGCCGGACTCCTCATTGGCTGTGATGTTTAATTGACAACTGACCACGTTGGTGCAAATCGATGAGCTTTTAAAAAGCCGCGTGTCCTCCTGCTGCCACTCCTCATCTTCACACAGGAAACTGTAAAAGCAACACAAGAATCTGTTCATTTCTGTTCTTCATGATTACACATAAAGCTCAGTAAGGTGTGACTTTCCCCAAGAGAGGGAATGAGGTCATGTTGTTCAGGAACCAACTCATCTATCAGGACAATGGACCACTCGCCACTTCCCAGGGTGCAGTTCAGAGTTGCACCAATCAGATGCCTGGGAATCAATGCCCAACGTTTCTTTTTATTTCCTAAGGAGTCAAATGGGTATAACTCACCATCTGATACCACCAAACGGCTTCCTTCCTTGGCGAGTGCAGAAGGGAAGCTAACAAAGAAAAGCTAACACCCCAAAGTGACCGGCTCCTCCCGGCTGTAACAATAAAGCATGAAGCTCATTATGCATTTTTAACTTTTGACACCGATGATGAAAAACTCCCTTCCAATAAAGGGAAGAAAAACCACTCAGTTTGTGATTGGTTGCTATTTTTAATAGTAGGACTATTTGAAACCTAGCTCATGAGAACCTTGTCGTAAACTGGATGATTGTGGTCCATGCGTCCTTTTTAAATCCACAATCTTTAGCTTGTGGATAATAGAGAAAAACGGATAGTTTAGTGGAATATCTTCCACATAGTGTTTGGTCTCGTATCTTTCTGGACCATCATCAAAGGACCATTTCCTCCCTCCAAACCTCCGTTGGTGTGACAGGATATTGATTACGTCTGAGGTGGATTAGGAGACAAGACGCATCCCTCAGGTCTTCACAAAGCTTCATTTTATAGACGTGTTGAGTGTCGCTGCCCGCTGACCGGACAACCTGTAGAGCAATTAGTCAATTAATCAACTAGTCAATCAACATGAAATTAATGTAACTATTTTAGTTAATCAATCAATTGTTTTAGTTATTTCTCGAGTAAAACGTTGGCTGATTCTAGCTTCTCAAATGTGACGATTTGATGCTTTTATTTGTCTTTTTTTAAATTAAACTGAATACCTTCAGGCTTTAAACTGTTGGATGAAGCTATCTGAACACATGACCTGGGGCTTTGGGAAATTATAACATAATCTTTCTCCATTTTCGGACATTTTCCAGACAAAACAAAGCTGCAGCCCTAACAAAGTGAGTGAGTACTGTAAGCTGTTTAAGAGAGTAGAACATCTAGCAGCTGAAGAGACAAACATGAATCCAAAGTCATCGTGTTGATCTGTGTCTGCTGAAGTAAAAACTTTACGAGCTGATCGTTTGTTAACCGTCAGGTTGTTTTTGCACTATTCGTCCATATAGTGGACAAAAAAAAGGCTGAATATGTTTGAGTAAAGATGGCACAAACAGCCATCACAGTGTAACGCATTGGTTATCGTGCAGATCAGTTGGTTGTTACACCCCCCTCCCACCTCCCTGACCACACTGCCTGCACAGCAGCAGCCCACTGAACTACACCACCGACGCTCCAGCTGGTTCTAATTTGGCTGCCCCCCCCCCCCACACACACACTCTCTTCTCTAAATTTTATTATTATTTTTTAATCATAACGGTTTCCTCTTTGCGGTTAAGTCAATATCTGGAAATACGCTCCTGCAGCCGTGGAGTGTTTGCGTGGTGTGTGATTAAAGTAGCCTGTAGTTAGAGGCAGCAGCAATGGCAAGACTTTCCAGGAATATCTCAAATAAATCAGGTGTGATGGCTGAGTGGAAAAAACGGCCCATTTTCCATGTCCAGCTTCCAAATATTCTTTCTACCAGGAAATCCAAGGTTTAACACCTTTTGTCATTGATCACGTCTGCTGGTATTTCAAACCAAAGGCAAGAGTTTTGTCTGCGAGCGTAAACATCTTTTTCCACGGGTTTGTTTGTTGTACTTTCCCCCGCAACAACAGAATCATCCGTTTACGCACCTCCGTCATGCTATCAGCCACCGCCACCCCTCCCCCTCCTCCCCCGCTCCCATCCTCCCCGAGCTTTTCCAATACATTCTCAACAACACTCTTTGAGTAATTGTAGTGGTTAACGCGGCGGGCCAGATATCCAAACAGGAAACAGGAAAAAGTGCAGAAATTATTCCGATCAAGTGAGAGTGGATGATGGAAAACAAAAGGCAAGAGGAGACATGAAAAGGAGGGTCAGAAAGTCAGAAAACTTGTTTTTGATCGTAGTTATTAAAAAAAGTGGACAGCTGAAGACGTGCCCAAAGACACGGGACGCATCTTGATTTTATAACAGCCCAGATTTAATCCCCTGGAAGTATTTTTAGCTTGGTGCACCGGTGTTATTAGAGACTGGATTCAGCTGTGGGGGATTATGTGGAGGTGAGAGACGGAGGTCTTTGCATGCAGACCACCGGTCACGCAGAGGTCTCCGCATCCACACTGGGGCCGCTGCCATCAGAGGCCGGCCGGCTCGTTGGCCTGTCCTACAGTGTTGCTGTTTGGATGGAGAGAATGTAAATGGAGTGTAATTCTTTTTGGGATGAAAAATTCTCTCCTCTTTCTCTTTTTCTGTCATCTTCTGCCAGCGGTATCGATTCTGCAAATTGGTAAATGTTGTCTCGCGAGGGGGAGTGAGATGAGAACGTTCTCCCTTCGTGTCTCGGTGCACTTCATCGCTTTGGTGAGAGGCAAATGAGTCGGATCATTGTTGTTGAGGTTTGGTTGTCGGGTTGCCACAGGAAACGGTATTAGAAGGATGATGGAGGTGAAACCGAGCTCCCTCAACCCGAGGCCCGTCAGATGGTCCTGGCTCAGCGGCTCAGTGTTGGAAGCAAAGGCTGTTTGATACAAGCCATCGACTCTTCATGTGTTCTTGTTGGGAATGGGGGTGTTTTGCTCTAACCCAGACGTTCCCAAACCATAAACCACTATTTACCAAAGCAAATTTAATTGAAAGTACCGCTTCCTACTTCAGATACTAAAACCATCACAATGAAAGAGCCCCCTCGCTGATATATACAGACTGTGACTGTGCTTGTTTACTACATAACCTCAAAGAAAAACACAGTTTAGTTTGACTTTTGTTCCTCAGTAGTTTCTCACTTGAATGCATCGCCTTATTCACATCGCCATGAATACATCATCACAGGTACAGTAGCTGCAACGAGTCAATCCAGCGAGGCAAATGTAACAAATCTATTACTCTTCTGCAGCGTCAACACGCCAACACATGGCAACATGACAGCGGGTGTGTTGACGCAACAACCACGTCAACCTGCGACGGTGTTCACACACAAAACAATAACCACAAGTGTTTTTGAGGCATGTCTTCATGCTGGCAACATAACTTCTGTTTAAATGTCAAAAACATCCCAATCCTAATGTTGACCCGAGTGACAACGCAGTCTGGAGGCTTGTGGCTGACCAGTCAGCTATGTTCAGAACCGTAAACTCCTCTCAGATGTTTTCCTGCTAGGAAAGTACCACGAGAACCCTTCTAAAGACCCAGGAACCCAAACTCAAAGAAGTAGATCCCTGCACCTGAATCGCAGGTAAGAGTTGCAAGAGTTGCTCTGATGGGAAAAGACCAAAACTCTGCAGATTTACTGAGTGCCACATGTAAACGCTGAACACACAGGAAAGAATTCGGGGTCAAAACAATAGTTATCAGAAGGGCCCGACGCTCCTGACTCATTCAGACGGACCTAATTGAAGCCACATTCCTACGAGTGAGGCTTGAATTCCAGAGCTATTCCTGCGTACGGTACACAGTGGACACCGCACACCCACTCACACATGCTCAACACAGAAGAAACCACACCTACGAGAGTCGGGGATGTTCAGCTGAATAACACAAACTTAATTTCATTAACGAGAGGCTGTAAATGTGACAACGTGGAATTCCTTATCTCTTCCCAGTGTGACGTCAAAGGTGGCATTTCCAGATCTCCTCCAGGATGTGCTTGACAACATCTTTTGGTTTATTTTACAGTTGAATGTGCGATTGTGATTCAGTGTGTTTACACAGAGACTTTCCCCACAGAGTGGCTTTGGCCACCCAGCCGTAACAGTGCATGAAAATGCAGGGTCAAGACTTCAAAGGATTTTTTTCGGGATCATTCCAGTCAGCAGCATGAAATAACACTGTGACAAATAGAACTCGCATGGCAGGATACAATGTCCCTCATCCGTTTGCGTTCTGTTCTCAATCAGATTGCTTATAAATGTCCAAAATTAAACCCGGCCGCTCCCTGGAATGTGGCCTCATGGTTGCACTGGAGCGTAACACAAACAGGTCAACACTTTGCACCGCCAACAGGCCGTCCTGTCTTCAGAAAGTCAGGTGCCTCTAGTTCCTGCAGCTTCTTCCAGCCTCCATTTCAGCCCTTTACTCGCCTTGGGAAGGGATCCGTTTACAGCCACCAACACATTGTCAACATTCATATGGCATGTAGAGATGTTTCTATGGCTGGTTTTTTACGTTTAAGCCATGTCATACTTTCAGAAGCTGTGATGTAATGTCAGAAACTCATCAATATTCAATGAACTCGTTTTGTTGTTTCCATGTCTGCAGGTGGAGGTTTGTAATCTGCTTTCCGTCATCCCTGGAGCTCCGCTCTCTGTTGTGTATACTGCGAAACTTTGGCAGGAAGCTCAGGCCGTGTGTGTGTTGTCCGCGTGTGGGGCTGCATGTGCACGCAGCCCCGAGACAGCTGTGCAAACACCATCTTCGCTCTGACCGCTGCAGAGCAATGCCCGAGATGCTGCACATGTGGTTGAAACCTGACGAAGACGAGCACAGGTGAGACACCCGGGACCGAAAGCTGGAGAGAGATCTGTCCATCACCCTCCTTCAACTCTCTGTTTGGGTGCTCGTTGTGTAGTCACCCGCTATATTTCGGAGCCAGGGAGGTAAAATTGTGAATTCATTGCCTCCCCCACATCCCCTGGTTCAACTTGTGCTTTTTCAAACTTATTCCACAAATTCGATTCACTTAAAGAAACCTGAGCAAGTTAGCGGCTCATCTTCTTTCATGAGAGATTGTCTGCACTACAATAAGCCTGCTCACAATAAAAAAAGGGAAAACAATCCTCTTTGCCAATCAAAATGGAGCTCCAGCTGCCGAAACAGAACGCAGTCAGGACTCCTAACATCCTGCCGTCGGCCGCGTTTACATTTTTAAAACCGCTCTCGTAATCGGACGGTGAACAAGACACAAGCAGCTGACACTGAGTTTGGCTCCATTGGAGTGCGGTCTCTGTATTTCAGAGCGTTTCATTGTGTGTGTGTGTGTGTGTGTGTGTTTGTTTTTAACAAGAGGGCTTTTAACATGCTGTCTGCCATGTAATTAGTGTATATGGCTAACTAGCTCCCAGCAGGCAGTTTTAAACACTTTCCATGGCTGCACACCTCACAGGCCAAGAAGCACTTGCAGGGAAAACAACACGAGTAAAGCAATGCTTTGCAAACAAGCACAGAAAAAAGAAAGAAAAATTCAACGTAGAAGCTGAGCTGCAGCTGTCTTCTAATGGCTTCATTTAGAATGAACATCACAGATGGACAAAATAAAGCGGTTTCAATATCTCGTGCTCGAAAAAAACCTTTTTCTACTTAGCTGGAATTCCAATACGACTGATAAAATATTTGATAACATGTGGCTTTCAAAATTAATCTAAGCTGACCCTGGGAATGAAACAACCAGTGGGTTTTTTTTGCAGTAAAAAGCTCTAAATATGGGGGAAATGGAAATATATAACACAGCACGATATTACAGATGTGTGTGAGAGCATGTATATTAAAGTGTACGAGAGAGAGAGGGAGGGGGGGGGGGGGACAGACAGACTGAGATGCATCTGGATTTGATCAGCGTTTCCCACTGAAGCTCTCCGGTTGTGTGGTCGTACAGCGTGTGGCAGAGCACAAAGCTTCATGGAAGTGCTGTGACATTAGGACATCTGTAGGTTTGTCCGTCTGTCCGGCTCTCTGGGGAGATTCAGTTACATAAGGAGCTCGTAGATCAAAGCTGCGCTCGTGTTAAGATGCAAAGAAAAAAACAAATCCAAGGTGAGAAGATGACGAAGAACAACACAACGTGTTCGGAAGCGATGACTCTGATGTTTGTTCTAGCCGGCACTCTGGAAGACGTGAGAGAAGTGAAAACAAATCTAAATTGAAAACCGTCCTCCTGCAAAACAAGGCGGTCGAGGTTGGCAGGAAAATACTTGCGGGTAAAGTAGCCCATCTTTTCCCCCCATGTGTCGAAACTGGAGAATAAAATAAAATTACTGAGTTAACTGGCGTGGAGTCGGAGCACATGTAAACAGACAGGATCCCCGGGTTAAACATCTCTGTGACTCACACGCCGTGGCCTCCCGGCCGCCGACATCTCCGCTCGCTAATGTGTGGCACGGAGAGAGGGGGGGAAACACATGGCGGCAACGCGCCTTGGCTTGCTCGCTTAAGTTTATGAAAGCAGAAGAAAGCAGACACGCAAAACGGATGCCGAACCGGCTCGCTGGCCTCTCCCTGCGATCAGCGTCTGCATGCCTGGACAAGTGTGTGTGTGTGTGTTTCTGTGTGAGCGGCTGCTGTATTTCATTTCTCCACATTCATCTGCCTGCGCTGTGGCCTCTTGAGGTCCGGCTCTTGTCCACCAGAGATACAGATGTATGCTAACTAGTAGCAGAGCTCTCTCATTCTCTCTCTCCCCTCTCTTAAGAAGGGTATTTTGGCCGAGGCCGCCGACAAAACACCGCCGCCCATACCAGACGAGTACATCACCCCTGTTTCGGAAAGAATGAACACATTGCTTTCCTAATGCGTTCCCAATGGGTGCAGGTATTTGCCTTAAGCTAGGCCATGATGCTGTGACATCTGCACGTTATACAGCAGAGACATAGCGGCAGTTTGTACACAGTTGACCCCGTGTTCACAAACTAATGATAACATTTCAGAACGAAAACAAAGATAATGACTTTCCCGTCATCTTGAAATTGTATCTGATGAAGTTTTCCTTGCGCATAACATCTCGTAATGTAACACCTTTTTTCTCTGGAAAGGGTCCGATCCAAACTAGTGGCCTCTATCTCAACAGGGTCGGCACTGTTTTGTTCCCTGAACGGTTACGGACCCGGCGGTCCCTCTGATTAGAGCCCAGCTGAGAGCGGACAGCGGGGCTCTGGCAAGAAGACATCGGGGCCACTCCGGAGCCCCTTAAAAAACATGCCCTTTAATTATTTGTGTAAGTGTAAGTGAACAAGTGAGTGGAAACTATGCGGAGTCCAGCCTCCCGACGGGGTACGATGCATTTACACATCAGAGGTTGAGGTCAACCTGTTGATTGGCCGGTTCTGGTCTGGACTTGTGCAGGTGGACCCACCTACACCTGCATTCATCATTCATGACTTATATAGTCGATTATGACTTTCATCAAACACCCAATGACCCTCGCCTCTCCTAATAAAAACAGCAAAGAGTCAAAGAGGCCCTATACGAGATGCCGCATCGCCATGCAAATAAAATAGCAATGTTTTTTTTTCCACTTGTTTATATTTTTAGAGAACAAGTAGGGAGGAGGCAGAGGAGATTCGGAGCGTCCAGAAATGTCAGCGGGACGAGAGATTTTGTTCCAAAACAGAACATGAGCCAAAAAAAGGTCCTGGAGGCTACAGAGGACCCAGAAGGCTTGATTGATGGACGGAGGTCATGTGACATCGGTAGAAATGTGTTGATTCTAGCTTAAACAAGCGCACGTTTTGTTAGATAGCTTTTTGATATAAATATTTGAAGAGATGGATTGTTTTGTAAAATTTGTTTGCATGTATTGTGAAATAGCTGTTGTGATCTAAAACGGTTAAAAAAGCTTTTCTCATTTAATCGTGACATAAAGAACCCCGACCAGCGCATCACAACTGCTTAGAATCACTTCCGACTCGTGTAATCCAAACATTTCCAATAACACCGGAGCGTTGTAAAGTCAAATGTTATTTAAAAAGATAGCTATCCAAAATAACAACCTTTTCCATGCAGTCAAAACATGGTTTGCCCTCACAGAGAAGTAGTCACCTGTATTAAATGGGGCAGCAGCAATCTAACAGCACCATGAAATACATTGATATAACCTCAATAACAATTACTTTTATTGGGTGATGGCATCATAAAACATGTTTAGAGACATTTGGTTATCAATAAACCAACTATTCCGCCTCAGCTAAGAGCAAAAACTCTCCATTTGCTTTTTAAAAGGCGCTAATTGATAACGAACAGTGCAAATTTCAAACCTAATTCAGTTTTAATTTGTTATTCTAACAAAATGTGAAAGCAGTTTCTAATTTTCTCACTGGCCAAGAGCGGTTTTGTCAAATTGTCAGAAAGGCGTGAAATGGTTGAGATGTCTCACGAAGCACGTTAATGTAAAGCACGCCGACTCCTTTAATCTGAATATAGTTCATTCATTTTCCGACGAACGACTAGTTGATTCATTTACTAATTGCTTGAGTGTTTGGTCAGCTATCGATATTGTTCAACAATCCTTTGAACCTCCTCGTGGACACATTTTCATTCTGCCAGAGGAAATGCTTGCTTCTGTTTCTATCTTCCCTCCTTACATCACGGTGAGTGTACGGCCCGTCTATCACCCTGCAAACTTTCTCTCTTCCTGCCACTCCTTTTTCCACGCTCCCCGTCTCCTTTCCAGCTTCCTTAATTCCCCCCCCCTTCCTCACCTCAGTATCTCCACCGCAAACTCTGTCCCGGTCAGCCTCTCATTATTTTTACCCACCAGAATGTGGACCAGCTCCACTTCATGCGAACAGAAAACCACAAGTTTTGTTCCTCCTGGACAGCAGCCACTCTCTTTCAGTCTGTTCACCAGCATCTCTACTTTCAGGTCAAACTGACGTATTAAATGTAGAGTGAGAGGAGTAAAGGGGTATTCACTTTATTTGAATCCAGAAATTAGAAGATATCAATCATTTTATACTCATTACGTCAACGGAGGGAGACTGAGGGCACTGATTGGTTGAGTGAATACAAATCAAAACATTCATCATCATCATCATGAAGGTCTGGTAATGTCCAGGTTAAGAGTATTTTAGTTAGGACTGCAATCACCACCGTGTGACACAACTACCCGTTTGATTTGGTCTAAAAGAGCGGCAGCATTCTGCAACAGGCCGGACTGACAGGAAACCGGCTTAGTTTGGTTTCTCTAGTTAATCTTTTGTGCACTTCTTTAGATTTATATTCCTGAACAGTGTTACAGTAATTCAAATAAACATAAACAGCAAATCATTTTGTATCAAGTTAAACACTAAAGATGGTTTATTATGATACGTATTTCAATGTTGCTGGTAGAGCTGCTAACATTCCCTGGTAGCTAATGGATCCATGGTAGCGAGGCCAACTTATGATGTATTCGTGTCTATGGTGCCACAGGTCTGAAAAGACTTCCTGCCTGAAGACCTATCAGACGAGGTCAATGCCTGACTCAACCTGATCTCACAGAAACACCCGAAATGACCACAGTGTCTTAAGGAAAGTCAATTCGGATCCTTTGTCGTGGCGGACACATGAATACGTAACCCGTAGAGCTTTTGACGTATATTAACAGTAGAACTACTTATGGATATGTCAAACAAACACAAAACTTTCAACCAGGAGACCGGTGTTCCTGTCCCAAAGTGTTTTTATAATGTATTAGTTCAATATAGTAGTTACATATTTTAAGCCCAAACCATGATGTTTTCCCAAAAGCTAATTAAGTGGTTTTGTTGCCTTAACTTAACATTAAATTCATTCCATGTTGGCGGCACTTCATTTTACACGTTATGTGCTACCACCAGGAGGTTATGGTCATTTCACAAATTTCTGTGACATCAATTTGGCCTCACGTCAACCATCTCGTGCGAGTTTCCATCTAGACACGACCTTGTTATCTGATGCTGGATGGCAGGTAACTTAATCTGTAGCTTAGCTCTGCTAATGTCGTGCTAGCTATTGGATTGCTGGTAGTTTAGCCCAACTGTTATTCTACCTTATCTTGTTCTGCCGATATCAAAGCTCTGCTAGCGTTATGCTAGCAACCAACGGATTGACTTTGCACTGGTGTTTAGATTATTTTAAATGCGTTACATGGCAAGTGACTCTCACAGCATCCCAACAGATCAATGAAAGTTACCTCTGCAGGCTGGAACCATCAGCAGAAATCAATTCATTATTCTGTCGGTGTGCTTTTATTTGCCTGGTGACTATATCAACAAGGTATTTGCTGCTCAGCTCTGCTCATGCCAAGAAATACAGAACAGTGAATAAAGAGGAGAGAGAGCGAGAGAGAGGGAGAGAGAGAAAGCTGAAATGACTTAAAAGAAGAAAAAGATCGTATCAATTTCACAAACAATATATTAAGTCAAACGGGCAGAGCTCACACTTAAAGCAGTTTGAGGTCCATATAAAGAAGGGATATGTTTTTCCACGTCATGTCTCATTTGGTTGTCCAACAATCAAAATCAACCCAACTGGGCCGAATAATTGAGTCCAGCCCCGAGTGAGTGAGTGAGAGAGTGAAAGCTGAATTGATTTATACACCGAAACATCCATAATCATTGAATAGTCTCTGTTAAGATATAACAGAGGGCAAGGATTCAATTAAAATGCACCCTTATAAGAATTACAATTACAATAATGTGTCAGCGGCCTAACGAGAAACACAAGCTAATAAGTTCTTTATAATGAGATGAACACTTACTTCTTGTTCTAGATTTACTATTTGGTTGTGAGTTCAAAGTCATAGCAGTAAATTCTTCATGTAGACAGGACAAGAGAAGTGAAGTGTACTCTAGTTATGACTTGATTTTTCCTCCGTTATTGCCTTTATAGCCGTAGATTAATAAGAGAAGAGCTGCACCTCACATCCCATAAAGCTGAAGAACTAGATTTGAGATGATGAATTGGGTTTTTCAGAGGAAAAGGCACTGAGGGCACGTTGGACACTGGCGTCGAATGATGAGGAACAAAGGCTGAAACGATTCCTCGAGTAACTCCATTGCGAAAAAAAACGATCTATGAAGATACTTGGTTCAAAGTTTGGGATAATCTCAAGCTAAAACAAAACCAAATCTATGTACAGTGTTTCTGCTTTAAAACTGAACTAGCCGACCACGATAGCACAACATCAATGCTTCACAACCCGCTCTGTGGAATGCTAACATTAGCGTTAGCACGTAATGTAAACCAATATGACTGCTAGCTAACATAAAGGCTGGTAAAGACTGTACATTAACTACTATGTGTATTATGTAGTTATGAAGAATAATCAATTAGGGAAGGGTCATGATTTTAGAATACTCATTAAACAGTTTATACAACTATTGTCTTTAAACATATATTTTACCATTGTTACTACTTCACATAATGTAATAATAATAATCAAACAAAAAATCTTCGAATGATGATAGAATAGTCAAATTTAAAAGACTTTCTGTGCATCTAATCTGAAGCTTTCTGTATTTCAGTCCTTCAAGAATACAATGATTATTAATATTTCTGTATGCTTTTAATGCAAAGATATTCATAAAGGGTTGGTCACAATGTGAACCGGGGCCTTATTGTTAAGCCAAATTTATTCCCCAGCTCTGTTTCCTTACATTTGATAAACTGTACTGCTGAATCACACTATTCTGATCGTTAATAACATTCGTATAGGCTAGTGTGACTCAGCAGTAATGAATCAGTGAGCGTTCAGGACAAACCCTATGGATGCTAATGAGCAGCGTGTCACACAGTGTCAGAGGTGTAACATCCACACGTTTTAATGATTTAACGACGAGGCCCGACAGAAAGGCAGAGTGTCTATGAATGGATTACTGGACTGTGTTTGCCAAACATTCCTCATTAAAGTCTTCACAGTCAGCTTTGAGGTGTTGCTTCTACGCGCACATTTTAAAACATGTCCGTTTTCATGAAAGGTTAATAAGCACATTAAAATAAGGGCACTCATTTGGAATGTGGTGTAACGTGAATAAATATTGTGCAAGCAGAGACTGGATAATGTGTGGATAATGTGTTGGGAGCGATTGTGGGAAAATATCATGGAAAATATTAGCAAATCGGAAAATGTTACAGGTAGTTGGAATACGAGAGATATTGTAACAATATAATGCATTCTGAGCTTGTGATGACAAATCTTCCAGAACATGAAATCTCACCCTGTTCTTTCTCATGTGCTCGTTCACACACACACGCACACACACGCACACACACACACACACACACACACACACACACACACACACACACACCAGTGCGTGGTGAGGATTGTTTCACTAATGAGTTGGTTTGGCTGCAGTTGAGTTATGGGCATGAGCGCATTGGTGGGACCTCACCCCAGTGCAGCCTGGGAGAGTGTACTGAGCGCACCTAACACCACGGGCTGCCAAGGTCCTGTTCCGACTGATATATCGCTCTGCAACATGTTGACTGACGAGACGGAGGTGAGACAGGTTCTGTAGACGGGTACCGTGACCTGACCCACAAGCTGTTTGCAGGAAATACTCACATCCTTTACTTCAAGTCGAGCTGCAAGTTGAATTCAGTTCAGAAACTAAAATGATACTGCAGCTTTTACGTATGTTTTTCATATTACACATTTTTTGGAGTCGGTGTCTCACCCCCCAGTATCCGAGTCTCTGGGGCGATATCTGAGAGCCACTGTTGCTAGAACTCCCATGATGCACCACTAAAAGGAAAACGTCATACTGTACATATCATTCGACACAATTACTAATTACCTGTTAAGAAAAATATAGTCGAAGTATCACAATAAAGTAACATAATTGAATTACTCTTCGGTACTTTTAGATTAGACCTCAATACCAAATATGCAAATAAAGACGAGAAAAGGAAAAATGCTGAAATATCGCCATTATTTTATATGTAAACGAACAACTCCTGTTACTTCAGCACTCCACAATTAGTAATTAATGTAGAGTTGTACAAAATGGCCACAATCTTCTATCACGATTCATATCTTGATAACGATATATATCACAATATAAACAGTTGTAGAAATAAATAGTCTCAATTACTTCACAGTTTTGTGTGAATAATACTTGATGAATCAAAAGTACTGTGTAATTTCTCATTTAATTAAGAACTTTAGTGCAAAATAATCAGATTTCCTGAGAGATTTGAGTTAGTATGTTATTATCAAACAGTAATTGCATATCACACACAATACCTGACTGCATACGGGTGTGCAAAGGGCACAGTGGAGTCAGACAGAGACGAAGACACACAGAGAGCGAGCGAGTCGAGGTAGAATAAGGCGGGCGAGTAATTACCTGCAGCTGCTGCGCTTACTGTAGTTGAGGGGGGTATAAATCTGTAACCACATCAGAAATTATCCATCAAATTTACAGCTTAGGGAAACCATGTGTGTGTTTCTTTAACACTCCTTAACCTACAGAGCCGCCCCGGAAAAAGAGCCGCTGGCTGATCAGAAACATGAAACTAGAACCCCAGAACACAGTGACATGTGTCCTATAAAGTCTTCAAGAGGAAAACAAGAAAAGAAAGAGAGATCATGTTACCGCTAGTGCAAACTCCAAAACAGGTAAATAAAGTGGTGGAAAAAGCAAAGCCGTGAGCAGCCAATCCATCACTTTAATGAGTCTGTGTGACTTACAGGCGTTATGAGGACTGGGCAAAATATGGTCCCACAAAAAAAAATAATATATATATATATATATATATAAATATATAAATGCACGAATAAGCCAGAGGCTGTAAAAGAGAAAAGCAAGAACTAACCTTTCTCACCAGGACTGGAACCATTCACACATCTGAGATCAATTAATCCGTCTGACCATTCATTCACTTCTCAACAAACTAAAAGGTTTTACTGAACTGTGCGTGTATGTTGATGTGTGCGTCTGTATCGGTTATCAGATATGTAAAATATAAATGCAAACTACTGACAGGTTCTGATGTTGCAGTATCGGAAATAAAAAAGTGGTATCCGGCTATGTCTACCCGTTATCATCAATGAAACAGTCTCTGTATATTTGTAAATATTTTATAGATGGCAATATTTCCAATTTCCTGTGATATATAATAGATATTAAAAACATAATCAATGGGAAACACTGGATTAGTCCATAGACTATATAGAGGAAGTGGACGTAGTCATCATGATGTCACCCACTGGTGCCGTCGCCATCTTGGTTTTTTACAACCAGTGAGCAGGAAGTGACCAAATTAACAAATCAAATGAATGAATCGGTGAAAAAGGCAATTTCGTGTTTCTAATAAACAGCAAACAACATTGCTAAAATTCCAGATGAACTAAAATGTATGACGCTCTCTTTACCAGGTCAAGGGGGGTTTGGGTGTAAATGCATGGGAGAGCAGCACATGTGTGGTTGGATCTGTCCCCAGGATGATCCCAGTGAAAGCATTAAATGGCGTCAGTGGACGGGAGGAGGTAATGAAGCTGTTTATTGTCACAGGTGGGCCAGAGTGTGTGAGATGCTGTTGAGGTTGTAGGCCCAGCTGGAGGAACCAGCAGTGTTCAGAATGAAGCCCCATCCGGGCCATGCCTGAGGGCCCTCTCCATGATCAAGTGGACATGTTTACATGTGAATCCTCACTGACAGAAGTAGGCTCTTCACTGTTATTCTTGACTTTCTGACTGCCACATTAAAATCTAATCTAATGCATCAAAAAGAGTTGAAGAGACAGATTTGGTCGTATTAGAATTCATTTACAACGAGACTAAGATTCTAAAGCCATGATTTGCTTTGAGCTGAATGTTAACATCAGCATGCTAACACCTTAGTTTAGGGTGTTAGCTGTTAGCTGTGTTTGCTAAATATTAGTCAACTAATCGGTCATTTTGATATTTAGTCGATTAGTAATTTTTTATGCTTTTTTCATGCCGAATGACAAAATTGTATGAATGTTACCAAAGAATTTCTTTGATTGAAGACAGCCCTACTTTGGTCAGAAACCAAAGTATTGGGCAAATCAAAATGTTGACCTGATGAAGGCACTAAAGAAAAATTAGTTCTTAGAATTCATCCTCTTGGGACCATGAATACATGAACCAAAAGTCACAACAATTCAGTCAGTATTTGTTGAGACAACAACCGTCAATGTCAGGCGGCATCACTTAAGTCATTAGTGTGCATCCATAGAAATGGAGTTGGAGGAGAACGGACATTTAACTGTTTTCCGTGGTCATTTGATTATTACAAAAGAAAATGGCGTTTGTTGTCAGTTGTTATGGTGACAACACAGTGTGAGTGGGGTCGTAAAGTTTTGTTGTAGTTTGCTGGGAAGAGAGACAAGCTGATCACTCGTTGATTGATTTGAATGGAAATAAAACTAGACTCACCAGTGCTGGTTGCCATGTAGGTCAAACGGCTGTGGTTTTAACAAATGGCCAAACTTTCATTGCCGTGCCGGCTCGACTGCTTTTCCCCCATTGGTGGTTTGACCCGAGTCGAGCCCCGTCGAGTCCTGCCAGACTTGGACTCTGTGACTGAGCTGCAGTGGTTTTTATCCACCAGGAAAGTAGCTGCAACAAGCTGGTTTCCACTTCAGCGTCTCATCTTCCCCACAGCTGAGCATCTCGGGACAGATCAGTTGTCCGTGGCTCGTAAATCTAAAAAGGCCTTTCAGCAAAAGTCTTTATTGCTATTTCCTCGAGGGACGTGTCTTCACACAGGCACCGTTTCTGGACATTTCCTCATCCTCTTTTCACTCGAATGACTCAACACCCACTTCAGTGTTTCCAGAGTGGGACGATATATTCCCTTTTAATTCTGTTTTTAACTTGACCGGGACTCTCGAGTGTCTCGGTTTACAGAGTTTCTCTGTTTGTTATCCAGCTGCCTGATGCTTCGAATCCCACAGTAACTCTCAGCTTACTGAGCTTCTTGTCAGATCAAACCCAACTTTTTGATCCTACTTTTGATGTGCTGCTCATTGTCCAGAACAAATAACCAGCCGTTCTTTTTTGTCCCGGATCCTTATATTTGGCATCACTGTGGCCGTCTGAGGGAGGCAACAATTTTTTGCAATTTTTACAATCTGATAATGAAAAGCCTGCATGAGCCCAGAGGCCAACAGTGAAAAAGAGGTATATATATGTCCTAAAAGTGCTGACTAGACTAAAAAAGTGAGTGGAAACCATGGAAAAACCCAAATGGCTGGAAACACTTACAAGCCATTCTCCTCCGCTGTTTCAATCTACAAATAAACTCCAGAGAACTTTCCAAAGCTTTGTAGAAGAGAAAAGAGAAGAAGATTGGGGGGGGAAAGAAAAGCTGACCTTTAAAATGTGTCTCTCTCATGCTATGTGCATTTACCTCCACATGATGTACAACAATTAGAAAAAGTCTGAAAACAGAGCAGAGAGAAGTGGGTCATCCGTTTTCTTCTTCTGCGATCATTGAGCTTAAAAGACAAGCTAACGTTAACAGGAGTCAGCAATTTATCGTTATTACCACGAAGGTGCAGGTATCAACAAATATAACGTCCAATTTTAATGTCATGATTATATTTGAATGTTATGTTATAATGTAGGGACGTCACTAGAACCGATACTTTTGTACAAAGTCAATGCCAAAATTCAGAAAATGTGGCGGTACTTTTTCTGCAGCGCCGTAGATACCGGGGATCACTGCGCACTGGACGACATCATTTTCCTGATAATTCTACATTGCGAACACATTTTTTTTTATTGAAATCGACAGCAGGAGAGCTAGTTAACGTTAGCTGTAAGCAGCCGGTGGGCAGTTCAAATAATGGAGCCAACAGCTAACAAACGGAGGTTGCATTGCGTTACATTATCATGCGTTCAAGCGCTATGCAATACAAAATTTGCATTGGAAGAAGTTCAAATGTAATCCTGTAAAATGTAGTATTTTGTGAGAAATTTGAGGATCATCAAGGATTAAGAACTAATAATACAGGCTGACAAAAGTTAAATAGATTAATATTTAAATTGTAAATGCAATATTGAAAAAAAAATTAAATAAAAAATTGCAATCAAAGCAGCTGGTGGCTGATTGGTTTCAGGGTGAAACCTCAAACATCTCTGTGTTTTCATTCAAACAAATGATTACAGGAAGCTGTTCATTGAGCTCTATGGTCAGATGGGACTTTGTCCCCACATGCCATCGGGTCAGTCATTCTCACAATGACAGAGTCCAGGCTCCCACTTGTATGTTCACTTAAAAGCAAAGAGTGTTACATTTTAGAGGATCTCTGTTCAGTTTAGTTGTAAGAATGTTGGACAAAAGCACCAGAACCGCTCACCTCAGCGCCTGTTTTCACACTTTTCGTTGCCGACACCTCGCAAGAGTAAGTGAACTTTTCACACACTTTATCGTACAACAATGTGTCTCAAAAAGATGAAGAAAACTCATTTTCCTCTCCGAACATCAGCTTGTGAATGAGCTTCAGGTCTCGCTAAACTCTCTTTTCCTGACTGTGAACTCTTCGTCTGTGGTGAGGACGATGTTTTATCTCAACAGAGAGACAAAATGAAGCCAAGACTTTTATTGATGGAGATTGTGGATGAAATAAGCAAGCTGTAGTCAAATCATGGAGTTTTCGACCTCATGCTAGGATCTGAACACTTGCCCTGCAGAATTCTGTCAACGTGATCGGAAACTTTGTAGTTGGACGTTCGGGACGAGACGCCGCCGATATTTTTAGTTTTGATGGAACCGAGATCTGTTTAAACAAAAAATATTTCCAAGAGATTCTGAGAGGTTGAATCACAGTCAAAGACAGGACGTTTGGCAGATCAAACACTGGATGTTAAGTCTCTTGAACCTAACAAAAAGAAATGACATAATTGTGCAAGAGAGTTACAAAAGAAATGGGAGCACAGTCAGCAGTGAAGACATAATAGGAGCTCTCTCTCTCTCTGAAAACATAGTACGAGCCGAGTGAACACAGGCCGGGTTTTATTGAGGTACCTAAGAGGCTGTTTACGCTGCCTGTATAAAAGCCAGTAAACCGCACAAAGAGACGAAGGAAATTGTTAGTGCGTCGGTAAGTTTCAGACACCTTGATTTTATAGATCCAAAGCTCTTGAGTATGGCATCATAAACAGGATTTACAAACCATTTAATCTGCGATTAAAACCAAATAGGTTAACGGAGATTTGAATCTTTTACGAGTCTGTCCGATCAAATGAATGTTCTATGATGATTACAGAGTTCCAGCCACGATTCTTATAACGGGACATTTTACGTCCTCTCTGCCTCCGGCCCTGCGATTCTCTTGTTTTATTTCATTTTTTTATTTTATAAGGAAGCAGTATTTAGAAACGAGAGGGATTACAGATTTTAAAAAAGCAGCGAGAAGTGAAGATGGAAACCTGCGGAGTTCGCCAAATTGTCGGGTGTGGTTGGGAGCCAGCATTAAGTAGCCGTTTCCCCTGGCGGTGCTCGGCTGGATTAGCGTCATGTCACAGCATCATGAGCCGTGACACAAGAATGCGTATGAAACTCACTCACTCACTCACTCACTCACACACTCACTCACACACTCACTCACACACTCACTCACACACTCAGCAGTTGCTTCTGAATGAAACACAAGATGCGGTGAAATTACTGGAACCTCACGGATCCCAGGCCAGTGCAGCGAGCCCCAAATCCCCCTATGACCGATTTATTGCTCTTTTTTGGGTCTGCACGTGTGTGTGTGTGTGTGTCTGCGTGCGTGTGTGTGTGTGCTCTCTTAGCTAAAAGTATTGAGATTTAAACAACAGCATTTTGAAATTTGAGCTTTTTCTCCATACAATCAGGTAACAAGGGCTTACTTAAATCCAAAGAAACACAAAGAACAAAGACAAGCAGGATGACAATTAGGCCTATACATCTGGTTCCAGATGTTATCTATAGAGAATGAGGAGAAAGAACTTCTCAAATCCGTTTTACTGGCTATGAAACCAGATTAATCCTGATCCTCTATATGAACCAGTCTCAGTGTAGTCCTGATCCTCTATATGAACCAGTCTCAGTGTAGTCCTGATCCTCTATCAGACCTCCATCAGTAAAGAGACCATCAGAGAGAAGATGGTCTGTTTCTATAGAGTTATTCTTAATGCTCGTCATCGGAGCCACCAGGTTGGATTCTGGTGAAACCAGATGAACTCATGCAGGTTCACCAGAAACTCCTTCAGCTCAGACTCCAGCAGAGACCGGTCCACCATAGACAGACCCAGATCCTCCAGCAGTAACCGGTCCACCGCGGACAGACCCAGATCCTCCAGCAGAGACCTGTCCACCATAGACAGACCCAGATCCTCCTGCAGAGACCGGTCCACAGCGGACAGACCCAGATCCTCCAGCAGAGACCGGTCCACCATAGACAGACCCAGATCCTCCAGCAGTGACCGGTCCACCATAGACAGACCCAGATCCTCCAGCAGTGACCGGTCCACCGCGGACAGACCCAGATCCTCCAGCAGAGACCGGCCCACCGTGGACAGACCCAGATCCTCCTGCAGAGACCGGTCCACCATGGACAGACCCAGATCCGGCTTCACCTGCAGCCTTGGACCTGCAGTCTGAGCTCCGGAGGGAGGAGGAGAGCTCGGCTCCCGGCAGTGTCTCCTCCTCTTCCAGGAGCAGAGCTTCTCCTCTCTGGGAGCCAACACCGACACCACGCTGCTGGAGACCCAGGACGTATTGCTGGACCCGCTGGAGGGAAAGGAGGCACGGGAGAACCAGAACCAGGACTGAGAGGGGCAGACTGTCAGAGCCTGCTGCAGTAAAATGAGGTTTTCTAAAGAGAGTCTGGTGCTCAGGATCACTACCACTTTAGTCCACAGGGACCGCTAGAACCAACAGTAAATTAAAGTTGCTTGTAGTAGCTTTAAGAAATGGAAAGACATTGTCCTCCATATCTTATTGAAATAAAAATGTGTCCATCTCTGCCTCTATTATCGAATGAAACAGCTACTTTCAGAAGCTTCCCATCTTTATAATAAATCACCTCTGGCCAAATCATCATTCACTTGACTACAACATCGCTACAGTGTCTTGGCACTACTGTTCAGTTCATCTAGTTAGTTAAATTAATACTATTCTATTTCATTGTATATATTGTGCATTTTTTATACTTAATATTTCTTGCTGCTGTAGCGTACATATTTCCCCTTGCGGGAAGAATAAAGTATCTATCTATCGATCTATCTTTGTGCACAGAGATTAGAGTCTGCATGCAGTGGACTGTGTGATGGACATGAAGGCAGCCTGGTGTACCTGCTGTAGACTCATTATCAGGCAGCTGAGCTGCAGTGAACCGAACCCCGGCAGCTGTTAAACAGCCGACCGGCTTCCTACTGCAAAGCTGTTTGTTTGCTTGTTCTGCCTTTTAGGAAAAAAATACACTGATTCATTTCATGTCGACCACACAAACCTAACGTGAGAAAACACACACACACGTACACATACATGTACACACACACACGTACACACACACACACGTACACATGTATACACACGCTGCGCAGATGGCAACGAGGTGGACGCACGCAAACACAAACATGCTCATGCACGCACAGGAAACAAATGTGGGAAAGGGGACGCGGCCGGATTTACCACCAGGGCTTCCTGAGTGGCCCTCAGGGCACTGAGGGCACTGAGAGCCTCAGGGCCCTCAGGTCACGGCGGTGGGTCTAAAAATAGTGTTGCTGCTGACAAGTGTGAACAGAACACAGAGTCATAATGTACATTTTAGTTTACTTACTACACCACATTTTAAAAGAGCTATGATGGATTTATTAATATGAGGAGGGTCATTTTATTTATACTGTACATTCGAGTATTTATAGGAATGCACCAACCGATAGCTGGGCTTTATGTAAACACTGCTTTTTTTTACTTTTTAATACAAAATGTAACAAATAAATACATGGATACCATTTGCATTCATTGTTATTTAATATTACAAATAATAAACCAGCAATTTTGTATTTTAAAAATCATATTTAACCGGAATTTAAATTCTAGTACAAACCTTTTAAATGCAGCAACACATTGGTCAAAACTTCAACAGGAATTAAAACTCCAGAATGTCATTTATATGCTATTTAAACATAGAATTGAGGTATCTTGAGGTATTTATAGATTCTCAGCAAAGACAAAGTGCATCACCCGTTATCATCCTGGAGCTGCAACTAATGATTATTTTCATATGTAGGGCTCAAGCATGAAAGTAAGTTTGAGGAACCCATTGTTTTTGTAAAGATTTTGTTTTTTATCACATTTTTTAAGGGCTTGGGACGCTTGCAAACTCACGACAATTGGCTCACCAGGGTTAGAATAAAGTTCCTCTGATGTTTGGAGGGATCATTGTTTAAGAAACAAGAATTTTCTTTTTACAAACATGTTTGCAGACTTTAGGATGCACAAAAACTTACAAAACACCTGTGAACATGGCCCGACTGTAAAAGCATGTTCATTGGGCTCCATGGCGCCCCCTAACGCGTGGAAGACCTTAGTTTGAGGCAAAGTTATTCTGATCTTCATGACATTTGGTACCAACACTGCTCACATCTTTTTGGCCATATTTCACATTGGTGTTTATTTTATAATATAAGCTTATTTGCACCGCCCAATCGGAAGTCAGCCATTTTAAATTGTATTTTATGAAAACATGAACTTCCAGTTGTTCTAGTCGTCTCTATGCCTCCTCTTTCTCCAGGATGCTGCATGAATTTACTCTTAGAAACCTTTTTGGTGAGACTCGGTTCGTAGTTTTGCGCTCAAACTTTGTTCATGCAAATTGTACGCACATGTATTTGTTTAAGAAAGCGGCGCCTCTCACTTTATAACAAAGATGTACTTAAAATACAAACTAAAAATGATCCCCACCTCAGTTCACCTTCTCTGTGATGCAACTGACCCTGACTGAATTATATAATTTAATAATGTCTTCCTTTTTTTATTCTTGAGATTCTGGAAGACTGTTCTTAGAAAAAGTTCGGTGTCTGCATTTCACACCCTGAAATCTTTCTGGCCTCTTTAATGTTGTGCCTTGGCTTTGTGTTGGAACCTTTGATCAGAGCTCTGTGCACAACATTGTGCTCATGTATTTTTTGTGGATCATTTTTATTGGGAACAAATAATTTTATTTTTCCTGGAAACGAGGTGATTCGTTATGATTCGTTATTTATTTTTGTATTTACTTTTTTGCCCGAGACCCCCGTTAACCCACCACATGGAACACTTGCATGCACACAGACACAAACGGACACACATTTGTTCACTTTTAAAAAATGCAGTCGGGTTCATAAATGTAAAAAAACTGGCGCTTTTTCACAGACGTACTCTTAGACACCCAGAGGAATTTACTGCGAGGACCCCCCACTGAGCTCCAACGAGAGAAATAAAACCATTGAGTCATTTCATATGCCTTGACCCTCTTAGTCTGCAGATTTTGCAAAAGGTGTCAAATAGCTTGCATTGCTTTGTTTTCCCGCTTAAAGAGCCAGTGAGCATTTCGTGCAGTCACAGTAAAATGTCTGAGTGACCCAAAAAATCTCATCAAACTCTCAAACGTGCTGGCTGTAGAAGTTGGTTGAATAAATGGCTGTTTCTTAGTTACCGTGACTTCAGGAGATGTGATTCCAATTGATGCTCAGTCCGGCACTTTGGTCCAGAGTGAGATATCTACAACTACAGCCATGAACTCTGGTTCAGACTTTTATGGTCCCCAGAGGTTAAACCTAATGGACTCTGGTGATTACATTCACATTTTCACTTGTTTAATACAAGACACATCTCAGAACTCCCATCAGCCAACATGCTAAATGAGTTACGTCTGACAGTGTAAAACTGAGCCTGATGAGCCGAGTCTGAAATGTCCTAAATTGGCCACCGTACATATACCCTTTTGATTTCAGTCTTTATCTGCCGACATCCATCAGGTCACCTTTTACATGTTACCCCCAATATTGGCAAATATCTTGAGAGTTGTTTCTCTGATTAGTTATGCAAGTCAGTTTTGGCAATTTCGGTTGGTCAAGACACATCTTGATAAGCGTATGGATTGATATCAAATGTTAAAGAGATATTCATGGTCCCCCGGTTGAGGAATCCTACTTTTGTCACGTGACTTTTCCTCTAGGGCCACCAGCAGGCTTAAATATTTAGATCAGAATGAAACGTCTCCACCAGTGTGAGATGGATTCACATAAAATGCGGTACAAATATTCATGGTCCCCAGAGGACTTTTTTCCATCTAGGGCCATCATCAGTTCAAAATTTCTATTTGTCCAACTCTGGTTGGTTTATGACCAAATACCTGCTAAACATATCACATTCCCATCAGCCTCAGCTGTTTGGTCAGCAAATGATGGCAAGCTGAGCTGTGATGCTAAGATGCCGATGTAAACATCATCAGTATTTTCAATGTGTGTGTGGTTGTGTGTGTGTGTGTGTGTGTGTGTGTGTGTGTGTGTGTGTGTTAGAATGCTAACGGTTGCATTCAGCTTAAAGCATCCCTATGAACACAGCCTCACAGAGCTGCAAGTTCACCCCTCAACACAACCCGATTTATATAAATGACGGCTATGAATAGAACGACATTTCCGTGTGTCACGACTATGAATTTAAGGATTTTTGCGTGTTTTCATTTTGCGCTATGAAAAGGCTTTTACCGTGTCATTTAACGCCACGTCATTACGATGAAACGATCGCCGTCATGTTATGGCAACAACACTACGGTAACGGCTGCACAACTATTTGGTTAGATCAGTAAAAACATCATGGTTGGGTTTTCAAATAAGTACGTGAACTAAGTAAAATAATGACGGCAACAACGTAAAAAGGAAAACACGTCACAAACGCTTCAAAAGAAGAAGAAAAACCAACACGTTGAGATAACAGTCTGGAACACTGGTCTCCTGGTTGCAAGTCCTGTGTTTGTTTGATTCGTCCACCATTAAGGGGTCCACCTCACATTTAATACAAAGTCACTTGTTCAGAGCGCAGCATATATTCATATGGATGCTTTTACATTGCAGTCACGCAAATGGCACGCAAAAAGAAAGAACATGGTTATGGCATATAAAATGACTCATACACCGACTGGTTCTGTTGTCTGGTGTGTGATGTTCATTACAGCCGTATTGTGCTGCTACAGTGGCTGTTGTCTGCTTTTCTTATCCCTAACAATAAGACTTTTTAAAGATGCATCTGACACAACACTGACATCTTCCTCTATTTAAACCATTGCATTCTGAACAACCTCTGTAGTAAAGCTGCACAAGACTCTATTTCTATGCTGGTGAATGTGAACAAGTCTCCAGCTTTTAATGATCCACTCACCATCCTTCTACCGTCATTGTCAGAACACCTTTACAATCACTGCTCAGTATATCTCTGTCACTCACACACTATCCAGACAATAAACACCAGCGGGATGGAAAAGTCACATTGACCTGAAGACAGGGTCCCATTTCCATCGACCCAGATCTATTGGTAGGTCCGTAAGAAAGACACAATCTGTAAGAGCTGCGAGCCTTTTCTCCACACCGAGCACATGCGGATGGTCAAAAGATGTCCATGTTTGAAACCTGAGTAAGGCTTCTTTTTTTTTTTTTTTTTTACTCGGGACAATGAATGGAGTTCGGTTGCAAAGCAGTTATTAAGTAAGTTAAGCCCTCTAAGGAGTTTGAAGCTGGGAATAAGGGTTTCTGGTCACGTCTTTGAAAAAGAGGCACAAAGGAGGGAGAGTGCTCACCAATTTGTAATCTGTTGTTACGAGTTGAAGCTGTGAAAAGGAGATCGTTTTAATTCATATAACTAAATTTATATAACTATACATTTTCTGAAACCTTTTATACAACAGACGGGACTATGAACAGGAACATGAGGTTGTTACCACCCGGGCTTTTTGTTGTTGTTGATTAATCTGGTTTTGATGTACAAAATGACAGGAAATAGGAAGACAAAGAGAAAAGGCCCATCACGACTCTCTTGATGCCGACATCTTCAAATAGTTTTGTCCGACCAACAGTCTCGATCTCAAAGATACTCGGTTTTACCTTCACATCAGATAAAGAAAAGCAGCATTTTATCACAATTTGAAATGTTAGGGAAAAAGCGTCGAAAGACGAGTCACCGTCAGAGGCAGAAATGTCAAAGGAGCCTTGTGCCACCAGGCGATCAGATCATAAATCAAAGATTAAAGTGCTGATCAACGAGTTAACCTACTAACAACCTGAGATGTTGTGTAAATGAGCTGAAGAATCTGCATTTAGAAATGTCTCTTTTCCTTTACAGTAGTGAACGTTGTGAACATGATTTGGATCGTTGCTTATGCATTGAGAAGAAGTGTGTGAATGCCAAAAAATGTAACATTAGGGGATTACTGGTGTGATTGGCCAAACGTTGGAGTCATTCATATCTTAGCAATAGTTCAAGCTCATCAACGTAACAGTTCTGAACCAGGATCTCTAGTATTCAGATCAAGAAGCTTGTGGAAAATAAAAGATAGTAGACTGCAGCTGAAACATCATTATCTCATTATTGATTTTACAGTCTTGGATTGGAGTCAGTATGAAAACATCTACTGCACAACTGAATGGTGAAAACTAAAGTTTCCAATCACAAAGCACTGAGTGCCATCATGTACCAAAGCCCCATAAACACCTGCATTTACGTCCACTCACCCACAACACACACTCACTCATATCCACACTGAGCTGCTCAGAGAAACACTCGCTCACCTGTCCGTCTGACACCATGTGATGCTGAAGGGAGGCGTTAATCTTTACTTTTTTGCAGAGACGAGTGGGCCGGCTCATTCCAGCAGGTGACTGTTGAGCTACTGTGCAGCTCCTCGGAGAGCTTTTTCCACTCAGGTGCAGACATTCCTGCGACTGGTTCAGCATTTATTTCCGACAAAAAAAAAGGTAGGAATCCATCTGTGACATCTATTGTTTGTTAGACTGTCGAATTAAATGTCAAATCTGACCAGAAAAGGGATATAAAACCTAAATATATAAGTATGTGTGTATGTAATATCAACTGTATGAGACATTGTGGAATTATTCAAATATTTAGATACTAAAAACCTGCTCAATATATTTTAAATGCACTGGAATATAATTTCATGTTCTTAAAAATACTGCCTGAATAAATAATAAACCTCGGTGGCCGCCTCACCAAAAGCAAACTGTACATTCAAATAACTAGTTGCTGGTTGTTTGAAGGCGTCATGCTGAGCTGAAACAAACAGGAGCAAGTGAAGGTGGTGGTCAGCGGAACAATCGGTAATCTGAGCCGCAGCATTTAAGAGCAGTAATCCAACGCCTGAATGGTTAACAAACAAAACAAGATCTGGTCAAGGTGATAAGTAATGTTTGCAATCATGTTACACAATGAAATCTGATCAAATTCAGAGTCATGCCAGAGAACAAAGGTTAATATCGCCTGTATAGAAAGCAATTACTGGCAGATTTTGCATGCGATTATGTCCGATATAATTAGATCTATAAAACCGTGTTGTGTAAAGAAGATGTGACATCACTGCTGACACAACAGGACTGATTCTGTTTCATAAATATGAGATTATTGATCTTTTAAACAGTGAATGACGCAATCATGCATGTTGGTCTTAAAAGAAAAATCTTACAGAGTGTAGTCACAAAGAGAAGTCAGAAACAGGAAACAGTTCTAGATCAACAAACGGTGCATTTAAACTCAGTGACGCGTGTCTAAAAACTAAAATGAACCCTGTAGACAGGAGAGGTGTGGAGAAGCAGAGCTCAACACTATCGTTTCAAAGCATCAGCTTTTGTTTACCGACATTGAAAATACAGTTTTTAGTTTTAATTAATAGTCATTTTTAGTTGCCTCATATTTTGAGGGATTAACATACCACTAATATAACAAATATTTCAAATATATTGAATTTGGGGAGCATGTTTTTCTGTTTTTCTTTGCTATTTATTATGTTAAAAAGAGGTCAAACATTGGTAGCCTGGAATAACAACCTGGAAACTCATACTGTGTGACCAGAACGGTACAATTAACTGTCATGACGTGAACACAAACAGGTTGAAGTTGTTAGATAAAAACACGGAAAACTTCCAGACCGGTCAACACCGTAGTAGAGACCTGTCAATCACCGTGTAGCCCCGCCCTAAAGCATCCCCTGCTTTATGGTCTGTTTGACTCTAAATGGACCATAATGTACTAAATGAACATCATGCTGTATTGAAGAAGACTTGAAACTAGAGATTGAGACCATAAACTCATGTTTACAATGTTTACTGAGGTAATAAATCAAGAGAGAAGTAGAGTCATTTTCTCATAGACTTCTATACAACCAGAGGAGTCGCCCCCTGGTGGACACTAGAGAGAATGCAGCTTTAACACATGAAGCATCGGCTTCACTCTTCAGAATCAGAAGTGCAGCCTGTACTGAATGCACAGTAGATTTCTCTGTCTGAGGGGTTAAATCCTGCATCTGGTTTCAAGTTCTTCGTCCTTAAAAGCAACATCAAGCTATTTCTGATGAAGCAAACTAAAACTAAACACGTTGGTGCTCTGGTCCACTTGGCACTTTGAAGTTTGGATAAACCATTAAAATCCTGACTCGATCATGTAGAAACATCTCAGCAAGTCTCAGCCCTCTGGCCTTTAAACAGCATCAGGAGAACTTCCAGCACAGATCAATGTCAACAGACTAGAAATATTCCTGAAACAAGTGGAGTCTCAACGCGGCTGCCAAACGCTTCACTTGACAAGCGAGCGAGAGGTTTAAGTGACTTGTTACGATGGAAGTATTTTTGCAGCGTTGAGGTTTTTGAAGGTCATTAGAGGTGGTAGAAAGCTCCGGGGCAGAGCTAAGACTAGCCACCCGTGGAGACGGTTCTGTCCCAGTGAACCACAGATGGGTGGCACAATGTCATTGGCAGTAAGTGAGCATGTAATGGAGTTGTAAGTGCCCCGAGCGGGAGAGGAAACAAGCCAATTGCCTAAGTTGTTTCCAGTTCATCCCTCGATTGTCAGCAGGGGATGACGGGCCGACTTCAGAACACAAACGTTGCTCTTGTTATTGTGAAAATAACAATAATTCAAACCTCAAAAAAAAATATCAAGTATCGTCGCTTTGTTCAGGGAAAGTGCAGTGGAAACTTTATGCCAAAGGTCAGGATGTGTTGTGGTTGTAAGAGGTTGTTCTTTGTGAACGTCTTGTTTTGTACACAGAGCCGCTTGTTTCAGGTCATAAGCCTCCACGACTGGGCTGAGTGACTGTGGAGAAAACAGCTCAACCTAGTGGGTCAACACAACACAGAGAACATCAGGGCTCAGTGCGTAGAACCACAGCACACTCAAAAATACTAATAACTTCATTAGCACAGCTTTTTTTAATGCTCAGCTTTAAGACTCCACGTATTACAGTAGAATACAGTTTATATTTAGCCGACTGCAAGTGGTGGAAATTCCTCCTCAGAATCTTGAACCATTTAAAAAACATTCAGTGTTGATTAAAACTCTTTTCATGGCCCGGTACTCCAGATGCTATTATGGTCTAAATCACTCCGACAACAGTTACATCATGTTAAAAAATGTAGAATTAATAGTGGATTAAATGGTGTCTTGAGTTTATTAACTGACCACATGCAACAAGATTAACTTTTATGCCTGTGTTTACTTCAAGAGCTCAGACTTCATTTATTTACTCATGTATTTTAATTTCTTTGTTAGTGTCCTTATTATGTCCCGTTAAATGACTGTATGAACAGTAGCTTCATCACTGAATTATGAAAAAACGTGTACATATTTACTTTATTTTGCATTTAATTGTATTATAGTAAAGGAAAAAAAAATGATAAGAAATTCCATGATCTAGTAATTCAGGGTATTCTATGTTTCCATCGTCATATTATATGTATTGGTAAAAAAAAAAAAAGGTCATTTTTATGATCAATTAATCAGCCGATTATTTTCTCAATAACCAAATGAGCTGCTTGGTTTATAAAATGTTGTAACATTTAAAAAATGACCCACACAATTCTCTGAAGTCCAAATTGGAAAAAGATATTAAAGATGCAGTGTGTAGGATCTGAAGCCCTCTAGGGGGGAGGTTGCAGATTGCAACCAACTGAAACTACGGTGGCACAAAAACGCAAAGGATTCTCTCTAGAGACATTGATTGGTTTGTCCGTTCTGGGCTACTGTAGAAACATGGCAATACCACGTTCACCATGAGGGTGACTTTTGTAGTTTTGAGTGGAGCCAGAGGAAAAGCCGGAGGATCAACAAAGTCATTAGGATTCATCCTCTGAGGATCAATGTTACGGCAATTCATCCGGTAGCTGTTAAGATACTTCAGTCTGGACCAAAGTGTTGCACCAAAAGGAAAATGACTTTAACAACTGATCAATACTGAAAATAGTTGCGAAATTGTTTTCTCACTGCAGCTCTGGTAAATAACCAAATGTATACAACCATTCAAAGTTAGGAAAACGATACAAAAATGCTAAAAACACGCCTGGGAATATTATATGTCATGAGCTTTCATTGTGAAAGGTAAGAGAGGAAGGAGTGGTCTGTGCTGCCTTTGTCAATGTTGAAAGGAGTAATAAAGTTGCCATCTTGGTTTCGGACAACGGAGCCTCCGTGTTGTTTTATAAATAAAGGTGTAACTTATCCCATTCAGGCTGAACCCGATTGGTTGATGCATTTATTTGCGGTACGAAAGCATAGAAAAATGAAATTTGTCCCGCAAAAAAATTATATTTCTTTTTGAAAAAAAACATTCGTAAAAACATCTTGACAAGCGAATGAAAAAGAACGCTCCTGGTTTGTAAAGGCCTTACAGCAGCAACCTTCTGATGCTAGTGCTACTGAGCACATGAAGATAACTGCATGTCTTTGCACTTTGTAATCTTCTACAAACTGATTTCTGCAGGTCAGAAAGAAGCTCCACTTCCGACCGACAACATACGAATGCTACACTCTCTCAGCATCTTTTGGTTTTTCTCCGTCCGCCCATGTCGGGGCAGTTAGGAAGGCATTATGGGAAAGCTAATAGGAGGTTATTTCTATGACCTCATGAGCTCCACAGTCTGGCAGCGTGGACGTCAGCTGCAGCCAGGAGAAAGTGGAGTCTGTGACCGGAGCCCGGTTCACTCAGTCAGATAGCGGTGATTTGTTTTGGGCGTATAGAGGATGCTCTCAGTGGTTTGGCTGTGATTGATCCTTCCTCTGCCCGTGATCCCACCGTGACACTATTCCAGTTTCCAAATTCCAAATTCCAAATTCCACATTTGCTTTTTGTTTTTTCCCCCTGCTAACTTAGACCAGTTCAGTCCTGTGGTGCTTCCTATACCGGCCCTCTGACAGTTCTCTGACCTCCACCCAGAAAAAACAAAAGAATGAGGTCTTGGGCCATTTCTTTGGACAACAGCAAACCTTTGTGTGTTTACAGAGAGTGTAGCGTAACTTATCCGACTGTGGCACGGCAACCGACCCCTGGTCACTAAACAGACTTAGTTTAAATACAATGAAAGTGCGACATCTGTCTGTACCTGCACTGTTTGACGTATTATGAAATGCTTTCAAGTCCTACATAGTAGAATCCATACTTTTAATATGCTTATGCCATTGTGGCCTTTGCCCAAAGGGAATTTTGTATCCATCAGCAGAGAGGAGATATTTCTGAAACTGTTACAGGTATGAGCCACGTCGTAGGCGTCCTTGATTTATTATACAATAATAACGTGTTGTATCTCCAAGCAACTGCCCCATTGTGATTAAATGTGTTGACGCAGCACAAAGAAGCAGGAAAAAGAAAACCATACACGGTAGACATTGCTGTTCAGAAAATAGATCTCCAGATTAATCAAAGCTCAGCCTAAAGAAAACTAAGTGGGAGACAAAAGATGAAAGAAACCGTGAATAAAAGTAAAAATCTAAAACTTAAAACAAGCAACACAATGATGACTGTTCTGGTATTCAAAGTATTGCTCATGATGTATTGATATTAGATGCTACAGGAGGGAGAGCAGGAGGTTAGAGATTTCCAGCAATCAGCCAATGTTTCTGATACACGGAAGACTCCGCTGCTCGTTGTTTCCTCCATAAATAGTGTCCGGAAAAAAAGAAAGAGTCGGAAAATGGAAAAGACGGGGGTTTAGGTGAAAGTCTGTTTTCTGTATCAGAGCAACAGGGAAAGCCCTTTGGGAGTCTTCTAGATGATCTTTGTAGACGTTGCAGTTACACTAACAGCACACAGATCTGAAAATTCACTTTGTTTAGGTTGCATTCTCCATCTTTGGTGGTTAATGCCTTTGCATCGCTTGACAAGCTTTAGCACTCCGCCGTACTTTTGTTGCCGAAATGTGTGTGCGCACTTATGTACGTCATCATTGTTTACAAACCATGAAAGGGTCTATAGGGTCTTCATATGTTGTCTAATTATCAAACTATACGTTGAGGTTATTTCTTTGTGGACACTTATAAACACAATGTGTAGAACTTAAAGATGTCCTACACTGGCGCCCTCTACTGATAGTATTAAAAACACTTTAGTGTGAAGTCGAAATTGCCTGATATTTACCACACTGGTGAATGAAACTTCTAAATGTTCTTTGTCATCTTTCCTACAGACTCGGGAAGATGCATAAACAATATACATCCGTGAGCCCCGCCGATGCCATCACTGTGAAGAATGAGAATGGACCTCAACCAAAGAAATACCGCTACGTACGCAAAGAGGGCAGCTGTAACGTGGTGTTTCGCCATGTTCCCGAGGAGTGGCTGCTGTTTGTGACGGATATCTTCACCACCTTGGTGGAGATTAGGTGGAGGGTGATGTTCCTGATCTTCGCCCTGTCTTACATCCTGTCTTGGCTTTTCTTCGGGATCCTCTACTGGGTCATCGCGCTTGCTCACGGTGACACCAGAAACATCACGAGTGAACCCTGCATGTACCAGGTGCGCAGCTTCACGGCTGCTTTCCTCTTCTCGCTCGAAACCCAAACGACCATCGGCTACGGTTACAGAGGGATGTCCGAGAACTGCATGATCGCCATCATCATCGTCACCATACAAGACGTCATCAGCTGCTTCATTGACACGTTCGTCATCGGAATCGTCGTCGCCAAAATGGCCTCGGCCAGGAAGAGGGCGCAGACGGTGGGCTTCAGCAACTGCGCCGTCATCAATCTTCACGATAGTTACTTGTGTCTTTCCTGGAGAGTCGGGGACTTCCGCCGGCACCACCTGGTGGAGGGGACGGCTCGCGCTCAGATCGTCCGCTCCACGGTGCACGCAACAGGGAAAATGGACGTGACGTACGAAGATCTGCTAATCCAGCAGAGTGACGTCATCCTGGTCACGCCTACCACCATCTTCCACAGGATCGAACCCGGCAGCCCACTGTACAACATGAGCTTGGTAGATCTACGGAAAGAAGACTTTGAGCTGGTGGTGTCTTTCACCTACACGGACGACTCCTCCGGTATGCTGCATCAGACTCGCACCTCGTACACCCCGGCAGAAATCCTCTGGGGTCAGCTGTTCCAGGAGATGATCCGGGTCAGCAAGAGGCACTACAGGGTGGATTACACCTTGTTCAATCACACCGCCAAGGTGCTGGTGCCCGAGGTCAGCGCTGAGGAGTACGAACACAAGAAGCAGTGGCGGCCCTCACCCCGGCATTCCCCGCGACATTCACCCAGATCTTCCCCGCGACATTCACCCAGATCTTCCCCGCGTAATTCACCCAGATCTCCAAGATCACTGCAGCGAAACCATCTTGAAAAGCTTCTGAAACCCCCAACGGTAACTGTGGAACTTGTGAACGACCGTCGCCCTGAACCAACCGTTTCAACATCTCAAGCAGACAATCAACATCAAGACAGATTGACTCTGCCAAATGACCTCACAAGTATAGAAATATAAAAGCAGAACCATGATGTTTGAGGCCGCCATTTATTAAGACACTGTGTTAATTGTCCATTTTTTCAAAGAAGCGACTGCTAAAGAGGAATATTGAGGATGCTACTGAATCTCATTTACTGTAAGGATGAAAAAAGGGTTTCTGTTTCTTAGCATGTGATCTTATTAAAGTAACACTTCAGCAAAAAAAATCTGTCTTTTGAGTATCAAAGACTGAAACCTTGAAGGCTTGAAAGATGGCGCCTGGCCCATTCATTCCAATGAGAGCGGCTCATCCAGCACGTAGCCGGGGTTTTCAAAACAGTAGAGGCTTTACACTATGTGTAGCCAGCTAGCAAGAGGGCTACCAAAAAGTAGCCTACCAATGACTTGCGCTGTCTTGTGACCATTGCCTTGCAGATCATAGCGGCCCCTCGAATGTCTCCTGAGGCGACATTAAAAAGCGCCAACTTCTTGTGCTAAAGACGGAAGGATTGGCAAAAGTTTTACAAACATTAAACTGTGATGTCTAAGAGTCCACACTCACACCAGTGACTCCATGAGGTTTTAACACGCTCACAATGACAATGCTAGCATGTTTATGTTTAGCAGATATATTGTTTACCATGTTCGCCATCTTAGTTTGGCTTGTTAGCGTGCTAACATCAACGAATTAACATTAAAAATGAAGCACAGCTGAGGCTGATGGGAATGTCATTAATTTGCAGGTATTTAGTGAGAAACTGAAGTATTGAAAAAAAAGTATACATTTACAAAGTTACGGCGCTGTTAACCTCATGGTGGAGCTAAAAGAGTGTCGGGGCATCACCGAAGCCAGTCGAATTCCTCCTCTGGAGACCATGAATGTCTGTAAACACTTCCAATCCATCCAATAGTTGTTGAGATATTTCAGCATGAAACCAAAGCGATTCACAACACGTATAACAAAGAATATTAATTTAGCATATTCTTTTTACAGACACTTAAACAGACTTTAATAATATCGATCTGTGGGGAAAATGCTGAGTACTGGGCTGCAGTACTGCAGTTGGCCTCTGGGACATATCGACTCACCGCCGCGCATAACCAGCTCTACTCTTTCATCGGTCAGGAGAACTTTGTTTAGTGACGTGCCTGATGGTGAAGATCCACCAAATCCGGCCAACATACAGAAAGACGTGACAGAACCCCAAATGGTCCACTTTGCTCCGGCAGGTGGGCCAGGCTTCGTTCTGGCTCAACTGTTTAAACAATGGCGGACGGGTGACAAAGCTTCTCATTGTACAGCTAAACAGTACATTAAAATATGTTTCTGAAATCATTTGAAGCGAGAAATAGGGCCATGCAGTAACAGACTATTGATATATTTTTAATCAGCGCTGCCAAGTTTGACTGTTTGATCCGAGTTTGGACGGACTTGATTTGCATGAAGTTGAGTCATGATTGTGCAAATTTAGAAACGGCAAATGGTCAGTCAACTCGCCATGTCGTATCCATGGTGCAAAAGGTGCGGCCGGCTCTCTTGCTCTCCATAGAAATGAATGGAAACCGTCTCCTACATACGTCAACAGATTCGGTCAGACGGGCGAGTGATGGGGAGGGATGCCGACAAGCCAAGGTTGTGTGTGAGGATATGAACAAATGCATTTAACCATATTTTGGTGAAAACACAAGTGTTAAGGATAAACTAAGCATACGAATGGACAGAAGAGACGTGTTATTATGGTCTGAGACGTTTATACGGATATTTTGAGCGATGAAAGTACAAACTTTTACAGCCACCTTTCAAGCCTCCAGGTACTCAGGACTTGACACACAGCATATAAATACTTGGTGGAGTGACACCGTGACATCGGAATACAAAACCTATAATAAACAGAGGCTCGCTATTTGAAATATAGATACGGTTTAATGAATGCTGTCTTTAAAGGGCTATTATAATATTCAGATTAAGGTGATTGTGGATTTAAGGGTGAGCAATGAAATACAAGATGTATTTAAGTGGGTGAACGTAATGTTTCTTTTACTTTGTATAGTACTTGTTGGGGAAATTGTTTTATTAACTGCTGTTTCCAAATTCAAAAATGAACTTTAAATCTCGATCTTTAAGCCAACATGGATGACAAAGTCCTTAAAATCTGAGGAAGATCATGTAATACAATCAGAAGTTACTAAATGGACCTGGTGGGATTTTCTTGTCAACTGTTTATAGTATTTTTTGAGTGCAAAAACAAAGAGTTGTGTTGTACTTGTTTAAAAATAAGGTTTCTACATGTTCTCCTTCATGTTACGTGACTTTGACTCACTATCTCTAAAGTTTAACGTTTGTAAAAAGGGGAAATATATCGACAATATATACCGATATAGTGATACGAGACGAGATATCATCTTAGGTTTTGGTATGGTGATATGGCATAAGTGTGTTTTTTGATGGTTTAAAGGCTGCATTAAAGTAAAGTGATGCAATTTTCTGAACTTACCCGACTGTTGTAGCTGTTCTATTATTAACCTTTACTTAGAATAAAGCACCAATAGTCAACCTTACAATATTGTCGCAATATCGATAGAGGTATTTGGTGAAAAAGATATTGCGTTATGGCCCAGTTCTAGTTGTAAATAAACTGAAGCCTTAGCGGCAACTAACATACTTTATTGTGAGTAAAATCAGTTTATGTGACAAACGTGTAAATGTAAAGTTGTCTTAATATTTGTGGTGGAGGATTCCCATTTGTTTAGTAATTACCAAGAGGTAGTTCACACATGAATGAAGCTGGTTTATTGACTTAGACTTTTGTAAATGACAAATAATATTTACCTCGAATATCTTATGAACAAAAGAATATAAAGATCTGTTGTAACAAATTGACCAAATGTATTTCTAATGTTGTTCTTTTTGCATCAGTTAGCAGATTTGACAGAACATTAGAACAATATTGCTCATAAGACAATTCCAATGTCAATAAAGTGACGTTTAAATGTCTGGTTTGGGTCTTGACGTCCTGCGTCTGTCCCGAGGTGGATCAGAGGTGGATCCTGGTTCTCGTCGAAGAACAAAAGCTCGGATTGGGACGGTCACTTTGATATCAGGTAACCAGACGGATAAAAGTAACCAGAGGCTTCTTTAGAACGTGCTGCTTTGATTTGCATGTGTAATCCAGTTAAAACATCAAAAATAGACAATCAGAAGCTCCTGATGTTATTCAGGCCCCAGACCAGGACAGGACTATTCACCGACTCTGACCAGCACACAGACTCATTATGGCTTTTTTAAAAAGGTGAGTGTAGTCGATTCCAACAGAACCTGGATCTTGTTGTTCTGTAGTCTTGTATGGCAAAGTAAGAGGTGCTTCCTGTGTTCTAAACCATGTAACGGACCCCCGTCGACCTCCCTCACGGTTCTGTACGCATGAGAAGCTCAGATTAATTACAGTTTAACGTTAACCATCACAGTGTGAAATAAAGTTTTACTGACGATGGTTCTCCTCCAATATTCAGTAAAATATGTTTTTCTTGTCTCTGATCTCTGATAATGTTCATTACATACAGTACATTGCAAACAAAAATATGCTTTAAAAATGGTACTAAAACATACTGGAATCACTTCACCTCATATTTTAACAAGAAAAAAACGATTCTTTGTTGCATCACCTATCTTTTAGTGTGAACATAGTTTGAAGTAAAACATTCAAACAATCTTATAAAAGGTCATAAATAACAAGGTCTCCATGCACGAATAAAGGATAAATAAAAAAATAGCATCGTGTGAGTCCTTTCTTTCTTACATGATAATTCCAGTATTTTTCACATGATAGCGAGTTATTACAAGATTATCCCGCTTATAGATCGTCTCGAACACGGATGCATGTTACGCACACTCGTAGACGCAGCCACACACGCAGCTCTGGAAGGTTCTGTCAGCAATATATAAATATCATTAATGAATCAATTAATTGTTAGAAACAAATGTTTTGGGGTGCACGTTTTGCTGTTCCTTGTTCACAATGTAACATTATCAGAGACTAGAAAGCATAAAGCAACAAACAACATGACTGAGGACAACAGATGATGCATTCAACAGCCGGATAATAAACTCATTTGTGCTACAATGTAGAAAATGTCCTATCGTTTTCATCTTAAAATGATGATATCTTTACAGCTGTTACATAATAGTTTACATATTTCATCAGAATCATGAGCTCAGATTCAGAGCTGTGTGTGTGTGTGTGTGTGTGTGTGTGTGTGTGTGTGTGTGTGTGTGCATGCGTGCGTGTGGTTAATTCCAGTCTCCAGCTCTCCACCTTGTGGTCCAGCACTGGCTGCTGCATGCATCGCTCTCTTTACTGCTGGAAATTGGGCATGGAAAGCAAACACACACACACACACACACACACACACACACACACACAGTTCAGTGACACAGGTGGTTTGGGCTAAATATGTATGTGCTGCTATAAATAACTACAAATGAAAAATGAAAAAAATAGAAAACAAGCAGTTCAAAAGCTTTTAAAAAAGCTAAAAACCAAACATGTATTTGCGGGTTAATGCGAAGCAGGACGATTGATTTAGTCAACGGCTTTAAGACGACACGGCCTGACCTGGAATTATAGGGCAACAGATGCATAGTCTAAACATCCACAGCAACTTGATAGCTCAGTGGAGAAAGACAGTCATATCAGGCATGTTGGCCTTTATTGAGTGACTCATTCTTTCCGACAGAACACATTTTCCATGCTCACATTAAAAAATAAGATCTATAAACACCAAGGATATCGCACAATATACATGTATATATATACATATATATGAGGGAGATGTGTTCACTGTCAGCAGCAGGTGGTAACAAAGACACCGGTCAGATTCATTGGAGGGTTTTAATGAGAGATTTTTGGGAAAAAAATCTTTTAATTTTGTCTTTGGGTAAAAGTTGCACGTTTCAGTCTGTGTGCTTATTGTAAAGCTAAAAAACTAAATCTGTAACCTGTATGTGATATAAAGAATTACTGACATTAATCAGATTTAAGCTCTACATTTATCATTTTCTGATATGTATTTGTGTTTATATTTCCCTCCCTCCTCTCTTTCTATTGAACTCCTGATTGAGATGAAAGTGGCGTCGCTCAATTAGTGCCAAATTGCTCTCCGTGATTTCCATGTTGGGTTCTGGACGCTCCGGTCAAACACAAAAAAAACGGTCTCCTCGGTGTGCGCGCGCTCCCCTCCTCTCTCCATTGGCCAGGGCGCGCGGAGCGAGGAGGCGGGGCCGAGCCCCGGTGCCTGCCGTTTAAAAACGCTTTGGGGGAACTCATCGCGAAGCACATTATCGAGACCGGTCCTCCAGAGATGTGAGGAGAGTTTCGCACTTGATATTGTTTGGTCCAAAACAAAAACAAGAAGCGCGCGGGAAACGACGCCGAGGATCGCGTCTGGATTATATTTCACCGAGCTGAACTCATCCGGTCCACAAATGAGAAAAAGGTAGAAACACGAGTATTTTGTGCTTTAATGCAAGTGTTTAACAGCTGTTATCTTCTGGCAAACATGTTCATGCTGTGATGGGTTCTTTTATTCTGTTTTTACGCACGAACTCTGCCGTCAAAGGTTCCACTTTATCCGGTCCCGATTCTTCTCGCTTCTTTTATACACGTTTGAACAGAAGTTCTTAGTTCTGCGGACAGACGTGTGTGCGTGTGTGTGTGTGTGTGTGCGTGCGTGGAGGATTGAACCAGCAGTCGGTTCCCTTTCTGACCCGCACCTGTTAACATTTGTCGCTGGCATTTGTTGCATTCCGAGAGCGGCTCTGCCTCCAACACTTAGATATACTGTCTAATAATACTGCTTAGACATGCAGGAATAAATATGTAACAATGACTATTTGAATTATGATTATAGTGTTTATTATTTAGGGAGTTTCTGTCTACCTCTGTCTTAGTTTTTACTGCTCATTTTGAAATAAAAATAAAAGATTTGGTTGCATAAAATGAGTCTGTTTTTAACCCCGTTAATGGAGGTGTTTACATTTCATCTTAAAGACGGATTGCTTAGCAAGGCATCATCCTCAGTGGTTCGGATCATTTGTGCATCATCTGATCATTTGAGTTGTTTTGGAACTAAATACAAATGTGTGTGTGTGTGTGTGTGTGTGTGTGTGTGTGTGTGTGTGTGTGT
>NW_022280034.1:1105797-1105994 GCF_004355925.1 Anarrhichthys ocellatus | reverse complement strand
TGTGTGTGTGTGTGTGTGTGTGTGTGTGTGTGTGTGTGTGTGTGTGTGTGTGTGTGTGTGTGTGTAAAAGCCCTGCAGACAAATTGCATCAGCCAGTTTGACTTCTTGAAGTTCTGAACCGATAGTATGACTCGGTGTGATCTGCAGCCATGTGTGTGTGTATGTGTGTATGTATGTATGTATGTGTGTGTGTGTGT
>NW_022280034.1:1100508-1105787 GCF_004355925.1 Anarrhichthys ocellatus | reverse complement strand
TATATATATATATATATATATATATATATATATATATATATATAAATATAAAAATGTATATAAAAATGTATATGCAGTATATGGTGCCGGCCCTTCAGGCCTGAAGAACTTTAGAGTTTTTCACCTCCAGCCTCTCACAGTGCGTCAGAGAGACATCCAAACATGGTGAGGCTGCAGCAGGTCGACTCAGACGTTGTTGCCAGGACAGCCAAAACTAATGAGTGGTGTTTGAGTGGAGCCAGCAGAATCCTCACAGGACGGCCATTACTGCAGCAGAGAGAGGAGAAACCTCTGAGGGCTTCTGACAGTCAACAAGCTGAGCATCTCTTCTGCAGAGCCGAACACAGAGCTCACACTTTACCCCTGAAGCTTCTCTAAATAACACACACTGAACACATATTGTCATTTAGAGCCTTTGCCTGTTCTGCAAAGTTCGGGGTGTTCTTTTTTGTGGCAGATTGCTGATAAAACTGCTTCATAGTCATATTTGATTTGGATATTTAAAGTTGAACGATGCAGGTGACAAGAGGACTGCGTCAGAATTAAGCTCCACGTGCAAAACGTCTTATATTTTGAGAAGGCGTCACATGTGAAAAAGTGCACTAATAATGCACCACTGAGCAATAAGTCAGAAGTTTGCAAGTGACTTTATGAATAATTTGCTTTAAAATCCAGACTGGACGTTGCTTTGCTTCAACGTATAGAACTTGCGGTGCATTTTTCTTCCATTATATGATTCAAGATATGAGGATAATGAACTCACATCTACAAATTCTCAGTTGAAATTTTTAAACTCATCAATTGTGCAAAAGCCTTCAGCTCATGGGATCCTGTAGAAACTCTGGAACCCACAAGCCGACGAGAAACGGCCGAGTCAGCGCCGGGCAGCCAAGAAAAACAAGTGGAGTTTGTGAATGACCGATAACCGGACCAGGGTGCAATTACAGGGCGGCTTCTGTCAGTGAAGGTTGAGATGGTTGATGAGGGCAGAAATATCTCTGTTGTTGTTTGTCATAACTGGATGAAATATTGTTGGCATGCTGAGCAGAGTGGAGCGTTTTTTGATGGTTTTTCTCAGGCTGAACGCACGTTTCACTGAACAGTGATGAATTTATTAAATCTGACATGTTCAACGAGTAACTGCTCAGAGGTTTAAAGTTTCTGACAATGCTGCCGATAAATTCCCTGAACGTTTAAAAGTTTATGTGATTTATCTGGAACTGGTTTGACTAACAGATGTCTCCCGTCTCCGTTTCCTTGTTGCAGATGAACCCGATGAGGCCCAGTCAGCTGATGACCGCACCACCCTCCTCTCGTTGCTCTCCATCTCGGGGCCATTGAGGCTGAGGAGGTTCCCCTTCGGCCCGCCTCGTTTCGTCACCATTTCCTCTCCGACTCAGTCCCCCAGAAGCGTTTCAAAGCTGTTTCTCCAACGCTTTTTCCAGAAACTCAGACTGTTTTCCAAAGCAGAAGCAGCACAGCCCTCCCAGACTGAGGTGATGGGAAGCGTGCGAGCCAGCCACTACAGCATTGTGTCATCAGAGGAGGACGGCATGAAGCTCGCCACAATGGCGGTGCCCAGCGGCTACGGGAACGGCAAGAGCAAGGTGCACACGAGGCACCAGCCGCAGAGCCGGTTCGTAAAGAAAGACGGCCACTGCAACGTGCAGTTCATCAACGTGAGCGAGAAGGGCCAGCGGTACTTGGCCGACATCTTCACCACCTGCGTGGACATCCGCTGGCGGTGGATGTTCATCATCTTCTGCCTCGCCTTCCTCCTGTCGTGGCTGTTCTTCGGCTGCATCTTCTGGCTGGTGGCCATCTTCTACGGGGACTTGAAGAACAACCCCCAGAAGTGCGTCTCCAACGTGAGCAGCTTCACCTCCGCCTTCCTGTTCTCCATCGAAACTCAAACCACCATCGGCTACGGCTACAGATATGTGACGGACGAGTGCCCGGTCGCTGTCTTCATGGTGGTTTTCCAAAGCATAGTGGGCTGCATCATTGACGCCTTCATCATTGGCGCCGTCATGGCAAAGATGGCGAAACCCAAGAAGAGGAACGAGACTTTGGTTTTTAGCCACAACGCCACGGTGGCCATGAGGGACAACAAGCTCTGCCTGATGTGGCGTGTGGGCAACTTAAGGAAGAGCCACTTGGTCGAGGCGCATGTGCGGGCGCAGCTTCTGAAATCCCGGACGACGGCGGAGGGGGAGTACATCCCTCTGGACCAGATGGACATCGATGTGGGTTTCGACAGCGGAGTCGACCGCATCTTCCTGGTCTCCCCCATCACCATCGTCCACGAGATCGACGAGGACAGCCCCTTCTACGACATGAGCAAACAGGACCTGGAGACCACCGAGTTTGAAATCGTGGTCATCCTAGAGGGCATGGTCGAGGCGACCGCCATGACCACGCAGTGCCGCAGCTCCTACGTCGCCGGTGAGATCCTCTGGGGCCATCGGTTCGACCCGGTGCTCTTCGAGGAGAAGAACTACTACAAGGTGGACTACTCCCGCTTCCATAAGACATACGAGGTGCCGAGCACCCCGCTGTGCAGCGCCAGAGATCTCGCGGAGAAAAAATACATTCTAACGAACTCCAACTCCTTCTGCTACGAGAACGAGATGGCGCTGGAGAACAAGGAGGACACGGACGAAGGCAACGGGGGCAGCGTTGGGCCCGACGGCACCCAGACGGACAACATCTCGGAGACCGAACACATTCAGGCCACGGTGCCGCTAGAGCCACGGCCTCTGAGACGAGAGTCCGAAATATGAATGTTCAGAGCTCAGACCTCCCGCGGGGGATTTTTATAAAAATCACCTCTCTGCTCCGGGTGGCACAATGAGCCGAGCCTTATGGGTAGAGGACAAGCCGAACGGTACTGCTGTGTGTGTGGGTGGGTGTGGGGGGGGGGGCAAAGGTTTAGGGCTTTGTATGCAAGAGTCTGTTTGATTGCGTACAGAACGACAAAACACAGCACTATGAACCACGTGCATAGTGCAGGAAGAATTCTCCACAAAGGGTCTGGTGACCGCAACATGACGGAGAGGAAAGGAGCTTGTTGAGGACTTTGAAAAATTGCAGGCATGTCTCAGTTTGTCTGTCCGGCATGAACAAGACGCTTTCACAAAAAGGTGTTTTTTTATTTTTATAGTTAGAATATGTCCTCAAGTGCTGCTAGAAAAAAACAAGTTCAACTTTGTGCCTTCTCGTAGAACCAAAGAGAACACAAAATGGTCGATGTCTGGAACAAAGAAGGTACACGTAGAGTATTTGTTCACGAGCTGGTCTCACAGAAGTCTGAATAAACTGCACCAAAACATTTCTGTAAGTTTTCTGATCTCCTGCTTTGTTATTGATCTGAGGGACTGTTCATTGCTGGTCAGACCGATAGAAACATGCCTGCTCATGTCGAGTATTAACGGCATCAAACTGACAGAAGAATCATTAATTTAAACGGAGACCGGGGTAATAAGAGAATCTGAATGTTCTTAAAAGTGCTGCTATGATGTTGCTTCTTTTTGTTTTTTACGATTGATAGAAAAATACCAAAGAGTATTATTATCATAGTTATGTGTTTCTTAAAAACAACACCTGCTTAGATTTGGTACAGAGAAGTAGAACGTTTAGGTTTGTTTTTCAAGAATGTGTGTACAGTTTTTGTTTTTTTTGTTTTTTTAATACGTCTTTATCTCGAGCCACTTCATCAAGCCTTAATCTGGAAGAGAGGGGAAGTGAAGATGTACAAATCAGCCCAAGTGGCAAAGGCTTTACTGCAGAGGACGGTAAACAGGAAGCACTGGTTCTGTTGGGTTTGCTGAACTAAAACAAAGACTCACCGACGTTTTGGAGGATCTTTAGTCGTCAACTTAAACCACAAAGTTGATTTTTAAACTTACTTTTCATGTGTTTTGATTGGAGATTGTAAGAAATATTTTCAAAGCCACGTTCCCTCTTCAGCCTTCAGACACGTTGAGTTCCCTGTTGAACTGCCTTTGTTTTACTTGAGGAAGGAAGCTTTAGAAAGCCAAATGTACTGTAACCGGTGTTTGAAGGCGACCGCACAAGAGTTTGCATCAATACAAATTAATATCCTTTATTTTGTGTATGACTGAAGGCCGTGCATGTGTAAATACCTCCCTCCCTGTCGCAGTTCTTTTGTATCAGTCTTCCAAATGTACTGCAAAAACCATGGAATGTACAGATTTTTGTATTAATATTAAAATAAATTTTCAATAAAATGTCAGTGGACAGTCTGAATCATGCTGTGTGGCTTTGGATCAGAGGCAGAAACATTTTCAAACATCTTTTTTTTATTCTACAAAAACAGTTTAGATTATAGGATATTTGTGAATCTTACAGTAACACTATAACGTGTAACAGTAACTCGGTACATGTACTCAGTTACCTTTGAGGTACTGCATGCTACTTTGAACTTAAATGTTATACATTTTACTTTACTACATTTAGCATATAGCATAAAGCAACACTACACAAATACTCTCACAAGTTTATTTTTGGTAATAAGTAACGGCAGCAAAATGTTCTCACAAGCACGACTTATAAAGATTAGCGCTCGGTTAAAACTGGACTCGTACTTTTATCTCATCACAGGAAAGAATCAAAGAATCTTATGAATGTATTTTCAACGTTTTGACAATACAACATTTAGAAATGTCTCCTTTCTTCAGACACATCGGAGGCCTGAACACCTCCAGCTGCAGGACGGATTAAAAGCTTCTCGTTTACATACATTGTTCTCATCCATCGTCTTTAAAATGTCCATTCAGTCACGAGTATCAAATCAGACAAAGAAACCCGATGAATACTAACTTTACTATCCTTAGTTTAAATGTAGGATATGCAAAGGAAATATATCGGATGAATCATCCGATAATACGAAGCCAAACTGCTGCCAATGGTCCACAAATAAACACAGAGAAGAAGAAGAAGACGACAGTGTTGCTTGTTGGATGTGTGGTTGCTGTCCATGGTGCTGATCAAACAACCGTCACCGTGTCGCTGTTTTAGTGACTTTGGTTTGAACTAATAACCGACTTTGGCCTCAGACTGTAAAAGAACTACTGATTGGTTTAAAACAAAATAATCATCTTGGCTATGCACGGGAAGCTTCTGACTTCCCAATGTTGTTCATGGTGACAGTGGTGTGGGTAGATAAAATATATATATATATAGATAGATAGATAGATAGATAGATAGATAGATAGATAGATCTATCTATAGATAGATCTATCTATAGATAGATAGAT
>NW_022280034.1:1067405-1080508 GCF_004355925.1 Anarrhichthys ocellatus | reverse complement strand
TCATGCTGTATTGAAGAAGACTTGAAACTAGAGATTGAGACCATAACAGCTGAGAACTCTTTCTATCGGTATAGCGTACAACTATAGTTTGCTAACAGCTAGCAAGCCCCCTAGCCTGGCAAGATATTCCGGTTAGCTAGCAACCACAAAGACGAGCAGACTAGCCGCACAAGTCGTCGTTTCGCTGTCTCATGATCGACTTCTGCTTTGTGCCACTTTTGTGTGCGACCAGGCACCAACTGGGACTTTGTTAATGGAGAGAAGTGTCGCTATTGAGTTTTAAAAAGTGACATTTTCAGTGATTTAAACGAAAAAGAGTTCTATTCATCTCCAGTGTGAAAATCTTGGCACTTGAAACTGAAACAGACCGCCTCGATAACCACTGGGGCTCAGAGAGAAAATGAGTCTTGTTGTAATGTTGGATGAGTTGACTCTTGGAGCCAGGACTCGTCCTCTGAAGGGCCTCAAACTGAAAGAATAGTCACATTGTTTAAAACATCCACAACAGGAAGTAAAAGCACAAAATGCGTCAGTCACATTTTGTGAAGTCCTCAGAAAGTGTATTCCAGCCAGCAGCACCTGCTTCACTGTATCAGCAGAGGAGAACATCATGCATCCTCTGCATCTCTGCGCACCCCCCCCACACACACACACACACACACACACACACACACACACAGCCCAGCTGTTGCTATGGACACACAGCCTGAAGTGGGAGAACGCTAACAACCAACCACGTCAGCTCTGGGTCCACACTCCCCTGAGAGGAGGACCAGGTAGCATACGAGTACACGAGTTAAAAAATGGAACACAATGAAATAATGAATCTGTTCGTGGTCTCGGTTCATGCTAAGTGTGTCTGAGATTAAGCTCCCAGAAGACGGTGTGTGGGGAACAAAATGATTTGGCTCTATAAAGAACTAGAAAGGTGCTGTGACTACAGATTTATATTGATAAACTTAAAAGATCAGAAGATATCTTCATTAGTTTTGCAGCAGGGTTTAGATCTTTGATTAACTTCTCTCCAAAAAACACCAAATACTTGTTTCGCTCTACTTTGTCCGATTTAAAAAAAGGCAAATTCAAAACCTACTGATTTGTGTTTTGCTTTTTAAATGTCCGTTTGGTGAATTCCCCCGTCTTGCCTCATATGATGCACGTTTTCAAACTGCTGCCGATCTATACTGGGAGCTTTGGAGGGCTCTCAGTGGGATGGAGTACTGGTCTTGTGCTGAAGGACCAGACGCTCTCTTCAGTTAAGAGGCTTAATTTAGTCCTGACAACAGTGCAGAGTGACCAACAAAGAGCCTTCATTCACACCATCACAGGAGAAACCTCCTTAAAAGCCGTAATGGCTGCTTTGCTGCACGACGTCCCGATCACCGTGGTAATTACAAACACAGTACAATGAATAACTAATCAGGATCCTCTTTGAAACAGGAAGTAATAAAGGGGTGACATCCACAATGTGCATCATGTATTTGGTGATTATACCAAATGAGATATTTAATAAAATATAGGGAGAAAACATGACATAAAGACAGACATGGAAATATGAAAATTGATATACGATTGTTAAAATAAAGACGTTCTCTTGTGGACCTGGGTCGCCGCACTGAATGCACCGCATGACGGGATTCACACAAACACTTTAACTAAAAATGAAATGTAACGTTGGTCAAGCTAAAAACAAATGTAGACAAACAACGAACGATCAGCTGTGAGCTCTACAACATCCCTCCTCTTCATTGTGCAGGTTGGTTTATGGCGTTTTGCCGGTTACACCTACAGTCTATCGGCATATCTATGAGTTTTTGATTCTTTACAGCTTACAGGCATTCGGGAGAATAATGCAGTGCAGAGAGTAGAAACGCCTCCGTTCATGCTCGACGCTTGCGCGCCATCTGTGGAGGCTTGCGCTCCGGTGCCAAGCACGAGCATTTAAGCTTAAAAGATGGGCCAGTTGTACCTGTTGTCTTCTGGAACATAGCTAACTTAGCTAGCTAGCAAGCCAAGGCAACGGCCATGCTGGTGTTGGTGACGTACATTGTGCGTGTAATTCATGACATAATTCAAACAGGATCAAAACATATATATTTATCTCTCGTCGTTGAATACTGTACATATTTCTCCCTGAAATAAGGTCCCATGGTGGTCTCCCGGAAGAGGCGGGACTTAGCCTCTCCGTTATGGTTTTTCGTGTGATATGTGATCCTCACGTTTTCTCGTGACATCGCATGATAATGTACTACGGTAACATTTGAACGTCATTTACAGAATACACAGAAATGTTAACAGGTAACAGGATATAAAAGTTGCACCGATGTGTTAGTTGAAAAGCTTAAAGCTGACTAAAGCAGAGGAAAGGAGAAGCTGCTGAACACATCATCACCCAGCTGGCTTCACACTGTCCTGGTGGTTGTATGATAAAAGTATTTTGGGGATAATTGAGGCATATTTGCACCTATTTCAGGACGTAAGTGCTGTACAGACTATGAGGCGTCTTTGCAGCACAACAGGAATAGAGCCTTTTGTCTATTTGAACATGCGTGACCCACAGCCTGCTGTTAAGTGAAATAACCATTGAGTGTTTTGGGGCAGCGACTTTTTATTCTCAGAAAACCCAGCTGGATCACATGCGCTGTGCACACATGATGAGGGGGAAGACAACAAAAAAAACCTGCTGCTGGATGTCCATGTAGACCTCCGCTAAAGAGTTCACAATAACAGGCCATGGGTGATTAATGCTGACAAGCTTCGGCTTTTTATGGATGCTAATGGTGCTGTGTGTGTGTGTGTGTGTGTGTGTGTGTGTGTGTGTGTGTGTGTGTTTGATGCCCCTACTGTCGCTCCATAGCAACCAGGGGCGTCGGGTAAACATCTCAGACTTTCTCGAGAGTGATGTTGAGATCATTTACCGACCGTTCGATTTTAACCACATTATCTCTTGATTAAAATGTACGGTGCCATCAACAGGTTTGAATCAGTGAGGATTCTTGATTTAAAGGTCTCGGGACTATGTCGTGGTCCCTGAAGCCACGTGCAGGTCTTCTCCAGCGTGAGGAACTAGGGAATCCTTTGAAGACCTCTGGGCCTGTAGAGTGGGAGGACCATCCATGTCCCGGGGGTGTGAGCGGGTAGTAAACACCCCTGGCTCATCAGGTTGAAACATATTCACTGTATGGACGATGTGACTGTTGTATTCCCTCTGTATGCAGTGTGCTGTAGATCAAGAATGTCATAACAAAGAGTCTCCTGGCTCCTCGGTGGTCCCCGTGAGACCGAAAAGCTTCAGCACAAACCAGAAAAACATGTTCTTAGACTGTTAGAGTGGGCCAACGTTTTGGGTACAATAACTATAACAATAACTTTTTTTGAGTTACCAGTCGGTAAAATTTCATCGAATTACCACCCAACGGACTAATATTAGAATAGTCCGATATTCGGGTCTATTTAAAATGTCTAATTCAATCTGAAGACGAAGAATATAAATCCAGGTGATGCGATTAGAGGAGGAAGGATTGATGTAATCAGGTATGAGGAGAGGCCTGAGATAAGGAGGAGAGGAAGAGAAGCTTCTCTCATCAATCATCAACACAACTATCATTTTGTATCTCTGAACCATTTCATAGTTGGTGCTCATTTCATGATATTTTCTACAGCTTGCTTGCTGCTGCCCGGGAGCTGACCACTTCATTGTAAACCTTGAGCCAAACGTTTACTTTCTCTTCTTATTCATAACAGATTTTACTGAAAGCGTTTTCTTTTCTGTGAGATAAATGACCAATATTTGTATGGAAATACATTTCCTCTAAACACTCTAACACAACTATTTAGCAGAGATCTGTCATTGTTCCTTTGGTGTCGGGCAGCTATTATATTATGTTGATGGAAATTAACCAGCAGCTCCTCCTTCGGCCTGTCAGCCTCTTGTATTTTTCCACTGGGTGCACTGGGAAACTTCAAATACCACAAGTGCTCAGCTTAAGTTGTGGACCTTTAACCCTCTGAGGAATCTATCTGAAACCGTCTAGTAGCACATGAGACTATAGACTACACATCCCAACACTCTAAAGGTATCACAGCAATATTTTGGGCGGGAAAATAGTAAAACGTTAAGACATACCACTTTTAAAGTTCAAACGACATGGCTGTCTCCGACTGATCCCCAAGTACATATTTGACTTGCAGTATTTTTTCCTTCATTTTAAAGATGGCCCCATAAGCCAGTCATGAGTAAGTTAATCAAGCGTCTACATGTGATCAGCAGCCCGACTTCCCTTTCCTTTCTTTTGTTTTCTGTTGATGGGAAACTCTATCCGACAGCTTCTTCTGTGGCTTCTATTCATGTGAAAGGTGATAGTTACTCATCGAGGTCCAGTCAGAGTGAGACTACGAGCTGGCACAACACTGGAGAAGCAGCTTTGGGAAACTTAACTCAAGTAAAACTAAAGATTTAATTTAATTCCACACGTAATCTCTTCACAATCTTTATCTTGGGCCATCATCACCCGACAAAGCTGCTGTGTCAGCAGATGGAGGGTGATGGTTCGGAGCCGAAGGTCGTGACTGAACGCTAGTTTTTGAACTTCATCGGGATGGCCGACCTTTGACCTTGCTTCACCTGTGATGTTCTCTGTGATTGTGGGAGTCCTGAACTGAATCATTGTCTGCATCCATCCGGATGTTTCTCAGTGTGCCGCTTTTGATCTCGAGGACAAACACAAACTGTTACCTCCTCACAAAGAGGAGCCAGATGAACGGAGGAACTTAAAGTTAGTGTGGTTCTGAACCAGTCTCAGTGTAGTCCTGATCCTCTACCAGACCTCCATCAGTAAAGAGACCATCAGAGAGAAGATGGTCTGTTTCCTGCTGCAGTACAATGAGAGGTTTTCTAAAGAGACTCTGGTGATCTGAAACATGGCTGACCAGAACACCAGTTTTGGGGCTTCCAATCTTCAGTGAGGACTAATTGGGGGTGGGTCAGTCGAAATGTTCTCTTTACCAACATCATTACACTCTTGTATGGCAAGAGTTCGTTTAACGTACTCTGGGGCCTTGTAGATTCATCCAATATGGACATTCTTGTCTGGCAACAGGGTTGCAAAAGTAATAAAGTGATACATTTCTTGGTAACTAATATTGGAACCGATATAAAGTATAATATTTGAATGTTCAGAAATTCTTAGTTTTTTAACTTGTAATGTTGCTTTTAGTGGTTTATACTCTATCTCTGGTACATATAGTATATACTCTACTCTTTATACTATAGTTTTCTTGAATTGTCTACAGGATGTTCAGCCATAAGCTCACTCGTGTTCAGTTGTAAATAAATCTCTGTTGCTACCGTAGGTTTCTGCTCGGTCATAGCAACAGCAGCATGACTGCAGCCTCACTAACCTTCACATGAAAAAATAAAAAAACGCGTCTATTAAGAGCGGATGGAAACGTTATTGTCAGAAGCTGTTTGATGGAGTTTCAGGTTGCAGAGCAGTTGTCCTGCAGCAGCGACCCGGAACACTGCCAGCTCCTCTGGAATCTCTGGACGACACTGGAAACGGGTCAGCGGAGTCTAAAAACGGAACTACGGCCCTCCGACAATTATTGTCTACCGTCCGTCACACCCTTTTTCCACAAACACACACACACACACACACACACACACACAGAGTTACCGAGGTCATGGTGGTGCGGAGGAGCTGTGGGAAATCCCAGAGGTGATGAGCAGCAGTTGGTGCTTAAATGTTTGTCAGCTCTTAAAACTGAAAAAGATTTATGATCCTTTCTGTTTCTCTGGTTCTCATAAGGATGCCGGCATTTAGTAAACTGTGGGAGACTATTTGAATTTATTGTTTTAATCCTGCATTAGTTCAGTCTCTGCTTTGTTGGTTCAATTGATCTTTCATTCGTAAAACACTTTTAACTGCTATATAAAGTTGTATTGTTGTTATTGATCATTACTAATCATTTTTCTCTGTTGTAAAATAGCATTAACTCTCCTGACACATTCTCACTGAAAATGAGCGATTCATTTTATTTTGGCAAAAATGTCTTTTTTATTAATAAAGAAATATTCCTGACCTTTAAAACAGCAGCTGAGAAAAACCCCACAAGGTCTATTTAATATCGTTATCTTTAGTATCATATCAGATGATCTTTGTTTCACAAATGTGAACGTCTTTACAGCCGACCGTCCTCCGTCTGCTGAAGAAGATCATGTGACACGATCAACAGCTACTGAACGGATGCATCATGTTCTGAGACCATTTGACCCTTTTACTTGATAAAGGACTTTATCATTCTATTCTATTCTATTAATGGACTAATTGTTCCAGCCCTGCACGTGTTTGTTAAATGTTAATGATTACTTCTTAATTCATTGTAAATATTATCAAAAAGAAAAAAAGAAATGCACATTACAATTCTTAGAGCTCAAGTTAACTTAAATAGTTTGTTTTGTCCAACCAACATAAAAATATGATTCAAATGATTAGAAACAAATTAGTACATTTTATGTAAACATTTGCTTTAATAAAACAATCTTGTCATTAGTAGCTTCAATGATGCATCATAATCAGCTCAGAGCTAGTGTTAGGAAGTTAAACATCTCTAATGTCTATTTTATATTAACGTGAAAACATCTGGATTCATTCATTCACTCATTGTACTGAATAGAGCTTGAACGCAATATCTCAATGCAACTTCTAAGCGCTAGCTGTTAGCTCTGTTATGTAGCCTAGTAGGACTGTGCTGCCCACCAGCTGCTAACAGCTAACGCTAACTGCATCATCAGCGTCTGCATCAGATCCAGCACCCGTCCAGCCCTCTTTGGCTCTGAGTTCATGTTTTAGTTTGGTCGCTCTCACATTCTATGAGCCATTCGGGGGCCTTGAATATTTCCACGTCGGACAGCTGTGATCTAAATATACGGAGCCACTTCCTAACTTCAGGAAAAGAAAAAAAAAAGATAGAAGGAAGTTCTGGATTCAGATCCTCCTACAGGTTTCCTGCAACAACGTCCCTCAGAGACTAAAGAAGAACACAAAGTAAAAACAGTGGCAACATGCAGACTGCTGAGGTCAAACGTATACTTCTCTGGTAGACCTGTCAATCACCGTGTAGCCCCGCCCTAAAGCATCCCCTGCTTTATGGTCTGTTTGACTCTAAATGGACCATAATGTACTAAATGAACATCATGCTGTATTGAAGAAGACTTGAAACTAGAGATTGAGACCATAAACTCATGTTTACAATGTTTACTGAGGTAATAAATCAAGAGAGAAGTAGAGTCATTTTCTCATAGACTTCTATACAACCAGAGGAGTCGCCCCCTGGTGGACACTAGAGAGAATGCAGCTTTAACACATGAAGCTTTGGCTTCACATGGCAGAACCAGAGGTTGCCGCCTGGTTCCAATATCAACGCTACCAGACTTTTTAATATGCAGCAAGATAAAAGATTTAGTATGTCCCAAAACATGGCATGTCAAATGCAGTTTACCAAATGTACCAGCATGTTTTACTACACCAGTTTTGCAGTATGAATCCAGCATGCTTTTCTTGCTTTTCTGACCCACAATCCTTTGCACAGCAGATATCTACAAGTCGCCATGTTATGAGGAAGTAGTAAGTCCTAATTGAATGAATACTGCATGCATCTTTTTCAAAGTACGTACTTTGAAAGAGCAGTCGCAGTACAAGTAAAGAAGAAGTATGTGATTTGGAACGCAGCTTTACTGTGACACATCTTTAAGTGTGGTCGACATGTGCACATGGTGCAGTCATGATCACCGTTGGTAAACAAACTAAGCCTTTCAGTGAACTCTCCTTCCATCGTTCAGGTCAAAGTTCTCCGCTCCGCACTCGGGGTCCACTTTTCTTGACAGATTGAGATGAATTGTGTGAAAGAGGTGCTCTGGGTCGCTCCTTGGACACCCTTGAGAGGTGTCGCCATGCGGCCCGTGACACTCTCTCCGACAGCGAGGAACAATAGGTGGAACCAGCTGCTGCGGGAGAGTCGGAGCGACTCGGTGGAGGAGCTGTTTACAGGCAGCCGGACGTCGGCCTACGTCAGCTCATATCGTAGTGTGGAGCAGCGGACGTGTGTGTGTGTGTGTGGGTGTGTTCGCTCTGAGGGAAAAGGTCAGCCTTCATCACAAGGTCTCCACATGACACTCGGAGTACAATGAAGTTTATCTACAGCGTCCGTTTGATGGATTGGAGAGAAATGTTGCAGATTTTTGCATCTGCAACAAGTGCAGCGAGTTGTTCTGAACTCAGGTCGTCTTTGTCTCCTATCGACGAGGAGAAAGAACCTCATTTTATACCTTAAAGTCTCTTTAGTCTTCATTCTTATTAAAAGGTAGAATGGGCATAGAATTAGTAACCTTTCCTCTCCCAACATCAAGTCAGATACATATATGTGATCTGCCAGCTCAGAGCTCAGGTCTTCAGAAAAGTGGAGTAAAAATAAATAATTCTATTCTATTCTAAATACATTTTCTTTGTCAAAGTTATTATGAAATTCTGTTTCAACTGTCAGTTACAGTTAACGTGGAATAAATTAAGTAATCCGGCAGAAAATGTAAAGTTAAAATGATCAACATTGACTTTGAAACACTGAAGTAGAACTTTAAATGCTATTTATTAATAATCAGTCTGTTCTTTCATTAATAATTATTTTGGTTTGGAAAATCAATACATTTTATTGCAAAAAACTAATTCAATTAGTTCTAAGAACATGTTGCAAAATTAGTTTTTCCATATGTAATAATTGTACATAGATGGATGTACATTTCTGTAATTTACAGTATTATTGAGACATAAATGTACTTTAATGCCGCTATACTGATATTATCGCTCCACTGACTCTATTCTTAAATTATTTCTGTTGTGCAAGATAAAAAATGTATATGTATATATATTTTTTTTTTAACGAATTTGACCCTGACTAATATAATTTGTAATCTAAAGATCTTTAAACGTTGTGTAAAGCAGCCTGGTCTGTGATGCAGCGCTCTCTTCGGCTCATTTTCCTACAAAGAGAAGTTACAGTTAAACTCTTTTTTGAAACTCGCTCGATGTCGATTTCGACAAAGTTGCGACAGCAGAAGTGCAAATTCTCTGCAGCTTCCAGGAAACCGGCCGCATCTCTTCACCACCCTGCAGCCCCGTTGACTCCCATCATTCATAGCGGTCCTACGACCTCTGCTCCCGTGTGTTTGTGTACAGTTTGAGGACGGCCAGCTGACAGGTAAACATTGAGTTTCACCTTCCACTTGAAGGGTGGATTCACAAATAGTTTGTTTTTTAAACCGGTCCTGTCTTGAGCTCCGAGTAAACAACAACAACAACGCGTGCTGCAGATACTTCGGCTTGGGTTACTCCGTTGTGTGTCTCCCACCTCCCCCGTTAAAGGACCGGTGCCCGTTAACAGTCTCAGATGGGAATAAGGAAATATGTCCCACGTCTGTAATAACTCGTGCACTCATGGGGAATCAGCAGGGATCATGTTTAGTTTTCCACCTCTCACTCATTGGTGATTATTGGGGGGGTTCAGAGAATGTGATGTCAATCACGCAGAAGTGATTATGACCATGAGCTTAAGTTAAGCTCTACACAAACAACGCTGAGTCAGCGCTGCGCCACTGAAACCAGGAAGATCCTCGCTGTGGAGACGAAGAATTCTAAAATAAAATATCAGAGCCGTTATTTTTGCCTTTCATAGATTTACTGTAAAATGCAGGAAGCACCTTCGCTTCTGAAAAGTGAAGTCAAAGCTTCATGTGTTGAAGCTGAGCTCAACTCACTGGTTCTGGAGGAAGACGTGGATCAACGTCACTTAAACATTTCTTAAAACGTCCACAAAATGACCTAAAAGGAACGTGTTGAGAGCGTGATTCAGGCTCCGCACCAATGGATCCACATTCACCCAAAACGAATCCTTTCCTCTTGACTCACTCTGGCCGTCCTCTAGACCTTCACTGGACTCTGACTCATGACCTGTTGACCAACAAGCAGCCTCGTCAGCAGAAGTCATCACACGATCGATGCATTCTCTGCATTGACTCTACGTGGAAGTCTGTCAGAGGATTGACCTCCGGTTCTGAAAAGTGAAGTCAAAGCTGCATTCTCTCTAGTGTCCACCAGGGGGCGACTCCTCTGGTTGTATAGAAGTCTATGAGAAAATGACTCTACTTCTCTCTTGATTTATTACCTCAGTAAACATTGTAAACATCAAACATCATGAAAGTTAATTGATGTTGATTAAAAGTTGTACTCAGCTCCATCCTCTCCTGTTACAAATTGCAGCTATCGTTTGATTGGAAACGTTACGATAAACATGCTAATATGCAGGAGTGTGCAACTTTAAAAACCTTTGCATTCATTCAGAGAGACACATTTCCATTCATCTAATAACAAGGACCGCTTGAACCCTTTACTAATACGTCTTTGGAAGCGTTCAGTTCAACACGCTGTGCTTATATCTACTGGTCTTAATGGTGGATTACGTCCATCAGTCATCCCTCCTCGCTGCCATTTGCAGGGACAGAAATAAAGACAGCGGGACAGATGCTCCGACACCAGCAGATGCAGACGGGTTTGGTTTCCAAGCAGATCTTCACTAAATCTAAATTGAACCCCCAACGCGTCTATTTTCTCTTCAACAAAGGGAAACAAAGTGCAATCAAGGAACATGAATCTCACGGGCTTATTAGACGGAAAAACATTGAAAATGTGACGGGTCAAAGTAGCACACAGGGGAAGAAAATAGTTGAGGGGGGGGGGGGGGGAATAGTGTGTGACTTAAAAATTCAGGACCATAAATAACCGTGCAACTACCAATGGTTGTGAAAGAGGTCCTTTGGGATGCAGATGAGACACTTCAACATTTACAGAAACACTCTCTTGCTGATCCTTGAATTTATGAATACTGCCGGGCTCAACAGTAAGAATTGCCAGCTTATTGAGAAATTGGCCAACCGTTTTTTTGGCCGTTAGTTGCTAGTGACGGCAACTACTTTTTTAACAGATAAAAAACAGGGACAGCAAAACAGAAACATGTGCACCCAAGTGTCTTCGGCTGCATGTGGGAGAAGGATTCAGCTGTCAAACAGCAAGACACACCGAGACGCCAGACACGCGCCGCCAGAAACGCGCCGCCCGCAAAACCATTGTTTACCGCTGTTACTCCTGCGTGTGCTCCTGTCTCTTGTCATATTTTTCTTGCAGCTTTTAGATGTGCAAATTAGTTCAAATATTCTCAACTTTTCAGCACCAGACGATCCTCAATGTCACACTTTGAGCGAGAGGCTCTTTACTACTTTACAACTAAGTTCCTGTTTTGATGCCGGTAGATGTGGTCGGAAAGTCAGGCGAAAGGTTGATATTGGTGGTTTTAAAGTTATGATTTTTTTTTTCCCTCCTCCTCATTCAACAGTAAAGCAACAGCAAGAACTCAACGTCTTTGCCCAGTAAATGATATCTAATGGCCTGACCTTCTGGATGTATTCCTGAGGGACCTGTGACGAACATGACAGCAGCTGCTAGGAGTTTAATTGAGGGAACACAAGTTAACTGATAACACTTCAGATTCAAATTCTGAAACAGATTGAACACAAACTACAAAGAATGTAGTTTGGTTCCTATGTAGTAATGTTTTTATTCTGTTACGTCACAACTGCAGAGAATCTATACACAAAATATAAGGCGACTAAAAGTGGCCACCAAAAGCTGATGACTTTTAGAAATAGAATAGAATAGAAACCCTTTTTATTGTCATATACATATACACATACACGAAATTTGATTTCTGCATTTGAATAGTTAGTGTTGAGCCCTGTTCTGTCTTACACACTATATTTCTCACTATTATTTATTTGATTTCAAACCTGTGCATATAGAACCTGAAGCTGACAACATAAACAGCTGGTGGTCCCCGTGTTGGTTGGGTGTCCCATGCCTTCATGCTTCTATATGAAGCAGCCTATACTGTATGTGATACCCGTGTAGTGGACGTGTGCACGTGACAGCTCTCTAAGTCGGTCACTCCATATGCTGTTTACATCTTAAAGCCCGAGGAGTTTTATTGAGGACTTTCTTCCTGCACAGACACCGCGGAGCCTCCACACAGGTCGCTCAGCGTGACCTCTCCGCGTTGTCGCTTTGAGCTCGGAGGTGCCTTGTTGTTACCGGGTAGAGTTTGTTGTTTAAAACGAGGCACGGCAGCATCATGATGAATAGTTCACCCTGAGCTCCCTGAGCCTCTAACACAAATTAAATTAAATTTTTTTTTAAAAACCGAAAAACCTTTTCAGCCCACAATATACACAATAGTTCAATAATATTGTAGTATTAATATTTAAACACTAGGAGAGCAAAAGCATTATAATAATAATAAATAAATAAATCATAATTATTTTGCAGCCCAAAAAAAAAGCAAAATTAATTCATAATGTTAACAGTAAAAATGCAAACAGAGCAGAAATGATCATCCAGACACGTCATCAATCAGGCCCACAGATTATTGATAAGTAAACAGTGATCAGAACCCGGATGTCATCACACACATGTTAGCATAAAGAAGCTAATCCTTACCTTGTTGAAGCTAAGTGAAGAGTTCCACAGCAACATCCGGGTAACACTCCCCATCCGAGGCCGATAAAGAGCAGCAGCAGACGGACACAGTGGCTGAGAAAGTGGCTCCAAACGCGATGAATTCCTCCATAAAACCGAAAAACATCTCTGCTGCGTGCGGCGTGACGTCAGCGGGCCAAAACAAGGAGGGTGCGCTCGATGTATGACATTTTGAAGACACTACAGGTGAATAGGGTAAAAAAATGTACTCATAGATATCACCATGAAACTTCACCAGTTCATTACTGGCATTAAGGGAATAGTATTTTGTATTACAAGTTTTCTGAAATGTTATGTTTGAATATGCAAATGATGCATTATGTAATGTAAATATATATATATATATTTTTTTGCAGTAAATCCTCACATGTGAGAAGCTGGAGCCAGAAACAATAATTTGGGATCTATGCTTAAAAATGACTGAAATAATAAATAAAATGAAATGAAATGAAATTAAATGAAATAATT
>NW_022280034.1:1063675-1067305 GCF_004355925.1 Anarrhichthys ocellatus | reverse complement strand
GGGGTGCTGGGTGGGGGTGGTGGGGGTGGGGGGGGGGGAACTGCTTCTCTGTTGCATTATGGGAAATGTAGGATCCAGCGTTTTTTGGAGCTTGAAGTCAGGATATCTCTGTTACCTCTGCATTCTTTTATAAAATCCTTCTTTCAATACTACATTGTTGGATTATCTGTGTAAGATTTTCATTTTATCAAACACATTTATGGGCAGAGAGAGAGAGAGAGCGAAGAGGGACATAATACATTTTAATACATTTTCCGTCTGTTCTTACTCACTGAGGTGCTCGACACAACAAACGAATCATTCTTAAGGTCATTTCCTTGTTACACACAAACGTGAAGTGTTTTTGCAGCTGCTGCTTTCTTGTGACTTTTGGCTTGATGTTGCATCACAAAACCCACATTATATTGGTCTTCAGTCTCTTGTCAAGCACTTGTTCAGTCAGTGAACTGAATTCTCTTTTTCATCTGTTTTCACTGACGTTTGTCTGCAAGCAGCAGAATTTTTCCCATGAATTTAGTTTTTGTTTCCATTTCAGTGAAATTCCTATAAGTCAATCACTATTTCTATGGTTAGTGGCTGCTTGTACATTTCTCATCTTCATCTCATTTCATTCTATTTTAATTGTTTTGATTTTTTGATAATGCATTTCTTCACCTTATGTAAAGCCCTATGAATTGTCTCTGGTTGAAAGCTACTGTATAGAAATAAAGTCTTTCCATTGGTCTGATTAGCTATTGATCTTTGAGATCACTTGAGAGCTGCTCTTAAAAACTTCCAACACGTTACTGTAAGAAGCCAACCCAGTCGCCAGAAGAAATGCATTGTATGTTTCTACAAACCACGGAAAATTGAAGATCGACGTTTATGATCCAAATAAGTTTGTTTCATATCAGCCTCTTATCTCACTTGCAGAAATGCAGAATGTTATGTGGTTAACGTGGAACGACTAGTTAGCTTTAGGCAACAAAACGTCTTGGTTATGGTTTGATGAAAAACTTCACAATTTAACGTCACAACATGATGTAACTAGCGTGAATAAATAACAACTGCTCTTAGCGGACTTTCTTACGTTACGTTATGTAACAAAGGTGAAGTCAACGTTTACTTTTGGTTTCACACGGGACACCTCCAATCACCCTCGCAGAAACGGACAAGGATACGTGATTAATGTTAACCATTGGTTAGGTTTAGGCAACAAAAAGATAATACCAACAAACTTAACAACGTAACAACGTCACGTAACAACCTCACGTAACAACCTCACGTAACAACGTAACAACGTAACAACGTCACGTAACAACCTAACGTAACAACCTAACATAACAACGTAACAACGTCACGTAACAACCTAACGTAACAACCTAACGTAACAACGTCACGTAACAACCTAACATAACAAAGTGACAATGTGACCTAAAATAACATTACAAACAACGTAACTGCCGTAAATAAATAACCGCCTTAACTGACTTTCTTACGTAAAGTTACGTAACAATGTTAAGTAACAAGCGTAACGTCTTCATCTCTCCTGGGTGAAAGTCCTGTGTTTGTTGTCAGGCCTTTCCAACACCTTTCCCACTCACCCTTGGTCCTTATTATACCAAGTAACTTTTGCCATGTAACGGTTGCTTGATATACTGTCACTTGCTCAGGCCGAATGCAAAAATGTAGAAATCTAACGTATCCGTGGTTCGCAGAAACAGAAACAATGCCAGAATTGCACACAGAGCTTTTTTTTTTTTTTTTGCAAAACCATGAAAAATACAGCTACTAAGCCAAAAAACGAACTATCAAGCAAAACTGATGACAATTCTCAGCCGCAGAGAGGTGCACGGAGGTGTGTGAAAACACCAACGCTTATTATTACGATTTTTATGAGCCTCATCAGATCACTGTCGAGCCAGGAACAGGCTTTGGTTTTATATAATAACTTCATAATGTGCAGTAATCTGATGTTCTCTTCAGTTTAGGGAGCTATCCGTGCTGCACGTCAGGAGGGGCCCCATCATGTGTGTGTGTGTGTGTGTGTGTGTGTGTGTGTGCAGGAATGTGCCTGCTAAAATGAAAAACATGAATTTTCCATTGAGGAGTTGGAGGACCTCTATAGGAGCCCGCTGTATAGATAGAGAGGCGGCCTTCTGGGAGGCCACCGTATAGTTTCCACCTGTGTTCTTTAGTGGTGGGCAGGTTCACATGTCAGGAGGGCTTCTCGGTTTCCCCTCCGTGCTCCCCTACCCTCCTCCCAGTTGTTTTTTTGCGGCGCTGGAGATCAGAAGCAGGAAGCATTTGTTGTGCACAGGATGCTCCCTGAATGCACCGCTCCCACTCGGCTAATAACTTTAACACTTCTTCTTCCCCTCGGCCGCGCTCACAAACGGGACGTGTGTTCACTTCCTCTTTGGCGGTCACTTCCTCTGAGGTCAGCGGTCAGACGTGTTGAGTAAAGCAACGCTTTCTTATGCAAGATGCATCTCCCCAGAGACGAGGTCTTGCTTTTATTTGCTCTAAAGCAGATATTAATAACCCTGGGCAGGGAATTAATTACATATGGTTTAAATCAGCGATTTCTATGAAGTCTGGTCTCATTTTTGGAAGTGAATATAAAGAAAGTAACATGATGAGAAGTTAAGTATTCTGTGAAAATGTGCTGCGTCATTTCTGTTGTTCTGTTGCATTGGTTTGTCTCATTTTATGTGAATGTATTTCTTTGGTTGTAAGATGTTTTATGGTCTTCATTCGTAGGAAAACATAAAGACATGCCTTCATGCAAGTAACATATTTTATTTTCAATGTGTGTGCTTAATCATCATGATGTTTACACACAACAATATGTGATAAAGGAAGGAATAACCGTAGCAGGAAGTTTGGGAGCTGCTGAACGTGATTTTGGGAATTCCCTCTCTTTGAAACTTCCCCCAGAGGGAGCGGAGTTACTGCTCACGTCTTAGTCACAGTCATTGTGATATTTTAAGATTAATAAAAGGAATCACAGGCAAGACAGTTATTATCTTTACGTTTGTCTACACATCTGGTGAGCTCTCGTTCCCACGGCCAACATTTGAATAAAAAGATGAATGAATAGGAAACTGATTGATTCATCTGCCTCTCCCACTTTCTGTACAGAGAGACGGAAAAACAGAATAAACACTTCTGGGACGGGGGCGAGGAGGGTTGAGGGGAGGGGGGGGGGTCACAGGATGTTGTTCGACTTGTAGATCCTGTTTTCATCTCATTTTCCAAGAAGCAACTCTAACGCAGGTGCACCAGCAAACCCCCCCCCCCCCGTCATCTCCTCCACGCCCTCCTGCAGCCAAGCCCCGCCCTCGCTCCCTCCCCCCTTTTGAGGGTCAGAGATGTTTTGGTTTATGTAACACTTTGTTCTTCATGCTCCGATCAATTTAGAGATTATAATTCCATCACTCGGCTTCTTTCAGACTAGTAGAAATAAAACGTTTATTTTATCACTTTGTCTGTTTACGTCTGTAGATTTCTCCTAAATTCACCAAAAGTTATCATTACATAATGCCTCATTTGCATATTTAAACATAACATTTCAGAACACTTGTAATACAATAAATACTTGTCTTAATGTGAGTGATGAAGTGGTGAAGTTTCATGGTGATATCTATG
>NW_022280034.1:1057172-1063665 GCF_004355925.1 Anarrhichthys ocellatus | reverse complement strand
TCATGGTGATATCATGAGTTCATGTGTTCACCTGTAGAGTCTCTTAATGTCTGTAATGGAACTAAACGTCTCTTTAAAGGACGTTTCCTCTAAATGAGTTTGTTCTCAGACTCTGATGATAAATCTCCACTTCAGCAGCTCTTACATTCACCAAACTTCACTCGTTCATTCCTCTCTGTGTGCTGAAGGTTCACACAGAGGGGTTAGTTCACACACCACTCACACACTCATTTATACATTTATTAATAAAAACATGGAGGAAATGGATTATTTTTTATTATTTTTATGGCTGTTTGAAGATATCTTTTTTCTGCTATTCACCTGTAGAGTTAGTTTTGTTTCTTGACTTTTAGTAGCTGAGGGGCTCCGGAGGTAAAGTGTGTATTCAGGCCCCTCATGTCTGCAGGCGCTCTTTTTATTTGTGTACAACAACATCAAATAAATTCTGTCTCTGGACATGACAGGATGTAATGGCTGCTTTTGGTTAAAGTCGAAGGTTTAATGAACATAACCACCACCCCCCTCTGGAAAAGCTCAGGGCTGCATTTCATTATAAATTATTCTCCAGTTCTTTAAGTGAGCTGCTCAGAAGAGTTTCCATGAGATCATCAGCTGTCAGTTTGGGAAACCGCTCGCTTCTATTCTGAAACTCAAACCGGGCGCAGCAGCAGCGACGTCGACGTGGTGGCACAAAAAACATACAGCAAGAATATATAAATGTGAACAAGAGGCTCTTCTTTTTCTTTTGTCATAATTGTTTTTCATAAATATCACTTGAGCTATTTCCTTCTTATATTTAAGTTTTTCTTGCTCACCTGTTTGCTATGATGTAATCTGATTCATGTGTTAATAAAACTCTTAATGTTGACAAAGGTCAGCCCCAAATGTGTCATTCTGCATTTTCTAATGCATGATTCTTACCTGAACGACACTTTTTCAATTCATTTTTAAAAAATATTGTAAGCCTGATTAATTGATAGTCACCATTTTTTATAAAATTAAAACTAATTCAATAATAAATTAATAAAATAATAATAATCATTTTGTTTTTCAAATATCAATAAAAAATAATTATTTATTTAAGTCACTTTTCTATTTTTATTTCTTAAAATAATACAAAAATTGCCAAATTGGTAAAGTCACTTTTTTAATTTTTAATTTTTATTTATCAGACTCTTAAAATGCTTTTCGATGTCAGATTACAATTCAGATGAATTAAGATCAATAAGCACACATTTATTTCTCTAGTTGTTTTTTCTGATGCTGATATTTGAGTTTTTGTTACATTTACAATGTTTTTTAAGAAGTTAGAGACCAGTTCAAACACAACATGCTGGTTCTTCCATGTGTGACTTGGAGGTGACAGCTGTGAATATTCCTGTCTTTTAAATGGTCACAGAAACGGACCGACTGGCCCTTTAATGTGTTGTGTAACAGAGACGCAGTAAACAGAATCTCCCGCCGCTCTCAGAGAGGTGAAGGTGAGGGAGGAGGATCAAGAAGAAAACACATTGGAGCATAAAAGAGCAGCCAGTTGTTTTCCAGTGACACCTGACACCGACAGGTGGTCTGATCTACACATCGGGTCGAGTTCATAGGCCGACGGACAAACCTCCGGTCCTCGTAAACAACAAACACAAATGTGTTTTTTAAATGTTTTATGATGTTTTACTTTCTAAGAAGGCGGGACGGCGGGTTTCTGAACTGAACTTTGCTCCCTGAAGTCTGAGAGATGGTCGTGACAGGAAGGAAGACTAAAAAGATCCAGACTTAAAAGTCAGAGCCGAAGAATCGACTTCAGGGATGTGCGTCAAAACGCGCCGCGTGTCGGAGCAGCCGGTGTGTGAGTAACCAGTGTCAGGGAGTGGAGGAGTAGTTTTCTGGGGTTTGTTTGGTTTTTCTTAGCCTCTCTCTCTCTCTCTCGTCTGTAAAGAAGATTCTGTGTCTTTATTTTTCTGCATGCGATATCCTCCGACTGTACGAGCGCGGAAGTTCAGCGGGTCCAGTTGTCGGCCCTGAGGAACGCCTTCAGAGCTGCACGAGGACAATACAAAGATAGGACACCTAGAACGTAGTTATCCTGTTACTGATCGACACTGATCATCGGCTTTAAGTCTGTTACTTTTCTCTTTTATGTTAGGTTTATGTTTTTGTGTCTTTTGCTGTTATTTGTGCTTTTATGTGTAAAAATGTTGAGCTGACCAGTGATCCCTGACGTGTCTCAGCAACTACAGAAAAACATGTGAGGTTCTGATTATTTGAACAAGCCCTGCCCTAAAGCATCCCCTGCTTTATGGTCTGTGTGACTCTAAATGGACCATAATGTACTAAATGAACATCATGCTGTATTGAAGAAGACTTGAAACTAGAGATTGAGACCATAAACTCATGTTTACAATGTTTACTGAGGTAATAAATCAAGAGAGAAGTAGAGTCATTTTCTCATAGACTTCTATACAACCAGAGGAGTCGCCCCCTGGTGGACACTAGAGAGAATGCAGCCTTAAGCGCACCCCAAAGAGAAGCTAAGCAGACACCATCCCTTTAATGCCAACATTCATTGCATGTCATAACTCACAGCCCCACTAGGGGGAGACACGGTGCCTCAGCGTTCATTTAAAGCATCTTTCTTTTTAGAAATAAAAGACAAACTGAGACAACAGAACACACGAAGGACATTAATGTGTAAAAATACCTCTTCTTTTTATTGAATTTCCATCGTTACAATTGCACATAATCAGTTTGAGCAATCTAAAATATTTATAGAAATTCATTGAGCTCTAAATGAACAGTCATCAGTCTTTAGCAGAGGCTTTAGAGATGTGTAAATATACTGAGAACTTCACTTTCCATGCCCCCCCCCACACCCCCCCACCACCGTACAGTAGCATCTCTGGATGCGTCTTATTCTGAAAAACAACAAAAAACAAACAGCCCATTCCGGATTAAAGAACACAACACCGCAACATCAGCAGTCACATCGAGCTGAGTGTACCAGCAGTTCACCACCTGCAGCACAGAGACACCAAAGTCCACAAGTCAGGTCGAAGATCGACGGGTTCCACCTCGAGGATGCTCGAGAGCTCGAAGCTTTGGTGGTGAAACAAGAAGCGTTCAAGAAAACCTCAGCACGCCAACAACACATTTACACTCCATTTAATCTGGCTAAAAGGTGCTGGAAGCGTTACACACACACACACACACACACACACACACACACACACACACACAGGCTTTTCTCAGATTTCTAAATCGTCTGTGACACATTTTAAAGGATGGAGGTTGCGCTGAATTTCCGAGCATCAAATTCTGAGTAGATAGTCTCCACTCGGATGTCCTGCCCCCCCCCCAGTGACAGAGGGCTTACTCAGCAGGTGAACACGAGACACAAATAGACTCGCAGATGGGAATTCCCACAAGTGAGACAACATGAATGAATGCTCAGAGAGAGAAAACACACAAAGCCTGACATGGAACTAAAAAAAGACATTTTTCTTGATGGGCGACGACTGACCGGCTTCATCCCCGTCCCCGTCCCCCCCCAGAGAGACCACCATGTGACGGGTGATTGGACTCTTTACATTAAAACCAGAATATGAGCCGGCTGTCCAGAGGAGGTGAACAGTGTGGAGTCAGAAGGTTCTGAGAGCAGCTTTGGGACGACGAACATCAGATATTAGTTACAATCTGACAAAGCAGCACTGAAGTACTTCAGGAAACCATGAACTCATTTGATCCCATGATTAACAGGTGGATGCTGCAAGTTCTCAAATAATAGTTGGTACCGACTCTGCAGCGATGGAAACACGACACTCGGGTCGGCATTTACGCCTTTCGTCTTCCTGCCGCTTTCTTTGTCATCTCGGCCACAAATTCCGGCGCCGAGCTTGAAGAGAGATGAGGAACATATTAAAGAAAAGAAGTAACCACCGAAACGTTTTCACCGGCCTGACAACACAACACCTCGCTGAAAAGTGATGCAATGTCCATCTAGACCGCTGCCTTTCATGATAAAAGATACGTTTCTTACAGCATCACACTATGTGACGATGTGATATGGCTCCTCATTCCAAAACATCACAGCAACATGCAGCGTCCCGGAGAGAGACCGGAGGACCAAGACAGGGTTTAAATATGAGCGAAAAGCCTCGTCAGGCACTTTAAAGACCTGCACACACGTCGCACACACCTGGAAACCGCTGCAGGTGATGAAGCAGCAGGTTTCTACAGGTGGGACGTCAGAGTGACGCTCGTCACGCAGCGGGACGGCTGCACACGCTGATATTGAGATGCACGTTAAAGGTCTGGAGACCGTGGTGGGAGGAGCTAATGGAGGAGGGAGACAGGTGACGAGCCAGATGTTTTTGTATTTGTCTTGTTAGCAAAGAGCTTTATCAGCTGGTGGACGGTGAGCTGGAGGGACCACAGGTTATAGTGTGACGGGTGAAAGGAAAGTTACATCTGCTACAGGAAACTCCAACGACTGAGCCGAACTGAACTCGGGACAAAAGAGTTTGTGAATGGCGGCAAAACAGCAAAAACTGAATATTATTATTAACAGGAAATGAAACCTGCTTAAGAAAGAACTGAACCCCAGACAGCAGAACCTGATGTAGTTTGTTAAAGGCCCAATCTGTAATCGTTATGTGGATCATTATATCATATTTTTGCATACGATTATGTATATAACTACATTTACTGTGTTACAAACATCTTTAAGTTCTCCACATAGTTGCATGAATGACGATAACTAAAAATTTTAAATTCCTGCTGTGTTTACGCAAGAAAACAATCATAAAACTTAAAGCTGCACTCATCAATATATTCATATTGATAAAGGATCAAATGACAGGTTACATTTAGTGACTCCGTTTTTAGCGTTTTAGCATCTTTTAGCCGTTTGCTTTGGTTCATTCTCGCCGCTCTCATCAACCGAGTTCTCATATTCCAACTACATCACACGACCTGTTCAGCACCAAACGGCAGACGAACAGTTAGCGACTAGCTGGTGAACATAGCGGAGCATTTAGCAGCTGGAGCAGCCAAAAACAGAGCTGAAAGAGAGAATTCTGGACTATTTTATAAATGTTCTGCTGCTCCCAAGTGGCCAAATAATAAAATGAAAATATCAATGAAAGCAGCTTTAAATGTAGCTGTTGTCTGGTGTTTCCAGTGGAACACTCTTTTGTTATTAAAGGGCCAGTGTGTATAATATATTTAATTTCTGCCAATAGATCCCCTGACACACACTGGCCCTTTAAACCCAGTTATTTTCAGCACTGTTGGAGTGCAGGGCGCCATAAGTTTTTAAGGTACCTGAATTATTTTATTTATTTATTCATACATGTATTTTACATGTTTATGTGGGGGATCAAATGTTAACAAGAAGTCCTTTAATTTCATCTTCTGTCTTCTTTAAAAATCACAGATTGAGCCTTTAAGCAACAAACAAACAGCTTCAACGCGGACGAACGAAGCCGGAAACAAAAAAAGCAGAAAACATAAAGTGATGACGTAATAACAACATGTGGAGAGACAAGAAGATGATGTTGCTGATTCCAACTGTCACAATAGTCTGCCACTAAACAGTATTTCAAGTTTCCCATTTTGTCATTATATCTTTCTCGGCTTCCGGTCACAAACCGCGGTGAGAAAAAGAGCCGAGCGCAAGAATACTAAGCTCCGCCCACAACGAGATACACAAACAGGAAGTGGAATCGTGATGCGGCAGGTGTGAGGGGGGGACGGGGACTGATGTGATGGGAGAGATCCCTGCATCCTCATCACTATCCTCACTACAACATATGAGAGGCACATAGAAGGCAAGTTACACTTTTAAAAGCATTTACGTGTTTGAGCCAAAAAGAAGTCTCTTTTTGGCTCAAACAGAGACTTCTTTCGCCCCCCCCCCCCTTGCAGGTGAGGCGACTCAGTCCCCCAAGATGACCTTCACAAATCAAGTGGTCAGAGGACAGCAGTTGTAATAAATAAAGAGAAACTGCAGTAAATAAGTCTGGGGGGGGGGGGACTGGATCTAAATAAAAACAACAATAATTAATATAATATTAATAATAATAGTAATAATATCCAGTTCTTTTCATGTTGACCATGGAGTGGAGAGGGTTGTGATTGGCTCAGTACAGACAACAAGGAGAAGATGTTCTCCCACAACTGACCACAGTGTCCACACACACACACACACACACACACACCCACACACACCGTCCAGCAGGGCTGCTCTATTCCCCCCGTGAAGGTAGCGAGGATTCGGCCTTCTGGCTGCAAAAACACATAAATAAGAGAAGCATCGCTTTGACTGAGGAGCTCTCAGTGACTCGATGGGACTGCAGAGGAAACATCTCTAACATCTCTAAACAGTGAGAGAAAAACATTATCTCAACTGTGAGCGCAAGAATCTCAAATTAATCCAAAATCCTGCAGCCCTGCAAACACACACACACACACACACACACACACACACACACACACACAC
>NW_022280034.1:1027689-1052172 GCF_004355925.1 Anarrhichthys ocellatus | reverse complement strand
AAGATGACCTTCACAAAGCTGGCCACGTCGGTTTCTTTGGCCTCGTGGGACGTGAAGAAAGGATGTTGCTGAGGAAGGAAGACGACATTCATTTAGTCCGATTACACAAACACGACGCCAGACAACATTACATAACATCTGTCCAATATCACTTTGACTCCCAGAGAGGAGAGATGGAAGCTAAGCTAACCCAGCTAGGACCCGAGGCTACTCCACTACCCAGCATGCATCCTGGCTGTCTGACAGCAGCGGGAGGTCGGTGACTGTTTAGCCCACATCCTCACAGAGACCTGGATCCATGGTGGTCCAGGATCAAGCTGCACTTGACGGGCGGACAGAGAGCAGGACTCCAAACACAAACAATGCTCTCCAGGAATGTCCGACTGGTTTGGTTTTGTTTGTCATGAGTTTGTTGTGTTACAGACGAGCTACATTGCATAATGACAATAAATCATCCTTGAATGATTTCTGCAGCATCTCAGCTAGTCTAGCTCGTGTTCTATGAGGAGAGGACGTTCACACGCTGGTGTCAGTGCGCCCTCTGGTGTCTGACTAACGGTGTTACAGGAGCTCCATCGATGGAACACTCACCATGAGTTCTGTGTAGGTCGGCCGCTCTTTGGAAACTTTCTTTAAGCTGCAGAAGCAAAAAAACAAAAAAATCATTAATTCACAACAGATGCAGCTCATCACAGACACATCAGCACTGATCTCAGCCTTCAGACTAACTGTAATCTCAAAACATACAAATTCGTTTTTACTCTCAGGTGAAAAGGGTCAAAATAGATTTCACTATGTACTCAATCTAAGTCAATTATTTATTGTATTACAAGTTTTCTGAAATGTTATGTTTAAATATGCAAATGAGGCATTATGTTATCAAATATGTGCTCATTTTCACACATTTCTAGAACAGAAATGTGAACTTTGGATAAAGCCAGTTCAGCAAGTTTTAGTTTGTCAAACTGAACATCTTTGAGTTTTGAGCTGTCGCTCGGACCAAAGCATCAACTTGGACTCGTGAACGACGGCTCGTTTTTAAACTATTTTAAATGTTTTTCAGAATAAAGCGTCACAGTGAGCTTCAGCTGTCAGAACAACAACAACTACTTATTTAAAGAGCGAAGAGCTCAGCCCTGAATGTTAGAGAGAAGAATTTAAAATGTGGAACTGAGTGTTTCCTGGCTAATTAAGAAAAATAAACACGCTCACCACAGAGAGCAGAAGTCCACGAAGTCGGGGGAGAACTGGTCGGCAGGAAGTTGTGGCGACGGTTCTTCCACCACCTGCTTCAGCTGCTGGAACGGCGTTCCCCACGAGTCGTACGGGAAGCGCAGGATGGCGAGCTCGATCTGAAAGAGACGTCGCCGAGAACATTAAAACTAAGGTGGTGATTCATCACCATCACGTCCAGCAGTGACGGACGAGACGACGTTTCAAAGTGTGTTTGACACCAAAGTGTGTTTGATTCCTCGCACTGATTGCTCACTTTGTGCTGATCTCTCAGAGCTAAGACTTAAGAATTCATAATGAAACTTCTTTCTTTTTTCACCTCCATCATTTAGAAACACTCGTGTGCTGGAACATTCGCTGCTCGTCTTTAAAAGCCGGAACAAGAAGCAGAGGAGGACGAGCCGGCGTCCTACGATGGGACGTCTCATTTGCAAGTTGGAAACTTGCAAATGAGACAGCTCTGAATATTTAACGACTCATAATAACAACGTCTAGACACGACAGTGATTCGACGAGAGCCGTGCCTCATAGAACGAGACATTCAATATGAATCGTTTTCACCCCTCACGTACTTCTGTAATAATGAGACAAAGATATTAAAACCCACTGACATGATGAATAAAAAGACATTAAGCTGATTTACCATCGTGATTCCTAAACTCCAGATGTCAGATTTGATGTTGTAGCCTTTCTGGTTCGTCTCGGGGTTGATCCTCTCCGGCTGAAGGGACACAAGGAAGGAGGACGTCACTAACGGCAGCGGTTGTTGAGGACGACCTGCACTCCTCTGTATCATCATAAACTCTTTGGTGTCACACACCCACACACCTCTCCATGTAACATGTAACCGGGTCCATTAAATGTGTGGATGATAATAAGAGACAGACAAGTGAAGCCGGACAGATTAATGAGCTGAACTCACTATAAAGACTCAGCTGATCATCCTCTGCTGGTTCATCACTATAAGAGACTCCTTTCACATGGTCACTTGCTTTAAAATGAAGTTTCACTTGTTTTCCTGCTTACCGCCATGTAGGGTTTGCAGCCGGCATCCATGGTTTTAGCCACGGAGTCGACCAGGTAGCCGCTGATGCCGAAGTCGCACATCTTCACCTGACCCTGGGTGTTGATCAGCACGTTGGACGGCTTCACGTCTGCAACCGGAGAGAAAGACGACACGACGAGCAGCAGCTTTAGTGGTTCCTCACAGAACAGCTGCTCTCTGGTGAACACAGACTGTGTGACTCTTACTTCTGTCACTTATAATCTTTCATGAAGTAGTGACGCAACACGAGCCACACAGGAAGCATCGACTCTTAAAGGACCATAATTATAAACTGCGACTGTAACTTACAAGTTAAAGCTACTCGGCTACAGATAATGTCAAGTTCATCTTTGCTGACTATTCAAATAAGGCTGTACAGTCTGGAAGTGTTTTTTCTATCTTTCCATTTATTTCTGCATGGTATGGAGATCAATATGCAGGCTCTTGAAACATGCTTGAGTTGTGTGAAACCCAAACTTTAAATGTCAATGTTCCCTCTTAAACTTCTCTGGGACGCCTCTATCACCATCTCTCACAAGCTATAACAGGCCTCGAGCTTGAAACTAGAGGCATTGGTTCGCTATGAAACTAGACGTCCGAATGAATCCATCGGTACCAACCATGTGGTGCTAGCTTGTCGGGAAGGACGTTGAAAATTCAAACCAGCATGGCCATATTCACAGGGGTCCCTTGACCTTCTCACCTCAACATATGTGGATGAAAATAGTCTCTTTAGCTTCTGAACGCTGCACTATGTTCACCAGCTCGTCTCTGACTGTCTGTCTGATGTTTGTCACGATTAAAGCGCAGAGAGGGAACTGAAACCGAAAACAAGGATCTGAGAGATAATCATCCGCGAGTTCACCGCTGAGAGGGATTTAATCCGTCCTTCATACAATCGTATCGATAAACGCAGCTTTTAATGGAGATCACATAACGTAACTTCGACTTGATGTTCACTCACTGTAATGGATTAAATGACTCATGCTAGCTCCAAGAGTCTGCTGATAGACTTGTAATGTCATACAGAAATGAATGGAAATCAATGGCTGCCTGAAAGGTCAGAAGAAAAATAGGTTTAACATTTAAACAAACAGCAGTGTGACTCTGAGCTAATGGGCTGAAACGCCGGTGTCGTCCTCTGATGAGAGCAGAAAGCAGCCGAGAGACGATGCATCACAGAAGTGGATATTGACACGTTAACGGGTTCCCACTCAGACTCTTACCTCCGTGGATAATGACACGGTCTCTGAGAGGGTTAACGGGTTCCCACTCAGACTCTTACCTCCGTGGATATTGACACGGTCTCTGAGGGGTTAACGGGTTCCCACTCAGACTCTTACCTCTGTGGATGACTTGCAGATTGCTGTGCAGATGCTCCAAAGCTTTTACTATCTGTAACAACAAAAAGCCCGTTCATTAGAGAGTTGCGTAACAAATACGCGTCATTAAGCTAACGTGAGAGTTTTTAAGCGAACCCACCGAGACGGCGATCTTTCCCAGGATGTCCTCGGGGATCATCATGCCCTTCTCGATCACCTGCTTGTAGAACTTGTCGAGGGACGTGTCCATCAGCTCCATGCAGATCCAGACGTCGCCCTGGAAACAGACGAGACACATTTGGAAAGAGACAAAAAAAAAACACCAACCAGCAGGACGCATTCCAGACAGACGGACGGGAAGCAACAGATTGTTTTTTACAGTGTTTAGAGTGAAAACGAGGAAATCCTGAACAGGAAGTTGTCTGCGTCCGACAGTCTCCACAGGTGTTCGTAATTAATACACTCTGGAGGTTTCTGTGGAGATCCGGACTCACTGTCAGATACCGGTTCATCACAGATACCGTTGTTCTATGAGGCATTATAAACATACTTAAAACGCATTACAATCTGCTTATAGATCTGTATAATTATAGGTGTAAGCACTAATAAAGATTCATAATTCTAAAACAATCATCACACATTAAAACCATTTCATAATGACTACGGTGTTATAACACATCACTCACTGGAAGGATCATAGTGTATTATAATGACTTCACACATATCTGTGTCACAGTACGTTTTATTATGTCTTGTTTTTTTAATGATCGTATTGGTTGATATAGTGCTCTAAGATTTTTAACGATTATCTTTATCAACAAAAATCCAGTATTCAGGGTTCTATCATTTTTTATACTAATACAAACGACAGTATTTTTCTTTGAGAAATAAGAACATTTTCTGAACAAAACTAATTTATTCTGTTAATAAAAGAAGCAAAGCTTCTAAATACTTGTTCTTAAATTCATCATGAACCTTTTCCAAGCAAAGAGGAAGTAAACAAGACTATGAATGAAAGCAGACGTTCAAGGCTATCTTTTGGTACTCGACAGTGGTTATACTTCTTGCCACAGACACATTTAAGCCCAAACACTAAAGAGCATAGTGGTTTGATACACAGCGCTGTGGTTCAGGCTCTAGTTGACTCATACTTGTGCGTCTCTACAGCGCGTTACCTCTCTGAACAGCGCTCCGTAGAAGGTGACGGTGTAGAAACAGTCCACTGTCCTCATGGAGATGTCCAGGTCCATGAGCAGCCTCTTCTGCTCCTGAGTGTTCACTGTAGCCCGGATCCGCTGAGGGAGGACCAACAGAAGCACAGTACATTGGTGTTAATGCCTTTGTGTTCGTCTCCATGCACGTTCTCTCTCTTTGTGTATGTCGCTGCTGTTTAAAGAGGAACTAAACCCCCGAACCCCTTTGTTCAGCTGAACACCAATAAGTGTATGTTGTATATGCAGTAGTTGAATTTTACATATTGTTATAAATATACATAGTGACCGTCCACTACTGGTTGAAACCTATTCAACATTCGTGTGGTGCTGCTTTATGTTCTGTGACTGTAGCATGGTGGAATTAGCCAGCTAGCTAACGGAACGTCACTCACCTTCACCGCCATGATCAGGCCGCTGGGCACGTGCCTCATCTTGTCCACGACGCCGTACGCTCCTCGGCCGAGCTCGCAGATCTGCTCCAGGTCATCGGCCTTCACCTCGAAGTTCTGCTCCGGACATGACGAGGGAACAACAGTTAAGTGTGTGTTTACATTACTGCATTCAGTTGATGTCACTTCTTCTAAATTAATGAAAACATTTCATCCGCTTTTATTAGCGCGCAGCGGACTGAGGTAGGCAGAGAGAGAATGATCAACTCTATGTACTGAAGGAGAACGGATTTTGAACGGAATTGTGAGAAAGCGAAAGATTAAAAACCTTGTTTACAGAACGTAAAGAAGCTCTGAAGTCTGGATCACTAAACGTCTTTTATTCACTCAAGCAAACACAATAAATCAGTTCGACTTCTGGACAACTCCAGCACACACAACGCAGGAACCTGAGCCAACGGAAAATTCCACTTATTTGATGAGTTTAAAATAAATAATGTTACGGCCCGGTGGGCGATAAAAGGCATTCCAGTCTCCCCAGTCACAAGAGCTCACCTCGGCTGTAATGTTCACCGGGCCGTTCTTTACAGCTACCGGACGCTCTACTGAGCCGAGAGAGGAGCCATGTAGGAGTCCAAGGTAAGAGGAGTGAGGAGTCATGTAGGAGTCCAAGGTAAGAGGAGTGAGGAGTCATGTAGGAGTCCAAGGTAAGAGGAGTGAGGACTCATGTAGGAGTCCAAGGTAAGAGGAGTGTGGACTCATGTAGGAGTCCAAGGTAAGAGGAGTGAGGACTCATGTAGGAGTCCAAGGTAAGAGGAGTGAGGACTCATGTAGGAGTCCAAGGTAAGAGGAGTGAGGACTCATGTAGGAGTCCAAGGTAGAGGAGTGAGGACTCCCTGAAGGGGATTAGGAAAGGTGCAGAAATGAGATTACCTTCTCTCCGATGGTCACACAAGCTTTTGAATCCAGATCTCTGGGAGGTCTGAAACACACAGAAAGACATTTTATTACTGATAAACTGATAAAACACAGTGAAGCAGAAAATACACGTCAGAAAAATGCATTGAAGAGATAAAAATTGAATAAATTAGGAAGTAATTAAATTACTCAATTTGAAAAAAAATTCATTGAAATTAAATAAAATTGAAAAGATAAATGAAATAAAAAATAATTCCACAACGTGAATGCAATGAAAGCTCACATGTGCACAGAGTGAGATGAAGCTGCTGCAGGTTTTAAATGACGATGAGTCACTGAAAGACGTTCTGAACGTTTCGCTCAGAATCAGTTTGAGCTTCACGATAACAAGAGCGAGGAGACGATGTTCATGGAGGAACAACATGTAACTAATAAAGTCTTATTGTGTTGAAACGATGCAAATGTCAGAGGAGTGATGTGAGGAAACGAATACTTTTGCATTCACGGTTGTGTTTGAGTTCCAATACCCAGAATAAGCTGATGCACTCGTCATGAGAAAAGATAATATGAGCATCACTCAACGTCCTCCTGTTGACTGCAGGGTCTTAGATGATCAGTAAACATGTTCGTGTTAATAACGGTGTGGGACGATGAACACAGAGCCGTGGATGTGATGAAGCCGTGAACATGACGTAGTAAAGAGCCTTACACTGCGGCGGGAGGAGGCTGCTCAAACACCTCCCTGGGGAGCTTGAGCACCGGCTTCCTCTTACCTGGAAACACAAAACACATCATTAGAAAAACCTCGACAGAAACCATGTGACCATATGACGTGTGTTACCGTTCGTGTAAAGGTCTTTGTGTCAGACCGAGGGGGTGTCGCGATATCATGTTTCGTGAAACTGTAAACTTCAAAAACACTTCATTGATTTTTAATTAATAGTTTACATCCAAAGATGTAAATTGCACTTTGTATATTGTTACGCATCAATCACCAAGCCGCATTCCTTGTATGTGTAACGTACTTAACCATAAACCGATTATGATCTTCAAACCAACAGCTCAAAACTCGCATGCGCGCGCACACGCACGCGCGCACACACACACACACACACACACACACACACACAGATAAAAAGAAGCAAATCTTTACATTTAAGAAACTGGAAGCAGTGAATTATTTTTGCCTAATTAAAGACGATCAATCGATTATTGAAATTGTCCACCTCTGAGCTCAGCGCCCGCTGGAGGGAAAGGAGGCCCAGGAGAACCAGAACCAGGACTGAGAGGGGAGTCTGGTGTTCAGAAACACTACCACTTTATTCCACAGGGGGGCGACATAACCAACACTAAGTTAAAGTTCCTGGTAGCAGCTTTAAGTTACTTGATATAAACATGCCCAAAACGTTGGCTGCAACTAATGATTGTTTTCATTACTGACGGATCAGTGAAATGTTAAAGAGGGAAAAATGCTCATCACAGTTAAACCTCTTCAAATGACCAAACAATATAATTGCAAAGAGTCAGTTTTCTGAAATGCAGGAAACATTTGGGAAAAGGAAATCATAAAAATAGTTTGATTCAAATGTTTTGCTTTAATCCCAGAATGCATCTCTTCTGTGTCTAACGGCTCGGCGTCTCAGTATCCCTGCAAGACCTCTGTGAGAGTGAAGTGAAGCAGAAAGCCGACTGATGAGACTCCAGAGAGGACGGCCGAGCACACCGCCAGATGAAAGCATACTTAACTTCTTAACATAGCTCTCGGGATGAGAGCTCAGTGGATCGTCCTGCTCAACCTTTCTCTCTCTGCAGCAGCAAACCTCACCATGAGAACATTCTGTCGACTCTATTCAGACGAGCTGCTGCAGCTCAACCACAAAATCAAATCTATGTACGGAGTCAAGGAAACCTCTGTTAGAGCCTTACTGACGTTCAGATTCTAGTTGTTCTACGAGGCACGCTTGTGCTGAGTGACACGTATCTGCAGGTTCAATGTCAGAGCGCTGATGACTCGCTGCTTCTGTCCAGAGATTACAGACACTTAAAGAACTCCCACAGAGTGACTCAAACTTCCTGCAGCGGCCGTCGAACACAGAGAGCTTCCCGTGCGTTACGTCCAGGCTACGATTCCTACGTTTCATGTTGGTACAGCGAGCGGCCTCATCGCTGACTTACGCTTGGACACAGCGAGCGACTCCAGTTCCTAACTGCACGGAACAGGTGCTGAGAGCAGGACGAAGAAGACGAGGAGGAGGAGGAGGTCTGGCAGCTCAGGTGTGCTCGCTTCATCTGGAGGTGCTGCACTGGCGGATTAATGGCCGGGCGCCTTGATAACAGGACGTCACAGGTTGCTAAGGGTGTGACTCAGTGTGTGTGTGTGTGTGTGTGTGTGTGTGTGTGTGTGTGTTTGCCTCATCTCCACACAGCATCTGGCTCAGACCTCCTCAGACTGGGTTGAGCTGCTACGAGCCAGTCAGCTGTTGCCGTAAAACCGCAGGTTAGGATCTGTTCTGACAAAGGAGGGGCAGCCATGTTGGATCTTCCCCCTGATGTGTGTGTGTGTGTGTGTGTGTGTGTGTGTGTGTGACGCTCTGAGCAGCTGACGCACCAAAGCTTTAAGGGCCATATTTAAGACCGCCGCCCTTCTGATGTCACAGAGTAAAACTAAAGGTGTGTCGACGGCTCCAGAGGAATGACTGGAAATTCCCACGTTGCTGTCTTGTGAGGATCTGTCAGTCGAAAAGCTGCCCTGAAGGCATATTACACACACACACACACACACACACACACACACACACAGTCCAGAGTGTCCTGCTTCGTTCAAACAGTGCAGGGCGTGACTCTGCTGTGCTATGCGGTCTTCGACCGGTGGCCTCTCGCTGCCTCCTGCTCGCTGCACTTTGCAAAGCAGCTTTGTTGCACTAAAAATGTCCGTCTGAGCCCCTCCTACACGCATTCACACAGACAACAATAGGAACTGGAAACCAACACTCTCTGCTAACACACACACACACACACACACACACACACACACGCACTTCCTCAGAGTGTTTCTTTTAATGCTAGAACGATTATTTTTAATCTGCATCAGTAAACTGGAATCATGCTGATTGGCTGCTGGTGCTTAATGGAGGTGAGAGATGACACAGCTGCATCACCATCTTTCCCTCGACAACAAGCCAACAGGATTCTTCTGTTGACCCGACAACTCAGTATTACTCAAACACATCTTTTTGTTCTCTTCTTTTATTGTTATTTGTTTTATATTGTTATTATTATATATGATAAAAAATGTATTGTCCAGACAGCTTCTGTGTCTGTGATGAGAAGTCCTGAAGGTAGTAATATAAAGGAAGAAGAGTATTTATGAGCACCTTTATACTAAAAGCTGCTCGTCTTTTAAACACGTTTCATATTCAGGAGTTGAAATCGGGTTGTATAGAAGTCTATGAGAAAATGACTCTACTTCTCTCTTGATTTATTACCTCAGTAAACATTGTAAACATGAGTTTATGGTCTCAATCGCTAGTTTCAAGTCTTCTTCAATACAGCATGATGTTCATTTAGTACATTATGGTCCATTTAGAGTCACACAGACCATAAAGCAGGGGATGCTTTAGGGCGGGGCTACACGGTGATTGACAGGTCTCTACCAGAGACGTATACGGCGTCTCTACGTCACTCCTCCTCAGTCCAGATATGGTCACTTCCTGTTCACCGGTTGTGAAAAGTCAAGATGGCGAATTTCGCCGAACTCAAAGCTTCATAAAGTCCACAAACCAACGAGAGACGTCACGATGACTACGTCCTCTTCTTATAAACAGTCCGTGGTTGCTCCATGTGACAAAATAATCGTAATAATATCCTGTAGTTACTATTCTATAAGCTAGTGTTGTGATGTTTGATATGAGAGAGAACGTCTCTGAAGTCTCTCTTCATGAGGGAGATGTGACCTGATTCTCTACATCGGTTGGCGTATTGAAGCTGGTGCAGTCTGAGCTCAACTCACTGGTTCTGGAGGAGGACGTGGATCAACGTCACTTAAACATTTATTAAAACGTCCACAAAATGACCTAAAAGGAACGTGTTGAGAGCGTGATTCAGGCTCCGCACCAATGGATCCACATTCACCCAAAACGAATCCTTTCCTCTTGACTCACTCTGGCCGTCCTCTAGACCTTCACTGGACTCTGACTCATGACCTGTTGACCAACAAGCAGCCTCGTCAGCAGAAGTCATCACACGATCGATGCATTCTCTGCATTGACTCTACGTGGAAGTCTGTCAGAGGATTGACCTCAAACACAATGTCACTGTGGGACTGAGACGGAGCCACAGCAGCGCCTTCTCTTCTTCTGCAGCCGTCGGTCCAAACCTCAACATGAACATTCAGTCCACTTTGACACAGACACACAGGCGAACGATGCGCGGTGCTGCAGGTGGGCATGCTGCTGTGGTGATGCAGCAGAGACAGCTGCACAAACCAGACTCACGGCAAGCCTCAACGGATAGAAGTGGATTCAATGCTGGAGAAACCTGCTGCTGAAGAAAGGACAGAGAGAGACGAGAGAAGAAGAGAGGAGGTGTGTGTGTGGGGGGGGCAGTGGATTATGTAATCTGTGCGGCTGGAAGGAGAACGCGCTCCGCTTTGATTTACAACGAATTCAGATCTTTGATTTAAAGGAAAAATAGCAATTTATTATTGATCGGTTCAGTGGTTATTTAGGTAAACGGATTTCTTCTTCTTCTTAAATGGAAATATATATATATATAATATAATATTATATATATATATATAAACATGATAACTCGTTGACTTTGGAAACATCGTGTGTTTAGAAAGAAAATGTTTTAAAGTGCAACGCATCAATCTGATGAACTTTGTGATCTTGTAAACCGTTTCATCGTAAACACATTGGTTGGACGGATATGAATGGTGACGACACAGCAAAAAAGTTGAACCCACAAAGCACGAGACGGGTTGTTTTTAACCCCTCGAGCACTAAAGCTCAGTTTAAACTCGCAGTAGTGGGCGTTTGGTCGGGCACTTCGGATTCTGTCTAACTTGGTGCATCACGTGACTGAGACAAATCGTTCACTGATAAACATCACTGATGTCTGATGTCACTTTTAGATGCTTTAAAAATCTACATTTAGATAAATATTTTGCAGCCAAATACAGGATATTCAACTGTGCTTCTTTATAATGCTTTTAGTACTTGAATTGCTTCTTTACAGATCTTATATTAATGCAATAAAGTGAGTACAGAGAGTAACAATCCCTCTGATTGAAGGATCTGGATTTGTAGCACAAGACATCACGACAGCAGCATCGTGAAACACAATGGGCACAATAATCCTTCTGTGACGATCATCTTCGCTGGAAATCAAAATCGTGACTGAAAACTAAATGCGAGTCACTTCCAGCTGAACTTAAACACAGTGTGTGTACTTGAAGGCTGACAAGGAGACGCAGTGATCAACCTAAAAATATCCCGCTCTCCACATGTTGCATAACTCAAACACACAATTCCTTCCTTTTATTCCTGCCCAGCTCAGCGCGCGTCAGGCGGAGTGGGTTCATTAAAAGCAGCGGCACACATCAGTGCAGCGACTCGCCAGCACATGAGCTCCACATGTGCGGAGCGATGCCAGAGCGAGGCCACGGGAGACGGGTGTCTGCGCTACCCGCGTCCGCCACACCCGGAAAAAACAGCACGCATCGGCCTCGCCGTGCAGAGAAATAATGCTGACAGGGAAGGTTGGCCGGGTGGTGCAGAAACAGAGACGTGTGTGTGTGTGTGTGTGTGTGTGAGAGGGCAGATGACGGTCAGCCTGCGTGATAACGAGCCCTGGATCACATGGCGCCTGCTGCGCGCGCTCTCTCTCTCTCTCACACACACACACACACACACACGCACGCACACACTCTGGAATTCCAACAATCCCAAGAATTCCCTGAATGGAATTCCACAGAGCCGGAGGAAGACGGATCAATCACAGATGCGAGGAAGGACAGGAAGAGACAACACGGAGTTCAACGCAGGACAGAGGGAGGGAGAGGGGGGGCTGAAAATAACTCCCTCGGCTCGCTCTGGCAGTGTGAGAGATATTCTACACCTCCAAAGATGGCCGCTCCATTAGGTTACAGCTGTCGGAAGCTGCTTTGGGGATCATGTCGTCAGCGGCTCGCATTGCACTTCCTGTGCACTCGGATCAACTCGAGGCGGTGACCACGATGGCGAGGACATGAGATGTTCACTATACCATGATGGCGGTCAAATCAACTTTAACTTTGCTTATTGTGCGTTTTGTCTCTTTTATGGTTCATGAATTGCGTTCAAGATATGAGAGTAGTGAGAGAGTCCGTAACCACAACTGTCTATGAAGAATGATTTGATCGACAACCTCCGGTTCTTTATTAAGTGAAGTCAAAGCTTCATGTGTTAAAGCTGCATTCTCTCTAATGTCCACCAGGGGGCGACTCCTCTGGTTGTATAGAAGTCTATGAGAAAATGACTCTACTTCTCTCTTGATTTATTACCTCAGTAAACATTGTAAACATGAGTTTATGGTCTCAATCTCTAGTTTCAAGTCTTCTTCACTACTATTGTATTACTGTTATTCTATTGTTCATACATGTTTGTATATTTATTCAATTTTATTCAGTTTTAATCTTGAATGAAACTCTGGCACAAGAAGTTCCATCTTATCTTATAACTGGCCTCCAGCTGTCGAAACGCACTCTTTAATGATACAGCACAATTTTATAATTTATAGCTAATTATTTCACGGTCACTATGGATGACGGCAGCATGTTAATGGATTAGTCGATTGTTTATTTATTAATTGTTCAAGGCTTTTATCAAGTAAAATGCAAAACAAATCTTTTTTTACTATTTTCTGACTTTTAATAAATCAAACAATTGTTCAAAAATGTATAATGAGATGAGTCATTCATGCAAATCTAAAACATTCCACTGGGTTTTAACGCAACTGTTCTTTCTGAACACACACACACACACACACACACACACACACACACACACACTTTCTCGTCACGGCTGACGTGCTGATGATTTGTTTTATTCAACACAAGCTGAAAATAGGAGTGCTTTGAAAAAAGAATAAGCAGCATACATACAGGTGTGGAACATTATTGTGCATCCACTGCATAGAAGTGACAGACTGTTCTACGGTGCAGCAGCAGCCCCCCCCACCCCCACCCCAACCACCACCCCATTTCAGCAGCGAACCTGCTGCCGTCACGACCTCGACCACGATCTTAACTTTTCTGCAAAAGCATCTCATACATGCGTCATAAACCTCTGTGCACAGGTTTGAAATGTCCTAAATATTGTTGCTAGCTGTCCTGTCAGAGAAGTAGCTGCAGAGTGAATGCATGCATGCTTACTCAGCCCCCCCCCCCACTCAGAAAAAGAGAAGTACAGTAAGTGGATCATGTGAACAACGCTCTGAACATTTCCACTGTTATTGCAGAAAAAACTAAGCAGCTACAGGCCTGGAACTGGACCAACAATCGGCCCCGTCGAAGCAGCAAATGTAGTGCGAGTGCAGCCTCCGTTTATCTGCAGGGGAGCGAGGGCCGGCCGGGGCTGCAGGGGGACACGAGGACCAGATAAAGAGCAGAGCGCACAACGACGAGGACAAAGACTGTCCAGGACACACAGAGCAGCGTTAGAGACCCAAAACCTAACATGCATCTGAGCGCAGTGATGTGAGAGGAGAAGGAAACCTGCAGCAGAGAGAAGAGACTTCACTCAGTCTGGCATGATTTCAATAAAACACAAGGACACCGCGCTTATTTTAGCTTCGCAGATTTGTACTCATTTCCTTCAGCGGTTGTAAGTTACACAACACTTTCATGTCTGCGGAGCTGCAGGTAACAGTTCGGTACCAAGAACAGTGTGTTCTTTACACGCAGGATCAAAATGATGTTTATCAGATTTATAATCCGGTTTACAGGCGGCAACCTCCGGTTCTGAAGAGAGAAGCCAAAGCTTCATGTGTTAAAGCTGCATTCTCTCTAGTGTCCACCAGGGGGCGACTCCTCTGGTTGTATAGAAGTCTATGAGAAAATGACTACTTCTCTCTTGATTTATTACCTCAGTAAACATTGTAAACATGAGTTTATGGTCTCAATCTCTAGTTTCAAGTCTTCTTCACTACAGCATGATGTTCATTTAGTACATTATGGTCCATTTAGAGTCTCTACATCACGCATTCCAAATACTGTCACTTCCATTCATTGGTTGCAGAAAAAAGCGTTTACAAAAATCACCAATAAAAATGTTCATCAATGTTTCCAAAAGCCTCAAATGACTTGTTTTGTCCACAACTTAAAGATGTTCAGTTTACTGTCCCAGAGGAGGAAAGAAACCAGTTTAACGTTTAAGAAGATGGAATTTAAAATGACGAAACCCATTTATGGATTATCAAAGTAGCCGATTAATTTAATAGTCGACAACTAATTGATCAGTAAAACTAGAGTGTTGTTCTGTTGGCTAACACTAAAAGGAGGAAACCAGCGATCGAAGCTGAACCACAACAACAAACCACCCGAGAGGTAAAGTGTGGGAACGTTTAGATTTCAACAACACGACAAAACAACGTAAAAACAACGTAAAAACAACGCTGTTTACTTCCTTAAAGCAACGACAGCTTGGGATCAGGTTACTTGGGTTGAGTTTTAATAATTCATTCAAATGATATTACGTGTTAGTTCTCATATGTTCAAAGTTGACTTAAACTGTAACAACGACATGCTGGTTACTGTAACTTCATTTCCTTCAGCAGTTATGAGAAAATCAATATTGTCTGGAGCTGCAAATAACGATTATTTTTCGAATCAATTAACCAAATCAATCATTTATAAAACAGCTCCATTTGTCCGACGATGTGAAGAGTTTCAGTTCACAATCATGTAAAAGTGAAAAGATGGCAGCTGATCCTCAGAGTGGAGAAGCAGGAACAAAGGTGATATCATCAGTCAGTCCAAAACAATACAAAATAAAATATCAAATCTATTATGACATAGCAGGAACTGGAGAATGAACTAATTGATTATAACAACAGTTGTAAGATGTCGTTCTGTAATAAACGAATCTTTGCAGCTCTGATTAATAATTCACTTCTTCATCACTCAGCGTTCAGCTGATGGACACAAGTCCTTTGTCTCATTTGTGTTCTAGTTTGCCGAGTCGAGGGAAACAAAAAACTTTATGGAGGTGAAAAATCAATGAATCTGCTGTCGGCCTCAGCTCTAGATGAGTGTATGTGCGTGTGTGTGTGTGTGTGTGTGTGTGCATGCGCGCGCTTCCTGCACTGCACATCAATGAATGACAACAGAAACCTACTTCTGCTCTGCAGGAAAGTCCCGAACCGACTCATTCATCTACACACAGACTAAAAAATACAAAATAAATGTCTGTGCATTATTCATCATGAACTGGCTGCAACAAGACAGTTCCTCTGTGTGGGCAGAAACACTGTGAGGCTCCGACCATCGGGGGCTCTCTCTCTGCTACCTGTGTGTGTGCGTGCGTGTGTGTGTGTGTGTGTGTGTGTGTTCAGCATGTTGTGCAATAAACCAGCCTCACTTTAGACTTCTTGGAAAACACACAGTAAGGGGAGGAAAAAAAGAAAAAAGGCGCCTGAGCTGCTTTCTTTACTGCAGCTGGCTGCTTGTTTTTGTCCTGCAAAGCTGCATTCAGTGAGGAGCCTTCAGAGCTGCAGGACGCTGCTCCACACGCTCAGAGCTGCTGCTGCTGCTGCTGGTAAAGTTCGGGGTCAAAGTGTGACATGCACGCTTTTCGTATGCACGCTGAGGAGAAACAGGCTGGACATCAGGGGTCTGACACACATCCAGGGGCCTGGACAGAAGCAGCAGCTGACAGACTAAAGCCTGTTCCTGAACGCACCACCACTTAAATGCTCATAAACAAATTCTATTATTAGATTTTCATTTTCTGCCCCATAAGCAGAAGCAAATCAACACCCAATAAACACTCAAGAGTTGACCCCTGGCAGCTGCAGGCTGTCACAATCCCGGCTGCACCTCCTGCAACCAGAACCACGCACACGTCTATTTCATTATTTACCTTGAGCGACGTGCACGAGCCGTGCACCAACTCGTGCAGAGTTCATTAGAAAGAGGGACTATCTCGTGACTATTAAAGGCGCCCCTGTGCTCGACATCCCTGCCTGAGCGCCGCTAATAACGTCAACAGGGGCGAGCACACGCAGCATCGTCTTACCAGGAACTGTGCAAACGGGAAGATGTGAAACAGGAAATGCAACTGACCCCCTTCTAAACCATGTAACTTTAAAATGCACCGGCTGCAGCGGGTGCATGTTGCAGACCGTGCAGCAGAGATTGCATGTCGGTAGTTTGTGCACGGATCGGTTTCATATTCTTACCTCCCTTCGGCTGAGACATTTCCCCTTTGCTTTGATGAGGGGGAGGGGAAGCACAAAAGACTTTGCCTTCTTTCTCGCTCCCTCCCTCCATCGCCCTCGCGCTGGAGCTTCGAGCGACTCGCTTTTGCAAACAAAAGATGCACAAAAATTACGAGCCTCGATCTTCATGCACTTGGAGCCTTTCTGCGTCCGGAGCGTGCGGCTTGGTGCAGGGCGCGCGGTGACGGATGCACGGCCCCCGCGGGCGTCGGGGCAAAGAGGTAATTCTGCAAATGCACTGCAAAGAATTCTCCGCAGCAGTTACATGATGGGCCAAGGCTGGCAGCTGAACGCTCCTAACTTGGATCAGTGTGAGCCCCTAGCGAGAGAACGTCCTTCCTGCTCGGCGCGCAAAGGGTCATGGGAAAGGTAGTCTACGGCGTTTACGGCGGCGGATTTATCTTCAGGTTTTGTTTTAACAGGCGCTAATGTGTGCAGGTCGCGCACTTGATTTTGTGTCGACTGAATGGTCTTAAAATGTCAACAATAAAAGTAGTTAATTTACTAAAATATATTGGAATATTATTACTGATGCATGGATGTGTGAGCAGCATGTTTAGCTCATTTTAATTACCTCTACTGTTTGCTGGTTTCCTGTTATTGCTTTAATAAACTGATTATATCGTGATTTTCGTTGTTCCTCACCTGTACAGAGTCACGTGTTGCACATTTGAGCTGTGTAAATACAACTTGAATAAAACCTGTTTTATTTGTGAGGTGATGAAAACATGAAATCACAAGTTTCAGTTAACTTTCAAACTTTTATTAAAAATCTTTATCAGGTAACAGTGATTAACGCAACAGTGGATCTAAGTAATGACTTTAATCACATACATGAACTAATGAAAAGGTAGTCGGACATCTACAGAAGTTAAGAGAGGTTTGTAAATACATTATGACAGACCTGGAGTTCAGCAGGATGAACATTTGGTTTCCAGTAAGAACTGATTTGATGACTATTTCACTTTGTAAGTCCAAACAACATGTTGACGTACAGCCAGTAAAATGCTGCTGAAACAACAGTTTTAATCTCGACATCTATGTTGTGTGACCTGCGAATCACCAAATCAGTGCTCACTGGCTGATGAAAGACAAAGGTGACCCCTTGATTGTAAACGGGGTCATATAGCACCAATATTTAAAAACAATACAAAGAAAACGAAGGAAAAGAACCTCAAGCATAAAGGATGAGACCGGCGATGTTCTTTGTTTTTCTTATTTTCAACAAAATTGATGAAAAGACCAAAACCAACAGTCTGTGGCTCTGAGCTCAAAGAACATTGGTTCCTGCTGAAATCTTTTAAAAACAACCGAAAGATATAGTTTTATTTAAACAAAAATGCTCAGTAATTTCTTTAAACAGCTGGGCAATGTAGTTTTTAAACATGCATTACTCAAATGGAAGGGGACTATTTTCAGCGGCGGATGAATCCACGTTTGTGGCAGCAGGACTGTGTGTTCGTGGTGATGAAGGAACATGTCACTCGTGTGCATTATGAAGTATCACTTTAGAAAGCTGCATGGAAACGGCAGAATTCAATAAAACTTGTTGGAAAATGATGCAGACGGATTTCCGGCACGATTCTATTGGTCTTTTTCATCGGGTTTGTTGACATTAAGAAAAATATAGAATAGCACCAGACTAACCCTTTAAGACACACGTTTCACCATGATGGTACACAATGCTCTCAGATAGTCACGGGTTTTGGGATTGTTAGTTGCCCAATGAAAACAGCAGATACATGAGACGAGACAGATGATCCAAACATCACGCACGAGGAGGATTCAGATCCAGGTCCCCGTGATGTGATATGAGTGAGATGTGGCTTCTCAAGGTTGGATTGTGTTCGGTAAGGGGAGGGTGGAGGGTCAGTTCTTAATGGTTATGAGGGTTTGGTACAGCGGCTTCACCACAATATGGAGGAAGAGGGAGCTGTCGATGAGGTACTCGGACGTCCGGCGGTACAGGTCGGCCTCGGCCAAGAAATCCCCGCTTTCCTCCGTGCTCTGGTGGAAGTTGTAGACGTGCTTCACCACCACCTTCCCCTGCTGCTGAGCCATCACGAGCACCGTCTTCTGGAAGTTCACCCCGGCGAAATCCGCGCTGGACGTGGCCGGCGTGATAATGATGCGAGGGCGCCCTCCCTCTACACGCGTTGGCTGCATGGCGCCCGCCTCCGTGTACATCGGCCTCATGCCAATGGGCAGCCAGCGTGGCGAGAACATGGCGTTCCAAGTCACCCGCTTGCTGGAGTCGTGGCCGCTGGGCCCCAGCTGGGTCTGGAAGCTGGTGCTGCGGTCGTCTCTGGAGGGGTTGCTGATGATCCAGGGCGACCCCCACAGCGCCGACAGGTAGTTCCTCGGCATGAAGAGGCTGCAGTTGACGTCGAAGAATTTGGCCATGTGCATTGGCGACGCGGAGTGAAACTGGTAGGACATGTACAGCAGGTCGCGCACCGACTCCTGATAGCGAGCCAGGACCGTTGAGTGGGTCTGCAGGCGGAAGAGCTCCCGGGGCGGCATCATGGCGTAACGCACGGATCTCAGCGCGTTCTCCGCCGTCAGGCCGTCCGGCTCGTTCTGGATAATCCAGGCCTCCAGCGCCGCGAAGAGCTCCATCTCGCTCTGCAGGATGAGGTCCGAGCGCTGCAGCAGCGACATGAGCAGCTGGCTGCTGATGGTCGCCCACTCTCCGCTCTGCAGCACCGACGACAGGTTCCAGGCCATGAACTGAAGACAGCTGTCCCGCAGGGTCGCGTCCCCGGCCTGCAGGGCGTACTCATACCAGCCCGCCACGTGGCCCGAGGAAGAGTCCCGCGCCAGATTCTGGGTCATGTACTGGGTGATCCCCTGCTGGAGGCCCATTACTTGGTACTTAGCGGCCAGCTTGTGTAAAGGTGTGGCCTGGTCCAGGCGCAGAGAAATCTCTCCACAATACAGATACCTGCTCAGAGAGAGGAAGTTGAGGTTTAATGAAGGAGCATTTGAAGCACAACACAAATACAGAAAGTGACCATTTAGCCTAAAACAGCTTCTCAAAAAATGTTTTACCCACATCAACATTCAATATTCAACTTCATTTTTTGGGCACTTGGCAGAAAAAAATCATGTTATAACTTGACATGTTATAGCTTTTATGGCTAACATGTTAGCAAACAGTTGGCTATTTAAGTTCAGTATTCTCTCTCTTTCAGCTCTGTTTTGTTCTCCACCAACAACTTTTGGGTGCTAAATGCTCCACTATGTTCACCAGTTAGTCCAGCAAAAAAAAACTGCCTGCTGCTTTTGGACACTGAACCAGACAGTTAATGTGCTGAAAACCAAAACAATGAGCTAAAAGAGGCTGAAGAACTTTCTACAGCTGCTTCATACAGCTGTGAGTTTGTTACGATCCCTTTAAAACTACAGTTGCCGTTTTATTTGTTGTTGAGAATATTGATTGGTGCAGCTTTAAGAAATTGTGTCTCTTAGACTGAATTCAGTCATTGTCTTAAAGGCAGAATGAGTAGAATTTGTCGGTTGTGGTTTATAAACAAAACATTCAAAGTTGGCCCCTCCTACCTACTCGTTCACGATTAATACATGCTACACACTGTTCCTTTCAGTAACCTCAAAGCAGCTTCTTACAAAGGTTGAAAACACTTTTTTTATTTTGGCGTTCAGTGAAAAGTTCCAGTTTAATATGAACAAAGATTTCCTCCGTCTGGCAGATGGCAGGTTTACTGTAGCTCAGGTTTTAATCAACCTCATTAGCATTTGAGATAGAAATAGATTTTGTTATTGATTGCTGTGGCAGCACAGGCTCCTCAGTGTCTTACTGCTACACCACAGGAGCTGTTATCGAGCACAGCGGTTCACCGATTGGTCGGTTTGTTTCGCGTTGGACTCATTGATTGCTTGTCTCAGATGTAGGGCTGCAGTAGCAGAGTCCCTCCCTCTAGAGGGCCTAACAACTCAACCACAACTGAGGGTTGAAGTGTCACATGGAGATGAACATTGCGCTCCCACCTGATGAACTTGTCGAACACAGCGGCACAGTCGGAGCTCTCCTTCAGGACCAGCGTGCTGCCGTTGCGGCTCAGCAGGATCTCCTCAAACACGGGGCTCTGCAGGGAGAGCACCAGCGAGTGAGCCTGGATCACCTTCACCTCATCGGCGCTGGGCGTCTCCACCCTCAGCGACACGTCGCTGCCGTTCCCCTGCAGCAGCAGGGCCTCCAGGCGCTGCACCACAGTCAGGGAGTGGCTGATGGTGTCCCCGCCGCCGCCACTACCATCCTGGGATGTGTCGACTTTCAGCGAGCCTGGTGGAGGAGGAGGGGAAATATGCTGAGTTATAAGAAAAGAAGAATACTTAAAAGCATGATAAAAAAGTTAAAGTAAGTTAGGTTCAGGCAACAAAACCAACAGTTGTTCGGACTGTTGCTTCGTCACATGGATGCATTTAATTTGTGTGTCCCCCACGAAAAAGGCTCCTAATTGACTTTTCATTGGCATTTATTTCGTACTGAGGGACACGGAAAAAAAACGGAGAATTTGTGTCCATGTACACAAAACCAAGAGATTACATGATACCGGGCCCGATAGTAGGGCAGCATCCAATTCCACGCCAATGATCCGTCCAGCTGCTGTCTCTGTCTGGATGATGAGGGATTGTGGGTCACGTTTAATTAAAGCTTTGTCTCAGCTGAGGCAGTTGTAGCACACCACCCCTCCTCCACCTCCTCCACCTACCCGCCCCTCGACTCTGAGCTGGGATTCGCGTTAGCAGTGCGGTTCCTCTTTCTGGCACTTCCTTTCCAACACGACTCAAACTCAGCGGTGATGTTCCCTTTAGATCACAGACTGAAGACACAGTTGTTCACATAGCAGGAGGGATTCAGGAGTCAGTCAGAGAAAATTTTAAATATTTTGAGGATTAAGTTGTTATATTTCTGCCATAGTAAACATAGGAAGTGATGGGTTTCACCAATAAGCACCATAGGGCCTGTGCACAAAGCATCTGGGTTAGGAGGAGGGCTTAAAATGTTACAAATATATTGAAAATACCCATTTTGGTTCTGTTGGCTGTTGATATAATGGGCATAATAAATTGCAATGTCTGCAAACCACTGATACGTTTCATATCAACATTTCTACATAGATATATATATATATCAATGTTACAGTGTTTTGACAGGTCGCGTGCATCCTCAATGACGTTTAGGTTTAGGATACAACACTGGTTTACTAAAAGATCATGTGTTGGGTTAAAATAAAGTTTCACACCAGACACAGACAGCGGTCTCCTGGGTGCAAGTCCCATGTTTGATCCATCCATCCTCCCAGACCTGCTCCCTTATTTACTACGTCAAAAACACGTAAAACGTAATCCAGGAGAAAATACGTTCCCTTTGAAATGTAAATGACAAACAATGCAGTTACTCTGTGCAGGAATGTCATTTTTAGGAGACTAGCAGAGCCTCCTTCACATGTTGGCGTCTGTGTCGGCCGATATCATCATTCATTATTACATTCTGAATTTCTTCAGTGAATAAAAGACACGAGATATTTAAAACCATGTAATGTCACATCATCTTGGACCATAATTATTACTGTAAATAAAGCTTGAGTAGTGCTTAAAGACATTAGTTGTTATAGTTCAGATAAATGTTTTTTTATTATTTTCACAGATCACTTCGTCTGAACATTTAGTTCTTCTGGAAATGTTTTCTCTGTAAAATCATATTCTGTAAATCAAAAGTGGAGATTCAGAAACGTTTCCATCATGTTTCATTATATTTGTTCACAAATACAACAAAAACAATGAACAAAGAGAACAAGAAGGTTTTATAAATAAGTGACAACATCGCTGTTACAACTCTGACCTTAAAACTCAGAATCATCAAACAAGTTCCAGGACATTAAAATGAAGCACAACTCAATCAGACATCCTTATTCATGTAATGATGTCTGAGCCCCGAACACTAACTCACCTGCAGCAGCAGCAGCTGCTCCCCGGAGCAGAGCCAGAACCAGAACCAGAACCAGAACCAGCATCCCAACGTGGATTTGAACAACTTGTTTCACCATCTTCTCTCAGTCGTCCTCCGTCCGTCCTCACCGCTGTCTGTCTGGACTTCTGTCCTCTCTGTTGGCAGGACGAGGGGGGTCTGTGTCTGAATGTGGGGCAGGGGTCCTCCTCGCCACATCCGGCCCCACACACACACACACACACTCAGAACCTCATCGATCAGTGGGTGGAATCAGGCCTGGGTTTGTTTCCATGGCTGCCTCTTTGATTCTAACTTTCCTATCCTTGGGTATTAACGCTTGCTACATGATATTGATTGGACGAGGAGGCAGCGGGGGACCCTCAGACAGCTGAGGACCGGGGGACATTTGATCTAACTGCAGGTCTGGAGGTGAGAACTGATCCGTCTTCGTCACAGGTTTAAGGACTTTGGGATCGGGGACGTCTGCAAAACACTGGAGCTCAACGATGACCCGCCGGTATTCAGACTCCACGTGCAGCAGCTATCTGTGTCAGTGGGTTCACCCGATCCAGAGCATGTGCGTGACACGAGCAACACGAGCAATTTATTCACAGCTTCAGGCGACAGCACGCTTCATTAGGGGGCAGTACGTTATACAATCAATACCCCTCTCTGGCTGATTTTGATTAAAATCCTCATGACTTTTTTTTTAGAAAATGTGTTTAATCACAAACTAAACACTCTGTTTGAAGAGAGAAGTGAGCGAGACTTTGATGTGTGTGTGTTTGACGGTGATGATCTGGTGTTTGTGGTGCCGTGTCGGTGCCGTTGACCTCGGCTCTGTGAGCCGGATCGTTTGTGTGTCGGAGTCGATGGTGATCTCACAGAATGAGTTCTTCTCTGCTGGTGTGACTCTGGACAGAAAGAGGTCTTTGAGTCTGGACGTCAGCCAGCAGGTCAGTCAATGTGCACAAATACAATGTTTGGTTCCCTTTTGTCTTTCTGTTGACTTAACACTTCATGTTTAGCTTGAAAATACTCAAACAGTACATTTACAACTAGAGAGTGAGCTTTTAATCTTTATTTATTTAAAGGACCTTTCGGGGCTGATCACACCGAGACACGTCTCTACACCAACTATGCAATTTCTCATAATTTTGGCCCATTATTATGACTATAGATAAAGCCCAAAAAGATTAAATATAGAACTTGCTATAGATAAAAAAATAACTTTTATTATTAAGCCTTCGTCCGAACATTTAACTCTTCTGGAAATGTTTTTTTCTGTAAAATCATATTCTGTAAAACAAAAGAGCAGATTCAGAGAACTTTTTAATGATGTTTCAATGTATTTGTTCACAACTAAACATGCACATTGTATGTAACTGACAGCATCCTCTATCTATTTTAAGGTGCTTTAGGGGCTGATCACACCGAGTGCAGTCGCTTCAGAGACGCCTCGGTAAAGCAGGTCAGGCCTAAAGGGCGTGGTGCTTCTGTGGAGCGAGGCTGCATTCACAACAGATCATATGTGATGAACAGAAATTGGATAATGTGCTCTCTCTCTCTGCCTCGCTCACTGTGGCCTACATGAAACTATCACAACGCGAGCCTGATACGATGAATGGGAACGTTTCTATTGCCTCTCAACATGGAGACGGCTGAGCCGGGCGGAGTTATGAATCCCACCGCTCTTCCTAACAGGTTGAGGCAGAGACGATTGGTTAAGATACGGGATCGACCTCCAGTACGGTCAGGATATCCCATTGGTCAGGACAAAGGACCCAAACAGATCAGGTGAGCAGTACCTCGGCGAGCTTGGACGCCGCAGTTGGCGGTTACGGCCCGAACATTGCATCATTTGCTAAATGAACATCATGCTGTATTGAAGAAGACTTGAAACTAGAGA
>NW_022280034.1:1012149-1027289 GCF_004355925.1 Anarrhichthys ocellatus | reverse complement strand
AGAGGAGTCGCCCCCTGGTGGACACTAGAGAGAATGCAGGTTAAAGATACTTCTGCATCGGCTTCCCTTATCAGAACCAAAGGTTTGCACCTGGTTGCAACCAATCTGCGTTCTATTTAAAGTATATTGTCACATGCATTAGAAACAGTTTGAACTCTGGCTAAAGAATACAGAAAATACAAGTAAACCTACGATAAAAATATAAATACGTGTATTTACAGTCACACTGACGAACAAAATCCATGAATCAAAAATGAATATTTTTCAGCCCTCCGCAGACGGAGCACGAGGTCCTGATGCGTGTTTGTCTGGACTGGAGATAAAGTGAAGGTGTTGGTCTGGAGAGCTGCTCAGAGTCTCATTGCTTCACAGCTGCCCAGAGGGACAGTTTGGAGAGCTGCATCAGTTTATCTCACTGCAGCGGCTCCATTAACTCTTCCTCTTTCTCTTTTCTGTTTCTGCTTCCTCCAGATGCACAGGAAGATGTTTCTCAGTGGCAGTTGTTAGTGAAGGACGAGCTGAACGTACGGACTATAAATCAGAGTAAACCCATCGACTCTGAAGGCGTGAAATTGGCTCTGTGAGTTATGCATGCAGGTCGTTATATATTCGACCTCTTAGTGTAAATCCTGAATATGTAATCAGAGGTGGGAAGCAACTAACATGTACTGAAGTACAGTAAATAGTTCAGGTTTAATCAGATCATTTCCATTTTTGGGCGACTTTCAAAACGTTTCTCAGGAACACGAGTTTAAGACGATGTCTCTCAACCTGCTCCTCTGCAGGTTGAGAGACATCGTCTTAGACCCTTTCAAAATAAAGGGCATCAGTATTTTAAAGTGTAACTTCAACCCCAAGTCCACGCATAACTCCAGAGAACGATGGTTTATGAGAGATCCATTACAACGTGACAGCAGGTTACATCCTGCTGCTCCACTACCGACCTGACGTTCCAACACAAACGTTGATTATCAAAACACGATAAACACGATCCGAACCTAAGCGGACTTCTTTTTCCTGTCGTAAATCACAAAATGTTGAGCCCTTTATGGCAAGAAAATGGCAAACAACAATATTTACATATATTCATACGAAAACGAAGCAAGATACGAACTTAAATAATAAATAAACATGTGAATAATTGGCTCTTACAAACAGGTTTAAGTGTGCAGTGACTCTTTAAAGAATGCAGCTGATGTTAAGGTACTATATATTATTATTATCTTTATTGGACTCAGTGACACAGTTTTTCGAAGATGTCTCCCGTCCATAAAAGGAAAATTTGATTTCTGTTGACCGTGGTGATGAATATTAACCGCTGCATCAGAACCCTGATGCTGAACTGATGAAGCCTGATGCTTGTTTACTCCCTCTGCGTCATCGTCATCTAATCTAACAGGTCCGGTCGATAGCGAGTCACGTCTTTGCATGATCGCTGGCTGCCGGGGTTCGTTATTTGCCCGACTGTACCCCTGCAGGGGTCAGAGGTGTGACCCCGTACGTCTAATAAACACATGGAGTGATATGCAGCTGCAGGAAGTGAGTGGTTTTCTCAGCAGAACTGAACTGATGGATGAATTAGTTCTTCAAATCTGCTCCCTATGATGCGCTGTTTGCTTTGGAGCTTTGCTATCGTCAACAATCTGCAGTCGTGCGACGGGCTCGTTTGATGAGGTTTAGATAAATTAAAGACAGATTTGTCGGATCTCACTCCATCTCTCGCTTGTAATTGTGTTAATTTCAACTGCTGTTAAGAATACATGCATGAAATTAGGAAGCTGCTGCTGCTGCTGAGTGATGTTTGTCTTCGTTTACTGTCTGTTGTTAGTTTGTGTATGTGTGTGTGTGTGCGTGTGTTTGTGTGTGTGTGTGTGTGTGTGTGTGATTGTATTTATGACGTTGTAAGGACATCTGTTCACACCGTCACATTTGGGGACACGCTCATTGTGGTCCCCACAAGGTAAGTTTATTTTTGTGGTTGAAGTTAGTTACGTCCCTTGTCCTAAGTGACAAAAACACGTGTGTATGTGGTTTCGTGTGTGTGTGTGTGTGTGTGTTTAATCCCCGTGAGACCTCAATGAAGTCGATGCAGACCTCAGCACACACCAACAATGTGTTCCAATTCCATGATAAATATGGTGTGAAACTGCAACTTTAGAAAGCCGTTGCAAGTCAAACTATATGTTTTTTTTCCAAAGCACTTTAATTTTGAATGCTATTTATTTTGATTGTCAGCTGCGAGCAGCTCCTAGCTTTTCTCTGTGTATTGCATTGTGGGACAATAGTGTGCATTAACAACAGACTCAAAAATCAAGCATTGATTTTGTAGCGTGCATGTGGAGAGTTTACAGTATGTTTACTGTTAGCCATGCTAGCGGTGTGGAGAATGAGATACTACCATTACATTTGTTACAGACATCCATGAGCCTCCAGAGGATGCATCGTGGTCATTTCATCTGTCCAGTGAAATATCTCAACACTTAATGGTTCAGATATTTCATGGTTCAAAGTCAAAGAAGACTTTTCCGCTGACCATCAATGCCTCAACAACTATTCTGAAGACTCTTTCAACTTCCTGTGAGTTTCAGGTTTTATCATTACCCAACCTGCTCTCATAGGAAGGGCTATAAATAGACATTTTAAGGACATTCTGCTTGTCATGATAACGCATTTTTGTCTTTTTACACCATGTTGTTACCGTGAAACTGCCGCAGTTATGTTCAGGCAGCAAACCTACTTAGTTAGGTTAAAGTAAAACATCATTGGGATTAAAATAAGTGACGTAACATAAGTACAGAGAACACGTCACAAACATCACGTAAAAAAAAGAACAATTTGGGACATGAACACTGGTCTCCTGGTTGAAAGTCCTGTTTGTTTACCTTAGATACCATATAGGTAGTTTTCCTCACATTTTATAGTGTGTCAGTTGCTCTGAACGTAGTATAATCACGCGTATACGTTTAAATTGCAGACAGTGTGAACTACATGGCGTAGCTTGACATGCAGAAAGCAGGAATGGTGTTTTGATTGAGCACTAAATGACTTCAATGCAGTAGAGTACATGGACTTCTTGTATTCTAAGTGGAACTACACTATAATAATTAATACTTGCATACACTATATTGTGCATATAGTTAAAGGTATAATATGGAACTTATTCACAGCATTAGTCTGCTTTGTGAATATTTACTTTCTCTCAGTTTATCTTGCCCTCTCTTCCTCGTGTCTTTCCTCCCTCATTCACCTCCTTCCCTCCACAGATCAATCCCTCCCTCTCTCTCCCTCCTTCCTCACCCTTTCCACATCGTCACTCCCCTCTGCCCCATCGCTGCAGTGATGAACCGGCTGCATGGATCCACTTCTCCTCCTCCTCCTCCTACTCCCCCTCTCTGTCCTCCTCCACGTCTCCTCATTGGGTGTCCAGCAGCGATGTCGGGGACTCTGTAGGAGCATCGGGGGGAACGACGGAGAAGAGGACCGGCTGTGAACCAGGTGGAGGGTCGACGTGAGAACTGGATTTAAAGGTAAGACTGAGACCGACCATACAAGGGCAAAGAAAGCCGAAGAAAACTCTTTGCGTTCACTGTCGAGTGTCTCAGCTGCTCTGTTGTAAAAAGATGAAATGGTTCTGTTTGTTGTGCAATCAGCGCTGTTACACATCATTGACTGCAGTCCTATTATAAAAGTTATTTTGGCAAGCAGGGAGTGAGACTGGAGTGTCTCACTTACAGTTGTTTCATAATCACAGCGTCTTGAACTTGACGTGTTTTCTTGTTATTTCACTTCCCCTAAATCTTCTAAGAAAGAATCAATTCCTTCCAAGATGCACTCCTGGATTCGGTCTTTCTTAACGACGAACTTTTAACGGCATCACGATCTGCATGATGAAGAAACTTCTTCATCGCTCTCAACTCGTCAAATACAGACAGTTGGTCGATGCCCCTCGCCGTCTGATAGCGACTCACTGGGCATTCTACCGACTCCAATGTGGGACTTTTCAGACACAGGACAAACGTCCAGGAGACCGATTGTGTCCCGCGCAAAACTCAAAGTAAACGTTGACATTTTGTGACTTGATTTGTCCGTGTCGTTAGTTACTTGACTCGTTAGTGACGTGAGTTGTTAGTCTGCCAAGTTCAAGTTTCAAGTTTGTTTGTACGTCCTCTGGTGTTCTGGAGAATAATGTAACGAACACACCTTATTTAGTGCTCGTAGCCTGCGAGCTATTTGTGGACTCTCGTGCTACATCGCGAGTTTAAACAAAGCTTGTCACGTCGTCCCTGACGCGTCCAAAACTAACAATAGAAGGTTACGTAGAGCGTCGTTCATTAGACGTGTCGGAGAGTTTTCTTTGAGGGTCTGATTCTTGTGTTCATCGTTTTTTTCGCGTTAAGATTCATCAAAAGACAAAACCTGAAGCAGCGCTTCGTCCTCGCTGTCATGAGAAACGGGTTTTGATGTACAGTTGTCCTGGCAGCGCTCTTTATCTCCCAGCAGTGTTGTTTCAGGTGCTCAGTCTCATGATGAATTATTAAGAGGACTCAGTGGAGCACAGATAGAGTTCAGCTCAGCTTCCCGGGCACTGAACGCCCCGCGGAGCCTCCAGCTGCATCTCGACCCTGGGAAGAGTCGTAACCAGAAACACGCCTCGGCCTCTGATCTGCACAGACATGTCACTCAGCTGTTTTTTATTCTTCGGAGGAGGATGCTGACGTTGAAACGGAAGCAGTGTGATCAAACGATTCTGTTATCACGTCAATGCACCTCATTTCCCTCGAGCACGAAGACTGAAACGGTCTGAGAGCGGATTTAAATCAAACGCATCTGAAGCGAGAACAGAATCTGTAGCACCTGAGGGACCGGACACGATGATTAGTCGGCACGGGAAACTTCCCAGATCAATAAATGTGATGGAGAGCAAGTAGAACTCTCCAAGCTTCAACATTTCATCTCGCACTCTCGGGATTAAAGAGGACCTCTGCCGGCGTGAAAGAAGTGGCTGCTGGGATATTGATCGGTCAGTGTGATTACTGTTCCCTTGTGCCTTCTTCTCATTAACAACGATCGTCTTTTTGTTTTTTACTGAGAGGAGGCTGGCGAGGAAACAGATCGGGTGTCCGAAAGAAGCAGAACTGTCACCCCTTGAAGCCATTTCACCCTGTTTTAGAGAACATACGTGCAGCAGTGGACATTTAGTTTGCATCAAAGTGTGTTTTTATATTGATTTCCCTTTTTAAACTTGCATAGTTGATAAATTGTTGAAAGTAATTTGTCAATAATTCACTAATTCCAGCCTCTCAAATGTGAATATTTGCTGCTTTACTTCAGTCTTTGGATTGTTCAGACAAACAAGCAATTTGATGAACTCCTCTTGCACTTCAGGAAACAGTGAACAGTGAACAAAAAACGAATTAACTGAGAATACTTTAAAAAAATGTTCAGCTGCCAAGACAGACATTTTTGAATATAATTATTTAACAGTACTTATACATAAGATAAAAAAAAGAATAATAAGTTTGACAAAAAATTGACAAACCAAAGCAAGTTTATAGAAACTGAAAAGATATCGGCGGACCTCTTATTGCACCGTCCCTTTTTACATTCAACTTTCCATCAAACATACAATTCTCATGAATGTAAACGGTGAAAATGAAATACATACAACCAAAAACAAATTCCTAAACACACTAGTTTGAACCTCAGTTTTATGTTTGTTAATCATTTTATTACACACTTGTACTTCTTTACCAAACTATTCCATGAATGCACTTATTTGACCGTTAACCATCTTTGTTTTTGTAAACTTGTGGATGCAGTCGTAGCATCTTAGTTTCTACTTTGCATGTGAGTTCATGAGTAATGTGTTGGTTGGTTCATGATAAGCAGCTCTGTCTAATTAACAATAGTTAATGTGTGGAACCATAAATGAAGACATGTAATGAGTTTAGACTGAAGATGTTGATGCAACACATAGAAAACACTGTAGGATGAATGTGCGTCTACACTACACCTCCTGCAGCAGTGGAGCTCCTATTAATACTGAATAGGACATTCTATCTCAGCACGTGGGATGTTGTTACATAACAAAGAGTGAAATATGAGAGTGTTTCATAGACGAACAAAGCAACCAAAATCTAAGTGAGTTATCTCTGAGCTCACATTTCCTCCAAAGACTGAGGAAGTGTCATTTTTATGGTCTGGATTTAAAACCCTGCACGTGAAGTGTTGTGATGAAGAATTCTTATCACAACACATCACAGCTGAGATCAGAGAAGTTAAAAAACAGATTCAATCACAGACAGGACAGGAATGAAAGAGTGATATTCTGTTAATGTTAATACCAACATATGGAGGCGTTTGTCTGACTACAATCTGTCTGATGTCTCAGAACTAAATGCACACATGTGGTACAATAACGTATAAATCCAACATTCAGATTGACTTGATTTTAAAGATATGAACTATCATTTTTTTTTGGTTCTGTTGGTCCCTGTGGACTAAAGTGTGGTAGTGTCTGAGCACCAGAGTCCGTTTAGAAAACCTCTCATGTTACTGCAGCAGGGTCTGACAGTCTGCTCCTCTCAGTCCTGGTTCTGGTTCTCCCGTGCCTCTCTTCCCTCCAGTGGGTCCAGCAATGCGTCCTGGGTCTCCAGCAGCGTGGTGTCAGTGTTTGCTCCCAGAGAGGAGAAGCTCTGCTCCTGGAGGAGGAGGAGGAGGAGGAGGAGGAGGAGGAGGAGATGCTGCTGCTGCTGCCGGGAGCTGAGCTCTCCTCCCTCCGGAGCTCCGGATATGGGTCTGTCCACGGTGGACCGGTCTCTGCTGGAGGATCTGGGTCTGTCTGCGGCGGACCGGTCTCTGCTGGAGGATGTGGGTCTGTCCCCGGCGGACCGGTCTCTGCTGGAGGATCTGGGTCTGTCCGCGGCGGACTGGTCTCTGCTGGAGGATGTGGGTCTGTCCGCGCGGACCGGTCTCTGCTGGAGGATCTGGGTCTGTCCGCGGCGGACCGGTCTCTGCTAGAGGATCTGGGTCTGTCCGCGGTGGACCGGTCTCTGCTGGAGTCTGAGCTGAAGGAGGTTCTGGTGAAGCTGCATGAGTTCATCTGGTTTCACCAGAATCCGACCCGGTGGCTCCGATGACGAGCATCAAGAATAACTCTATAGAAACAGACCATCTTCTTTCTGATGGTCTGTTTACTGATGGAGGTCTGATAGAGGATCAGGACTACATGATCCTCATAACCAGTTAAAAGTTCCTTTTAGTAATTTTATCGAGCGGACCAATGAGGCTGAAGACCAGACATTTAAGACCAGCGAAACAGCGAAGACCTTCAAGTGACCGGTGACGTCATTCAAGGAGCCAATTATAGAAGTAGCTGGATGAAATGTGAAAATCTCACACTCCTGTCTGCCAACTCTACCATGAGACGACCACAACGCATCATCCTTTCTGATCTCACTTAACTTCATGTATATCATCCACGGTTTAAATAAAGACATGAGGGGGTTCTATCATTCTGACCGCTCCCGTGTCTGCACAACCACATACTGAATTACGCCGTTGACCTCGATGAGTGCTTTTTGATCCGTGCTCTTCTTCTAGTTTATTGTGCTAAGGTGAATTAAAGCAGCCAAGCCCTCAGATATTTCTCAACTTTATGATCGCATTCCTGCCAAGAGTCATAAAATACTCCAGTCATATAGTGCACATGCAGGGATTTGGCACATAAACAGTACTTTACAATCGCAGTGATTAAACATGACCAACTGTTAGAAGTCCCATCATGAGGTCAGTTTCCCAGATTGGGTCGATCGTGGCTCCACGATGGTGTTTACGTTGGTTAAGCATCACACAAATGGTTTGTCACTGAGAGCTCCAGAGATAACGCAGTGCAAAAACGGCTTCACGGATGAGTAAAGTAAATTAGGAGAGTAGGCAGAGGCGAGACAGACAGAGAAAAACAGGATGGATGGATCCCAGGTGAAAAGGTTAGAGGAGGAGACGGGACGATAATGACTCGGGGGAGGGTGGAGGGTGACGGGGTCGTCGCTGTCTGCCCATCTGTTGTTGTGGAGCTGAGGTTTAATTGACTGAGTCCAAACCGACTTGTTGTTTTCCACAGTTTTATCTCTGTGAAAAAAACAGCTCTCTTAAACAAACACGGCTTTCCTCACTCACGGCAACATAAAGCGGCTCGTCATCTGCAAAGGAGTTGATCCTTGATATTGTCAAATCAAGACAGTCTGCATCTTTATATATCGATACATTTCTTATATCAGGTCTGTCCCTTGTCACTGAAATGATGAATTTGTAGTTAATTTAAGTAAATTTAACTTCATCTGAAGACGTGGTGCATCCCAGAGAGCCACCGGATTTATTATTAACGATTACTTAATAATTCATTCCTCAACAAAAAAACATTTTCAAGCTAAAATGTTATCTTGATGCAGCTTCTCCAATGTGAGAATCTTCTTCTCTGTGTTAAACACCATCATGATATTATAGTCATTTCTATAATACTGTATCTTCAGGTTTAGTATTACGGAGCAAATCCAGTCCGCCTTCTAATACCTTCCGACAACGTAAATCTTTAAAAACATCACAAATATATAGTTTCATCAGTAATTTCCTAAAACAGATGGTCAGTGTAGTACGGAGGAAATAGCACATTTGTGTGATTGAGTCAGAATAAACGACACTGCCTGTGTTCATGGGGACGAAGGAGCAACTGTGAGGCTCCTTGATGGGTTTTTAATGGCGCTCTGTGGCTCAGAGATAGAACAGATATCACTCACAACACTTGTTAGTGGATACATTTGGTGCTGGTTTTGGTCTTTTCATGGGATTCATTGACAATGAGGAAACTAGATCACGACAGTTCTCCCTTTGTTTTCTTGATGTCTATAATTAAAACACTAACTCTGAGTCTCATAAACGTTTCTCTGTCCCTCCTTATTTCCCAGGGGAAGCACCAAGGTCATGATCGACTGGTCCAATGTGACAGCGTCTGGCTACCAGGAGCTGGGCCTGAAACCTGAGGAGCTGCAGAGGTCCAAATGTGTCCTGGGCTTCATCCCAGTCATCTACTACAGTATTCTGCTTTGTGTGGGAGTACCAGGTACGCTGTCACGATGTATCGTAGTGAGACATGTGCACCTTTGCAGACAGTTTGGCTTTAATTAAATAATGACTTGAAACACTCGACAGTATCTCTTACGTCCTGTACGTGAGTCAACTTGTAATTTAGGTGAACTGTCATTTTAGGGTTAGAATATGAACTGATGCACTACGTGATTTTATTAGTTGTATTTGCACTGAATCTCAGTCACAGCACAGTTTGTTTGTATTGATATCTATTTATAACAGAAGTGGAAACTGCAGAGGACAGAAGAAATCAATACACACGTGAGTTAGAGGACCAGCAGCACTGTTGTAGCACATGACTCTGGTCTGATGGCTCCTTTCACAGGTTACAATAATCGAATCATCTGGTCATCACTTTGTTTTGAGAGTCTGATTATCAATCCATCCATCGAGCTCTTGATCTGCATCAAAATGCTTCAACAATTCAGAAAGTGGAAATAACTGTCTTCTTTGATGGACAGTGTTCACCTCCGCATTGTTCTCATTACCGCGCTTCGTCTACAAATCGATGGCGGTGATTTGGTATTGATCCAGCAGGAATTTAGACAGAGCGGTGTCCCAAACAAGCGGACGTGTCACCAGAGCGTTCAGCTGCGTCACGTCATCGTACCCAAAGGAAGATAAATGGAAGAGGCCAGAGTCAACAGAGGGGTCCTAAACTACTGTATGAGATGTGTGGCAAGGAGACAAATCAAATCAATGGTTTGTAACTTAAACTGCTGTGAATGCATTTTACAAATGCAAGGTAGGATTACTTAATCCATAAAACAACCAGTACCTGACTTATTGATTTGTTCTTCCCCATGAAAAGGTATCATGCTATAGAAATCCATAATTAATGTCACAAAAGCTCCTTAGATTTGCAGTTCCTTCGAAGCAAAAAAACTAAACAACACAAGCTACCTACATTTTAACACAATTTAAAATGTGTCCCTGTGGACAAAGGTGGTATTGTCTCTGAGCACGAGAGTCCCTTTAGAGAACCTCTCAGGGTCTGACGGTCTGCTCAGTCCTGGTTCTGGTTCTCCCGCGCCCCCCTTCCCTTCAACGAGACCAAAAGATATACGGCCTGGTTCTCCAGCAGCGTGGTCACGGTGTCGTCTCCCAGAAGCTGAAATGAGTTGTGCTGCCATGTTGGGAACAGTGGAGCCAGAACGAAGCCCCGCCCACCGAGCAGAGAGAAGGTTCTCATCTTACACAAGAAGTGATTGATAGCTGCTTTAAAGAATCCTGGGCTCTGATTGGTTGTTTTATTTTAGGCAGATGACACTGATTTATTCACATATTTCTTTCACATGTGTCAGGATATAGATAGTCCTATTAAAGTGATCAACTGCTTTACATCTCATAAATAGCAGATAATATGATCTAATCTTCTTCTTTATATGATTTCAGTGAACATCCTGACGGCCGTGGCTTTGTCCCGGCTGGCGTCCCGCACCAAGAAGGCTCTGTACTACTACCTGTTGGCGGTGACCTGCTCAGATATTCTCTCCCAGCTCTTCATCATCTTCGTCGGCTTCCTGCTGGAGACGGCTGTCTTTCACCGCGACGTCCCCGAGCTCCTGCTGCACTCCGTCAGTGCCGCTGAGTTCGCCGCCAACCATGCCTCCATCTGGTCCACCGTGCCCCTCACCGTGGACCGCTATGTGGCGCTGTGCCACCCGCTCCTCCACCGCCAGATCAGCTACCCCGCACGCACCAGGAGGATCATTGCGGCGGTCCTGGCGTTGTCCCTGGTGTCCGGCGTGCCCTTCTTCTGGTGGTCGGACATGTGGCGGAACAGCCACCCGCCCACGGCCCTGGACACCGTCCTCGTCTGGACGCATGTGACTATCATCTACTTCCTGCCCTGCAGCATCTTCCTGGTGCTGAACTCTCTGATAATCCACACGCTGAAGGTGAGGCAGAGGCAGCAGCGCTGCGAGGAGGAACGTGGGCCCAAGTCGGCTCCTCCTCGCCGACTTGGGAAAACCACGGCCATGCTGCTGGCCATCACCTCCGTGTTCTCCGTGCTGTGGGCGCCCAGGACCGTGGTGGTCATCTACCACCTGTACGTGTCCTCGGTCCACCGGGACTGGCGCGTCCACCTGGCCTACGATCTGTCCAACATGCTGGCCATGCTCAACACGGCCGTCAACTTCTTCCTCTACTGCTTCGTCAGCAAGCCGTTCTGCGGCGCCGTGCGGGACGTGTTGCTGCTCAGGGGGGGGCCCGCTGTACCCTCGACGTACTCTGCCTCACCCGCAGGCCCCCACCAACGCCTCCATCTCCTCTCTGTACAGTGGGAACAACAAGCGCTTGCAGCGGGACTCCACCCCCTTGTCACCTCGCAGGGCCAGAAAGCCCTCGTGACCCCACGACCCCCTTCCTCTTAATCCAAAACACCCATCATCCCACGGTCCCGGAGCACTTCTGACCCCCAGAGAGGCTCGCTGCATTCCAGCTACGACCGTGGACAGCTGCCAGTCAGCCCTGAGGCCTTCTCAAAGGGCCTCCGAGAAGTATGTTTTTTGTATTAGAACATGTTACCGGCTGTTGTTTGTCCATGTACGTCAGATAATCCTGACAGCTTATTTATTTTAGAAAATATGACAAATTACAAGTTTTATTTTCCATATTTGGTAGCAATGTGACAAAATATGTTTCATGTTGTTACGAGAAATTAGGAAAGAATAACAGCCCGTTTTCTCTGTGGCTAGTTAGATCCATGATTAAGAGAAGAATGGGAGGAAAGAAACTGATCATGTGCGCGCAGCAACACTGAGTGTAATCAATTCATCCACCCATTCCCACTTTTACCATGTTGTTCAGTTTGTCTATCCAATCACACGGCTACGACATCCACTCTGGAAGCAGCAAAGATGAGAGTTTAAATATGAACTGGCTGCTATTTGTGCTGTTGTGTAAAGACGCAGAATGCCCCCAAAAAAGACGATCCGCCCTGCTGAGCATTGCCAATAGAGCAAAAAAAATCAAAAAAAATGCACTCCGTCTCTACGTCGCACTCTCAGGCACAGAAAAACGCCCGCTGCTAAGGCGTCTGTTCATTCTTCATGAAATGCAACTGGATGGAGCCTCAAATGAAAGCTCGCTGTTTAAGCGGCAGGAGAGGAGACCCTGCTCTTCAAACAGCCCCTCCACTACATCACCAGCATGGCCTCAGCTCTGGCTAACCAAACCTCAGATTAGCCTGATAGTCTGCACAAACACACACACACACACACACACACACACACACACACACACAGAGGATACACACTCTCGTGCATGTATACGAACACGAGCACCGATAGCTGGTACATTTCCATTTGCTACAACAGGAATGTTTAAGTAATATTTCACTTGTTGTATTTTTGTTGTGAAAGAAATAACAGCTCTGCACTTCTAACAGCTAATTAGCATAAATCACTTGTGGATATGGATATGTTTAATACATGCCCTCCTGGAACAGTGAGCTGTCACTTGTTCATTTGTTCCTACGGTCACCAGGTCTCTAATGGAGTCTGAGTAGATGTTGAAGAATGATCTTTTGTCTGTGGCCTGAAAGAAGCCACGACATTAACGGTGCAGCCACATTGAAGGCTAGTTTAGTGCAGGAACTGATCATAACTCTCCAACAAATATTCATATATCCACACACTGTGGAGTCCATTTGTTGTAAATTATAGGATTCGTCCGTTTTTTATCTGTATAGCCAGATTCCTTGAAGCCTTCCTGGGTGACACTTGCAAGTATTATTAGGATACATGGAAACATTTCACTCCCACAATTTTAAAGTTGTAAAACCAGCTCAGTCATTGTATGTTTCTGCAAACCACAATTATGATTAATGTCGAGGTTTTTGCTTTTGGTCGGAGCAACGAGTACAAACAAACAGGACTTTCACCAGCAGACCGCTGTTTGAAACCGAAAGTAAACGCAGACTTTACATTACTACGTAGCGGTGCACGTTTCTGCTAGCGTGATATGAGGCTGATATGAAATGTATTTGTGAAACATATTTTGGGTTCAGTGGTTTGCAGGAATGTGCAACGCTAACATGTTTTTCTGGCGACTGCTTTGGATAAAGCCGTAGTTCACTACCTGGCCAGCACCAAACAGCCAGATCTTTGTTCTCAAGAGTCGGTGGAGACCAAAACCAGAGCTAGAAGGAGATTCAGATTCATCAGACGGACTCAGACACATCTCCTGATGAACACTAATGTTGCTCTTTGTCAGTTGTTTGCTAACATGTTACAACTTTATGAACAAAGTGAGATTTCTTCGCTGTTTGTTCACAAGCTTGTTTTCTAGTTCATTGTTTTCTGAGGACCGCTCAAGTATATAAAATACTGCAGCACCATTCATTACAAAACTTCAAAGCTGTAACTTCCTGTATCATCACACACATGTTTTAATGCTTCACTCAGCAATGCACTCTCAAGTACAGTATATATATATATACAGTACATATATGTATATATATATATACATAAATATCTCCTCTGACCACCCATTCTGGTTCCCACATGCCTGCTCTCGTCCCTCCACAGTCCTCATTGTGTTTACTGTAACAGTGAGAGACACAGTGTTCGTGTCCTCGTGTCGTCCCACATTGAGTTGTGAGAGTCCGGACGTAGACGGTAGATACGAACCGTTTCTTTGAAGAAGTCTCCCGCTGCCTGACAACAACAGAGGGGGGCGTAAGAGAGCGTGTGGTGGCGGCGACCTTACGCCGGTTAAGATGGTGGGGGGCACTGAATAAACAGTAATGTGAAGCGAAGATGTAAGAGCAGGCTTTGATTAAAGAAGAAGGGGGAGGAGGGGACCAGGAGAAGGACAAACGCCCCCTGTCTGTCTGCCACCTGTCCTTTGTTCCTGTTCAAACAGCCGGTTGTGCTGCTCAGCAGGTGTCCCGATGAAACGACAAAGCACCTCACAGAGTGACCAGTGTATCCTATCAGATGTATCTGTCTAAATACTGGAGACGTGTACTTTACGGACAGTTAAAGGACGGACTTAAAACACATCCTGGACAAAGCGTGACTCGCTCACGGGCTCACATGTGCATCCTAATATTTCATGTGAAAAACATCTGTTCAGTTTAGTTTTTACAGCCAAATCATTTAGTTTCTCTGCTTCAGTGAATCTGAATATGATGAACGTTGAAAGTCTTGTTCTCCTGCATGTTCTGCCCTTTGCGGCTCTGACTCCTAAAATAAATTACGTTCCGGTCACAAATAAGGTCAGGATGGTGGTTGGGTCAAAAAAGACAGAGGACTTTCAGGAGACTGCTGTTTTAATCCCATGTGAACCGAGTACTTGTGTAACCAAGCAGTAGTTTGTTGGGTTTTTGTTTTAAGCCAAACCATGATGTTTTTTACCAAACCTAAAGAAGTAGTTTTGTAAAGTTTTTTTTGTTTAGTTTGAATTTATGACGTTAACCGCGTGTTTCAAACTGTTTAAAACTGCAACTGTAATCCTGGAGAAAACATTCTTCCCCTCACAACATACAGTAATTGCGAGTGCAGTTTAGTTTTATGGGGACGTAAGTTTGCAGGAGACAGAGTTGCCTGTTGTTGTTGTTGTTGAGGTGACTTCACATGCATTGTTTACATTATTTCTGTGATTGTAAAGCAGAATGATCCCGTCTGTAAGCACTGAGAAGAGTTTTATGTGGGGAGGAAATAAATGTTTAAAACAAGGATCGGCGCGGTTTGTTTCATTCTGTGCAGTCACAGAGGAGAGGCTCGGTATCAGGTGAAGGATGTAGAGGTGTAATACTGTATGAGACTGTAACAAATATGTATATATTGATATTATGGTCAGCCAGTAATGAGTCGGTCCCACAGACTGTATATAAGAACCGGACATCGTCATCGGGACATCACTCATGGATGACTTTTTGAAGCCTTGAGTTCAATGATTTCACCGTTGACATCTTTGATTTTGGACTTCGCCATGTTGTTTACGTCTCTGGTAGAGACCTGTCAATCACTGTGTAGCCCCGCCCT
>NW_022280034.1:1003196-1011749 GCF_004355925.1 Anarrhichthys ocellatus | reverse complement strand
GAGACCATCGCAGCAGTCGATCGTTGTAAAAACGCTCGTGAAGGATTCTTTAAACTTTCTCTTGAATCAGTGAACTGTGAAACTTCTGTCTGGTGACTTTTTGCACGAGCTTCATCGAAGAGTGGAAACTTTTTGTGTGACTTTATTTTTTTATTTTTAACTCCGGATGATTTACCGTCAACTGTGTGGAGCAGGTGAAGAAGATCAACAAGCATTCAGGTAGCATCAGATTTACCATCATGTTGTGTGAATTATGTCGTTCAGACATTCAACATCTAGAGATGTGTTCACATGAACATTGCTGTTCATTGTTGGACAAACGGGCTACTTTCAGTGCGCTCTATACTCTTAAAGCTATTTGTGTCGGTTTTAAAGGAGCAGAGGAAGTGTCCGATGTCAAAGGATGTTATTCTGGATATTTAAGCACTTTTTGTGTGCAGGTTAAAGTGTTTATAATGTTCATTTATGTCCCTGAACGCATCCTGAAGTGTGTGTGAATCTGTTCTTAAAGGTTTAGATACATGAAATACTTCATATGGATGTTTATCTGGTGAGTGCAAGTAGAAGCATTATTTGTTGGTGAATTAAATGCATCACCATAGATCTGCAGTCAGATGTGCAGGAGATGCACATGTGTGTGTTTTTTATAAAAGCTACTAAAACAGAGCTAAATAGATCAAATATAACAGACGAGATAGATTTATTATTGATAACGACAACATGCTCAGCGGGTCTTAAGTGTTCTAGAAGACCCTAAAGGGCAGAAATGAGCCGTGACGTCTCTATATCCTCCGTTACCATGTTGCGTTTAAGTACCGATCAGAACAACAAACACATGCATGATAGATGTTAACGCCTCTGTGGCCCTTTAAGAACATTGTATTGATTTCTGTGTGATTGCATTAACACAAACACGTTTCTCAGGTTCCATTATAGTAACTGTTGACGAGCTTTCCATCACATCACGTGATCTTTTTAGCCGGTTTGTGTTTCTCATTTTTACAAGCCATGCTGATGAAAACCATGTGACGTGATTGAAAGCTCCACAGCAGCTATATTAAAGGCAGGGTTGGTAATCTTCGTCAAAAACATTTTCATCTTTTGTTTTGTTGAGATTCTGTTTACATGTTTGTTTGTTTTCTTGGGATGATTCATTTAGTCGAGCTGTTGTTTTTGTCTCGTGTACTTTCACAAAGAACGTAAATATTTAGCGGTGAAAAAGCTAATTGTGTTTTGCAGCTGACGGTGCTAACAGCGCTAACAGCGCTAACAGTGTTAACATTAGGGTGTAAAAATAGCCTCGAGTCCATTTTATTCATTGTTTTGGTTTGTGTGGTTTTATTTTATTTATGTTTTATTTATTCAAGATATTTCTTTTCAATTATAATGTCTGAATATCATGAAGAATTAAAAGTTCACTGCTCTTTGAAAGGGTGTAATCGCATTAATATGCTATTATGTGATCATTATATCAGTGGCATAAAATTGCAATAATATTGATTATTGCAATTATTTCTGGAACAATTTATTGTCCAACATAGTTTTGAAAATGTGAAGTACCTGCCTGCATTTATCCGTCACAAAACCACTTAGAAAAGCATCCTGGTCTGGTTTTAAATAAGTTCTCTAGCAGCGTCATGTGACACGGCGTCACTCGACATAATGTCGTCAGGCCCCCCGAGTGAAAGTCCTCTGTTTTACTTCTCGCTCTTTAATCACTACGTCCGTCACTCTGAGAGTCGAACAATGATGGATTTACACATGAAGCCCGGTGCGACTCATACAGACACTAATGGCCAAACGTCTGTATTTGACGCCTGGGAGTGAGAACTTGGTTTAGTTCAGGGCCTAAAGTAGTCGAGGAATCAGAGGTTTTATCTCTTTGAAGGAAATTCCTCAGTTTGACATCAAAGTCTTTAGTTCTTTAGGTCGTCTACATGAAGCTTGTGAGATATTTGGAGAGCCAAACTGCCGTTGTGTTTTTTCTTTTTTTTTGTGTGTGTGTTCCTACCTTCAGCTTGCAGAAATTGCAAACATGCCATAAAACATTTGGTCCTTGAGCTTTCCATGGTAACAGATGAGGAAATAACTTTGTTTGGAAGACCTGAAATCTAGAGATGAACACCGATAACTGCGTGCGTGATTGGAGGTCACGCCCCGAATGAAAACAAACATATTAGCAGTGAATTATAATCTACGGAGGGAACGACAGTACAGCCACAAAACCAAAGGGACCAACCAACTCACGGAGAACCAGAAAAGGTGGATTTCTTTGTTCCAGAAAAGATTTTGAGTCACAGGAAGTTAGAAAGACCGAACGTCCGCCACCACACTCCCATCGATTTGGCCCAGAGACTCACTCTACTTTAGGGTTAATGCACTTTCACCACATCGATTCTGTTGTAATCACAATGTACAGAAGCAATATTTGTCGACCGATTCCATTAATGATTAACGTCAGAGTTGGGAAGAGTCCATAGTTTGACATTCCTCTGATATTTTAGGTGGCTGCCGAGGTCTCTGAGCTTTTCTGACTCTTTCCAGCTCAGTCAACAGTCAAGTCATTCTCCGTGTACACATCATGATGAAGGTTTGAATACCACGTGTTTCTGTGTGTACTGACTCACATAGGTGTAATATTTGCTTTATTGGGTGTAGACAATAGTATCATAATGCAGCATTGGTGACGTATTTAAGTCTTTGTTAAGACCTGTCCACATCCAAAGGTTCTCAGACTGTCACTGTTCCTCCGTCTGTACAGGTGCCGTCAGGATCCCAGAACAACTCGTCCAAACTGAGCTCTGGTCTCTCCCAGTCACCATGGCTACTAACAGCACCCCTCAGGGTTGCGGCCCGAACCTGGACTCCCTCTATTACAACCTGTGTGACCTTAACGCCGCGTGGGGCATCGTGCTGGAGGCCTTCGCGGCGGCCGGCATCGTCTTCTCCTTTGTGCTTTTCATCTCGCTGCTGGCCAGCGTGCCCTTCACGCGGGACAAGAACCGCAAGAGCTCGGTGGCGCTCCACGCCTGCTTCCTGGTCTTCACAGCCGGTCTCTTCTGCCTGACCTTCGCCTTCATCGTGGGAAAGGACTTCTCCACGTGCGCCTCGCGGAGGTTCCTCTTCGGCGTGCTGTTCGGCGGCTGCTTCGCCTGCCTCCTGGTGCAGTGTGTGAGGCTGAACATCCTCGCCCGGCAGAACAGCGGGCCCCGGGTTTGGGTCTTGTGTCTGGTGGCGGCGGGTCTGTGGCTGGTGGAGGTGGTCATCAACACCGAGTGGCTGATCATCACGGTGGTGCGCTACCCGTGGGGGCCGCTCAACGCCACGGCCGAAACCGGCAGAGCCACGGCCACGCCTTGCAACGTCGCCAACGAGGACTTCGTCATGGCGCTGATCTACGTGATGACCCTGATCCTGGCCGTGGTGGTGGCGAGTCTCGCCATCATGGCGGGCAAACACAACCAGTGGAAGAAGGATGGCGCCTTCATCCTTCTGACCAGCGTGGTCTCTGTGGGTATTTGGGTGGCGTGGATCGTCATGTACGTCTACGGGAACGAGAGGAGAGGGGGGCCCACGTGGGACGACCCCACCTTGTCCATCGCCTTGGTGGCGAACGCGTGGGCCTTCCTCGTCCTCTACACGATCCCTGACATCTGCACCTTGAGCGGCGATGACGAGATCCCACAGAGCTTCGGGGAAGACCTGTACCCGAACCGAGGAGTCGGCTACGAGACGATCCTGAAGGAGCAGACCTCCCAGAACATGTTCATGGAAAATAAGGCGTTCTCTATGGACGAGCCCAAACCAGGTGTGTAGCTGCTTATTTCACCTTTTAATCTGTTTAAAGTGCAGTTTTTGTTAACAGAGCTCAAGCCTCCATTTCATTCATTGTTTCAGTTGTGTGATTTTATTTCATTCATGTTTTTTTCACCTTTCAATAATATCAAGAAGAATTGAGAGCTCACCGCTTTTTAAAAGGGTGTACTTGCATTATTGTGCTATTATATTATCGTTGTCATTATATTATCATTATATCAGTGGCATAAAAGGGCAATAACATTGATTATCGCAATTATTTCAGGAACAATATATCACCCAACATAAGTGGTTATCGTGACGGGTTTATTTGGGCTACTGTTTGTAAATGTTAATGATTTTAACTTTGTATTCTCTCAGGTATGACATCACTCTGGTCTTATGCAAAGCGTTGTCAGGTCCTTTTATTCCCTGTAAAGCAAATATGTGCCTGGTCAACAGATAGTTTGTGTAGTTTGTGAGGTAACGACTAGGAGGAGGTCACAAACATTCACTTTGCACAGTTTTACACAATCTCCTCCCCGACTACACTTCACTCTCACTGGAAGTTCCTTAAAATGACATATTGCATCATATTTCTGATTTGTCTGGGAACGTTGAATCGTTCGTGTCGTCTTCTGTCGCTGCAGTGACTGATTGTGTTACAATTTGCTCATCACAGAACACACAGTGACCTTGCACCGATGAACACTGAGTTCAAAGCCCTCACAAACCTGAAAACAGAGCGATTACCCTGCAGAATCCTCAAAAGGCTGATTTGCATCGATGTGATGATCCCACAGAACCCGAGACGCTCTCGTCTGAGTCCTGATCTGATGCGGTAAAAAGGACCAGAACACAGAGTCTGTCTCCTCTCAGGTTAATCACAGACGGTGAGGTGGACGGTGTTGTGTGGCTGCTAATGTCCTCGAGGGTTACAGAGAGTTCTTTCACCAGTCTGTCAGCTCGAGTCACCGCGGTGGAACATAACTGTTTGTATTCAAGTGTTTACATTCTGGGAGAATGTTTGAAGCTTTTTCTCTGCAATGTTTGAGAAAGGAAATCACGCTTTGTACCCGGCCACGTTTATGGAACAATAGAAGAGTGTTTGTTTAAAGATTCAGCTTCGATGTTCAACATCAGATAAATGTGGACGATGTGCAGAACAATCTTCACTTTTTCACTCATTCAAATGACTTGAAGACACAGAGAGATGCAGCGAGGACGTATTTCTGTAGTCCAACAGGAAGTTAGTGTCACACTGGTCCAGTTCGATTGGATTTTGGATTATTGCAGAAAATAATCTCTAAACGTTAATGATTCTTACAGGTGTTGTTCATCAAGATAATCTTCACTAATGAACTCCACTTTTATGATGTTTGAAGTGTAAAGTGAAAAGCTAACATCTAACCAAAAACACATGTAAGAAACACATTGACTTAGAGACGAGGGAACGGGAAGTGAACAGATTCTGACTCATTTCTGTATTTTAGGATTCATTGTATCATCTAAAGAGTTTAGATTCATTTAAAACAAGAGTTTCATTGTCTTTCTCTTTCTTTCCATCCTTTGTTTTTTATTTCTTATTTTTTTCCTCCCTTCTTCCTCCCAGTTCTTATATTCTCCAACATGCAATCTGAAAGCAAACTCCCCAAAGCTCGAGATGTGTTTGTTAAGATTATTATCATTTGAATTCAATGCTAAATGCTAAATGCTGTACGCACAGCTGTTGTGTGATGTCACAACTCTCAGATCTGGTGCAGCAACATGTTGACTTCATCCTTCATCATTGACTCCCACAGATGGTTCACTTCTTCTCTCTGCATTGTGAGCTACATGTGTGACTACATGTAGGACCGTCAGAGTTTCAGTGAGTTATTCAGAGGCAGCGTGTCGTCTGGATCATTCCTGTTAATGAGCGTCCCTATCACCAACACTCCCACTCTTGATTCCCACCAGAAGCATCACGCCTTGTGTTTGCATCGTCTCCACAGCAACTGAGGCGTGGCGACAGTTTCATCCAACGTCGGGAGCTTCAACAAGAGCGACGAAGTCGTCTCTCACATCCATTCCTCTGGGTGTTGATTCTGCTGATGAAGTATCTTGAGGGATTGTTGTGTACAGATACGGAACGAGGCCCTAAAGATGTCCCTCAGAGGGCTTATGATCAAGAGAGAAGTAGAGTCATCTTCTCATAGACTTCTATACAACCAGAGGAGTCGCCCCCTGCTGGTCATTAGAGAGAATGCAGCTTTAACACGTGAAGCTTTGACTTCACTCTTCAGAACTGGACTTTTTCGCCCGGTAGGCAGTTTGTTGCTGTTTGTAGCACAGTTAGCACTTTATCATATCAAATGCAACTACATTTGTAAAAGTGACAAGTGAAAAAAGCTAACCACACTAAGCCATATTTAGCCATATTTGTCTTAAACAGAGCAAGAATACACTTGGATATTTCCATCATTTTTCAGTTTTTTTCTCATCAATTCCTTACACAACGAACCCTTTATCTATTATATTTATTCTATATATTATAATAAATATGACCACGGTCACATTGTGTGATTTTATTCTCCTGTCTCCTGTTTCCCTCCCCATGTGTCATGTTTGGTTTTACTTCCTGTATTTTGTGTGCTTTCGTCGCATTAGTTAATTAGTCCCTTGTGTCTTTAGTCGTGGTGCTCCCCTGTCTTTCAGTTAGGAAGTCCAGCCCGTGAGAGTCAGTTAGAGTTAGTCTCTAGCAGTTTTGTGTTGCTGGTTTGTTTCCTGGAACTGTGCAGATATTATGGAAACTACATCTTTTTGGTTTAACTAAGGGATTTTATTTTGACACGTCCTTGGTCGCCTATAGGTTGTAATCAGCTGTGACTGTTGTGAATCAAAGCTGAGGCTTGTTGAGGGGGACGAATGAATAACGTGTGTTGTCCCCGTCTGTCCATCACAGCGTCCAAGCCGGTGTCTCCGTACAGCGGCTACACCGGGCAGCTGCGTGGGTCCGTCTACCAGCCCACTGAGCTGGCTCTCATCAGCAAAGCAGTGGCAAATGTGAGTATTTGTTCACAGAGACACACATTTGAACGTGGCTTAGACAGCGTATACATAGAGCTGGTTCACTCTCTTATGTCCGGAGGTGGGAAAATGATTATTGAAATAAAGAACAGTTTGAGGAAACAGTCAAAACAAATGTGACAGTGAAGGTTAACTGTGTGAACAGGGTTCAGGCATTATATGTGCTGATTTGAATGAAAACAAGATAAAAGGATGTTGGTCAGAACCAGATTATATTTTGACATCTATTATATGATAAATTATAGTTTTAATTGTCTTAATAGTTGGAGATGTTCCAATTCATTTTTTTCCTTCCCAATACCGAGTAGTGATCTGATACCAGTCCGTTAAAAACAATACAATAAAGGACGATCTGTCAATCTTTTTGAATATGATGAAGCAGTGTACATGGAGCTCTATAAATATAATAATAATAATAAATTAACTTAACTTTATTTATTAGCATTTTTCAAAAGTAGAGCGAAGTAATGAAAGATATGTGAATAAGAGACAAATCAATTAGCAAAGCAGCGAATACATTTACAAATGTGAATATGAACAATAAAACGTATTAAAACAAGCAGACAAAACAGTAAAAAATATGAGTGAAAACTAAATAAACCATTTTTTAAAAAGCATTGGAATTAAAAGAAGCTTTGAGGAGTGATTTCAAATGGAGCAAAGAGACAAATCATGGACATGCACGTGAGCAAAAAGGGGGCAAAGATAGATCACGTTTTTGGACTCTGAGGTTCTTAAGTTCTGGTAAACGGTTTGTGGAGGTCTCTCCAAAGAGCCCCCCCCCCCCTCATTTATTGGATGTTTGTGTCATGGAGCCGATGTGCAGCACCCTCCGGAGGTCACCTACGACATCATCATCCCCAGAGCGTCCACCCACTCAGCAGCCAACAGCGGGAGCAGCACGCCGTCGACACACGCCGACGCCGGTGCCGCCGCTCACACTCAGACCAACGGGAACAGCGTAGGTCGCCTCCTCGCTCCTCGCTCCTCGACTCCTTCTGTCCCCCCCGACCTCTCGGCTCCTGCTGTATCCATGGCAACTTCTTCTACAGGTTGACCATGAATCACTTCTTTGTCTGTTTTTTTTTTCTTCTTTCATACCTGCTGGAGCTCTCTGGTGTTTCACCTCGTCTGGACTCAGTTCACTCTGTTCTTCCATCTCTTCAGTGGAGAAGAAATGTTGGTGAGACAGGGTTTGATTTGACATGATTTGTCTCTTTCTGGTCTTATTCTTTTCCATATTTCTTTGTACTTAACATGTCTCTTCTAAATGTCAGATCTTGAGTATGAAACGCTCCCCTCGAGTCTTTAAAGGTGTTTCTGAAGAGGCTGCCTGTAGTCAGTTGGATTGTTACGAAGTTACAAAGTCCCGCCTGTGAAACACGTCCTTGTTCGCCTACAGATTTGATTCTGCTGTGACTGTGAATCAAAGCTGCTGTCAGAGCCCCCCCTCTAGTGTAAACTGTTATCATGTAAAGTCTCATTAACTGCTGTTTGATCAACCATCTCTCTTCTTCTGCAGGGGAACGGTCTTCATAGGATGTCCCAGTGGTGAACGCGCTGACGCTCTCAACACCTCGTCACATTAACTTCTAGTCTTTTCGTTTGCTCTCGCTGACTGTGTGTCTGCTGGCCGGCTAAGCTGGTTCTAAGAGGATCAGACATGTGGAGCTAAAACAGTGGGTCCCC
>NW_022280034.1:967994-1003096 GCF_004355925.1 Anarrhichthys ocellatus | reverse complement strand
CCCCCCCCCCCCCCCCCCTACTGATGGAAAACAAACCTTCTGTTGACTGGCTCCGTCTGTGCCGGCCGGGTGTCAGACAGTGTAAAGCTTCATTTGGAAGTCAGAACAAAGACTTTCTGCTTCGGTCGCCGGACTGTGAGCTCTCTGTTGGACCCAAATCACACAGATGAAGAGTGACGCTGCTGACGCCACAAATATATGATATCCACACAGTGCACCCCCCCATCCCCCCATCCCCCGAAACACACCACAAACAAACCCGCAGCACCGGTGGAACTTTATTGACTCACTTAGGATTGTGAATATTGTGAATAACCACAAAGGTCACACATAAAATGGAGCAGCTGGTGTTGGATTGATGTAAATATGTTGTTAATGTGTCAACGGTTGTACACTGCATGAAGGCATTGTATGAATATGTATATTTAATACTATTTATAGCACCACTGTGTGCTATTTGATGATTTAATCTTATTTCTAATGAAACAATCAAGCAAATAGAGATGAATTATTTTCACCAGTTTATAACGCTCAATATATGTTCTCACAGAAGGTTGTGTCCATATTATATATATATATTAAATAAATATGTATCTACTATGTTCACTGACAGCAACATTAGAGAAGCTTTTTCATTTTAGCTCCAGAAAAGCGCCGTCAAAGCCTCATGGGAGTTGTAGTTCAATGGTGACAAAACACTCAAGGGATTTGCACGAAACCATGAACTCTTCACTCTGCAGTCTTCTATAGAGTGTGTTGTCAGAATGTACACTGAGATCTACGAGTGAGCAATCTTTGGTTACTCAAAGCTAACTCCCATCATGCATTGTGCAGACAGGGATCGTTCTAGAATGAATCTTCTGGTGCTGTTGGAAACATGGTCTTGGATCATCAGACCCTCCAGCCCTGAGAACCCAGACCGGGATGATCAGCCCAGTCCTGGTGGCGCCCTGCTGCTCCTCAGATCCCTTTCTCTCTCAGCCCACTCGCCAGGGACAGATGTTGGCATGTTTACGTTTCTGCAAACAACTCATCCACCTGATAGTCGTCTTTTTGGATATTATAAAGTAGGTCACTTGCTCTGACTGTTGCTTCGTCATGTTGATGCATTTCATTTGCGTGTCCATCAAGAACACAGCTCCTAATTGACTTTCCATTGCCATTATTTTCGAGAAAAAAAACAAAAACAGGCAATTTGTGTCCATGAACACAAACCAATAGATTACATTTTGTGACTATTTCACAAACTGCCATGACACTGAAGATATGTTACAACGAAAGAAAACAGGAAACAGTAGACACAACATTTGGTTTAATTGTCGAGAGAAAACAAACGTGTCATGTTCTCACTGTTAGAAAGACAAACGACAGAAACCCTTGGAGAGAAACGATCTCAGAGCTTCAGCTGTTTATGATGCCTTTGACTTCATGTGGAGCCGCTGTGTGACACGTCTTTAAAATACAGTAAATAAATAGCCACTTGTCATGTTGTGAATAGTGGGTTTTCTTATTGATGTTTCATGTTCTTGTGAGGGGATGAGGGCAGTCAGAGGGTGGAACAGGAAGTGTCCTGTATTCTATGGGAGAAAGATGCATTCATGAAACATGCAAAAGATGGTCATGCACGTCCTGCTGCAGACGAACAAGAGTCTGACTGTTGATACTCACTCTGACATGTATTTAACTATTTACCAGAATTCACACTTGATCTCTTTGAATAAAGCTGCAGACGGTTATATTTATTGCACACACATCGTGACTGTCTTCAAATACAAGTTGGAGGTCCAGTGTTTGGTGAGATTAAATAACAGCAGGAACACGCAATTCAATCATGTTCGTCAACACATTTATCGATCCGGGCTCACTGACATCAGATGGCTGAATTCATCAAAGTCATCAGAGGAGACGCAAATAATCCATCATGGTTTCAGTTATCTGTTTCCTACGATGCCGAGCTATCTTCAGCATCTCTTTCAATCACAGAGCGTCCAACACTGAGGGGATTATCGCAGAGCAACGTCTCTGCTTAGGATAAACTATAAGAAATATATCCACAAATAAACGTACAAACCTGACATCTATCGCTTCTTAAAGGGCCAGTGTGTATCATGTCAGGGGATCTATATGTTTTTTCGTTGGTGTATAATCACCTTTCACTAAGAATCGGAGCAGGAGGCGGAGTCCGACATTGTTGCACCGTCAAGTTTCTACATCAGCCCAGAACAGACAAACAACCTCTGTAGCTCTCAGAGTGGTTACTGTGGTCAGGACGACCCCTGAGAGGGGCGTCGCCACAGTTTGGGAAAAGATGAAGAGTGGGTGGAGTTCAGTTGATTGCAATCTGCAACCACAACCAAATTCTACACACTGTCCCTTTAAGCATGGACACATTTAACTAATGATATACTAACAATCTTGAGTGAAATAGCTTGAACATTATAGGGAGTGAAAAAAACCAGGAGGTAGTTAGCTTAGCTTAGCATAAACACTGGAAACGGGGGGAAACAGCTAGCCTTGTTCCCTTCAGGAAGAGCAACAGAAGAGGAGTCTCTCTAGACAGACAGACGAGCAAGATGTTGTGTAGATCCAGAAGTAAGACGAGTAGAATCACATGATGGGGACACAGAGGTACAGTATTAGGTAAATAAGACATTAAGTATAATAAAAAGTACATTGAATTAATACAGTGTTAAACAAGTATCAGGCAGTTTACTAGCATTTTACAACAGTATCAGCTGCTGCTAGACCTTGTGAAATCTTACCACATGCATCCCTCTGATCATACAAACACAAACAGATCTCGACCGCCTCATACTCATATTTCACGTGTCTTTATTGAACTGACTCGAGCTGCTAACCGCTGCGGTCGAGAGGCTGGTCTGTGATTTATAAGCGATGCGACTGCTGTGGCCTGATAACCTCCGAGTCTCTGAGGAGGTGATTGAAGGCCACATCAGCAGGCCCTGCGATGAGGATTCTCACTTTGAACATGATGGACGGAGCAGTAAAAGTTCTGCAAAACTATACTGCTGCAGGCCAGATAAGACACGTTCAAGAAGGTAAATGGAATATGCAACAATATGCTTTCTCTTTTTTCACCTTTTTTCCGTCCAGCTGCTTCTGTGATAATGTTCCGGCTCTGACGTTTATTTATTGTACAGAAAGCAGCAGCAGCAGGACTCATACATCATGTTGGGTCTGCAGGGTGAAGAGAGGACACGCAGCGCTTCACTTCCAGCCTGCTTTAGATTAGATTACACAAGCAGCTCCTCGTGAGGCCAAACGCTCCTACTGTTGGGCGGATGTGTGTGATTCATGGTGGACAGCAGGATTCTCATGTGAGGACGATGAGGGAATGAGACGCAGCTACAAACTATGATGTCTTATTAAAAATGATTGAAGTTACGACTACTCATTGGATTATTTTCATTATTTACATCTGGTATGTGAGATTTGTCACAAAGCCTTCCTGGAGGGTTTTAGGGGTTTGCTAAAGCTAACCACTTTCTGGTTGACTTTAGGGGCTTTTGGAGCCGGTGCTGTCGGCAACACTGAGCCATGTTTAAATCCAAATCTAGTGTCCTCTTCCTGGTTTCTCCAATGTCACCAATCTATGTTTTAATTAATGTATTTACTAAGTTATGAATTTGATTTTTTAATAATTATTTTATATCACAGTTTTATCCTATTACTTCTCTATGATAACATAACAATTAAAACATGTTTTGCATTCACCTCCAAGCTGGAGCGGAAATATATATATAGACATACATATAAATATATATATATATATTTTGGACATTAAAAAAAGAAACATGGAGTGAGGATTATGATGGATTTGTTACAGGACCAGTGCTGGTTGTCCTCCATCACCCTGCAGCCATCTCTCTCTCTCTCTCGCTCTCTCTCTCTCTCTCTCTCTCTCTCTCGCTCTCTGTTCATGATGACAGTCGAGGTGTGAGAGCTAATTGGTGCTAGGAGCCAGCGCCTGCTTCCTGCTGATAGCGCATGTATCCAAGACACCGAGCGGTTTGTCCAATTAGTTATGGTGACACACAAATATTGCGTGTGATGGAGCTCAGGAGAGAACCGCAGTGACACGAGAGGAAGCTGCTGTGAGAAGCAGCCTCTGGTATCTTTAACTGCTGCTCAGCTTCTCTCAACAGACGACGTAATGTCGTTAACACACACCACACGGTGCAATAGAAAGGCGGATAATGACTCATTCAAACAGCCTCCCTATTGTTCATTCCAATGCGTGTACACTTTGTCAGTGGTGGAACAAAGTTGCACCTTCTGCTTATTTATATTTATTTATTGCGGTATGGAACTGTAAAGTACGACATATATCAAAGTAGTGGAGTAAAAGTACACAGTACGGTAACTTAAAGCTGCATTAGATTTTTTTTGGGCCACTTGGGGGCTAATTTACAGCGTTCCTGGGAGATCAACACAAGCAGAAGAAGAAAAATCTTCACCAATTTGACGACGCAGCGAAACTGTTTCCAGGGGGACAATTAAAGGGGACGGACACGGCCAGAAGACGCAACGCTTGTTGTTACTCTTTGTGTGTCATGATGGGGTCAGGAAATGAGAAATGAGCTGAAATGTAATTATTTTTGATTCGTTTTAACATTGTGGATCACGTGATTAAGATATTATCACATGCATCGATCATGTAAAATAAGGGCTGATGGAAACACAAGACTTTCACTCAGAAGACCCTTGTTCCTGTTGCTCGTCACAAAGTCCAGTGAGGTTGTTACTTTAACACAAACCCTGATCTTTTTAGATCTAGTTTTAAACTAGACCTAAACCAAACCAATTATTAACATCATTGTGCGTTTACGGGAGGGTAATATGAAACATATTTCTGAAACTTATTTTTGAGTTTATGGTCTCAATCTCTAGTTTCAAGTCTTCTTCAATACAGCATGATGTTCATTTAGTACATTATGGTCCATTTAGAGTCAAACAGACCATAAAGCAGGGCATGCTTTAGGGCGGGGCTACACAGTGATTGACAGGTCTCTACCAGAGACGTATACGGCGTCTCTACGTCACTCCTCCTCAGTCCTGATATGGTCACTTCATTGGCCGAAAAAAGCCAAGATGGCGACGGCCAAATTTGAGGCTTCAAAATGGCAGTCTATAAACCAATAGGTGATGTCACTACGACTACGTCCACTTCTTATCTACAGTCTGTGGTTCAGTGCAGCTTTAATACTGACATACAACTACCTCAAGGCTTGTTTTAAAGTAAAGCTCTTTAGTAAATGTACCTCCATGACGGTATTTTTCTTTCCCTGTTGTTTACCCCATTAAGGCACCGACTTAACTCAGTGTAGTTGGCAGCCAGACCAGAACCAGAGCTCTGGCACTTCACAGAGTCAAAGCACCTCTGTCTCTGCCCCCCCCCCCCCCCCACACACACACACACACACACAAACCTCGCTCCCACGGCTCAACCCTCCACCTCTCTGGTTCTCTTATGATGCACTTCTTCTCTGATTGAGAGTAAAGCAGCCTGTTGTTGATTAACAGCCTCACGTCCTGCTGCTCGCTCACAGGTCTGAGCGGTGCAGGTGTCGGTATCCGGGGCCACTGATTGGTCGATGCACCTTCACTGAAACCCGTTATGCATTCTTCATTTGCAGTGACTCAACCGTCGCAGACCTCTGCGTGACCTGCAGAATGATTTACCAGCAGCTTGACCCGACCTGTTCTCGGGGTAAACAAGTGGGTTCACTGAAAGAGAAGATGAGTCTTTATTGATCCATGAACACTGAAATGTATTTTTACAAAAACCTTTTAAAACTCCTCAGTAGCTCCTGTAGTTTCACCTCATTAGATCAGATAAGATAATCCTTTATTTATTATTCCTCTGGCCCTTGTTGGCCTCGTTACCGTCACGTCCTCTGAGGGGAAAGCCTTCGTGGTGTCATGGAGGTCATTAACATCTTCTGAGACCCTGAGCACACGACACACACGATGATTTTGTGCCTCTTTGATTTCCTCGCTCCTCGCTCCTCCGGCTTGTGACCCAGAAATCGATTTCTTGTTGAAGAACATCCCAATTCCTCAAATGCATCTGGAGGAGCGAGGAGTCGAGGAGGCAGGCTGGAGGAGCTGTGAGCGAGGAAACACCGGTGTATCCTCTATGGAAGTGTTTTCTGCACACGTAAACAAATAAAAAGGTGTGACGTGCAGCTGTAATGATCTCAAACCACAGCTGGATATATATATATATATTATAAATCATAAAATGGGGTATAACTAAACAATGGACAGCTGTTCAGCGGGGCCACACGTCATATTTAATAGACACCGCTTTAAAATGTCACTCCGAGGTGAGGATGTCTCATTTGTTAAATGCCTGTTGCCTCGACTCCTCTCTCCTCTCCGCTCCTCTTTTCCTCTTTCTCATTTTGTGCCTCCTCTTTCCTTGTCCCCTCGTGTCCTCGCTTCTTAGTCCCGCCCATGGGAGATGCGAGCGGAGAAAGACCCACTGTGAAAAAAGATCACTGCAGAAATGTTACAAACGTTAACGACATATGTTACTTTCTGAGCAACAATGCTTCTACTTGTTCTTTGTTTTCTTACACTCTTCCTGTTTCAGCCTCCTGACGGATACACAAACACGTTTCTGCTGACTCCTGACCTGTAGTAACTGTTTCAGGTGTGTTGTGGACGCGTCACTCGGGGTCAGAGAACAGGGAGGTCTTTGTAGCTTCAGGACAAAGCTGCTGCTGTGAGTCCGAGAGGAAGACCTTGATGAAGGACACAACACACCTCCCTGATGCTCTGTTTCTTTAACGCAGCCTGTCACATGTTGAGCTCTTCCTTCTTGCAGATACACAAGTGGAAAAGATGCTGATTGGGTGAATTTCAGCACATAAAGAGTTTTCAGTGAAACAGAAAAAACCTTGTTGCCACTTTTCCCAGTTTAAAGGATTAGAGGAGCTGTTTGCTCAGACTGTTGACACAGCTGCAGCTAGAAAACACTTCTTCAGGCTTCAAGCACCACAGCTGTATCAGAGGAACGTTACAGGAGCTCAGATAACTTGACTTACACACCTGTGTTGTTTTACATTGAAGCATTTCTAAAATTCTCTTTTTGTGTTTGTTTTCTGTCTCTTTGTTGTCTCTTTGAGTCCCTTCGTGGTTGTTTTGTCCCTTTTTAAAGCTGCTGTGAGTCATTTTGTGTCTCTTTGCTCCTGTGTTCATCTCTTTTTGTTTTGGTCTCTCTGTAGTCTCTTCCTGGTCCTGAATGTCTATTTGAGTGACATTTTATAGATGACAGTCAGGGGGGCTCCTGACACTTTGGGCCCCTGGACCTGAGCCCGGTCGGCGCGTTCACTAATCCATCATGGCAGCAAGTTGTTAGAAATACTGAACGGGATTATCAGCGATCGAGTTAATCCCTCTTCATGCAGAACGCCTGCAGCCAGAGCAGAGCTGATCCCTCAAAACATTTGTGAATTAGAATTCAGGGAACTGTTTAGAATATTTCACTCAAAACCACGAATGTTAACGTAATAGCTGCTCAATAAAAAGTCAGCGGATCACCATAAATATATCTGTGTCACATTTCATGACAGTCCCTCCAGTAGTTTAGATGTTTCATTGTGGACCAAAGTGTTGGACTGACCTGTTCAAGACGTCATGCAACGCTAAATAACTTCACAGAGTATACGATAAGAGCTATTTATACGTACAATCTTATCTTTGTGTCAACTTCCATGGAGAGGAATAATGTTGACCCTCCAGGATTTCCCTCAGAACCCACGGGAGTCCTCAGGCCACACTTTGGGAACCGCCGGGTCATGTGAAAAGTTACAAAAGTATGAAACTGAATCACAAACAGTCTCCCTCCCTCGAGTGTTGGTCATGTGCCCGACTTAATCTGTTTTACCCTCAATCTGCAAAAAGGGGCCCTCAGGAAACGCCTGCCGGAGGTGAAGCAGGGCTCCAGGGTTTCCAAGGAAAAGGTGTTGAGAGAAACCTAATCCTGCAGCGGGGCTATGGGGGGGGGGGGTGCTTCCTCAGCTTCCTCAGTGCTCACATACCCGACATACTTAAAGAGATTCTTCTGAGCTGACCTACACAAGCTGAAACCAACAAGCTCACTGCTGGATCATCTGAACCATGACCTATATCCAATCTCATCGTGCGCGGATGCAGCCTCTTTTTGCTCGTGTTATGTCATAATGTTGTACCTGAATATCACTGTACACAGAGTACACACAGTCAGTGGTAGAGGAAGTATTCAGATACTTAAAGCTGCTACAAGCAACGTTAATTTTGTGTTTATTCTGGTGGTCCCTGTGGACTAAAGTGGTAGTGTTTCTGAGCACCAGAGTCCCTTTAGAAAACCTCTCATTTTACTGCACCAGGGTCTGACAGTCTGCCCCTCTCAGTCCTGGTTCTGGTTCTCCCGTGCCTCCCTTCCCTCCACCGGGTCCAGCAATACGTCCTGGGTCTGCAGGGCACTGAGCTCTCCTCCTCCCTCCGGAGCTCCAACTGCAGGTCTGAGGCTGCGGGTGAAGCTGGATCTGGATCTGTCCACGGTGGACCGGTCTCTGCTGGAGGATCTGGGTCTGTCCACGGCGGACCGGTCTCAGCTGGAGGATCTGGGTGTGTCTACGATGGACCGGTCTCTGCTGGAGGATCTGGGTCTGTCCACGGTGGACCGGTCTCAGCTGGAGGATCTGGGTGTGTCCACGGTGGACCGGTCTCTGCTGGAGGATCTGGGTCTGTCTACGATGGACCGGTCTCTGCTGGAGGATCTGGGTCTGTCTACGATGGACCGGTCTCTGCTGGAGGATCTGGGTCTGTCCACGGTGGACCGGTCTCTGCTGGAGTCTGAGCTGAAGGAGTTTCTGGTGAACCTGCATGATTTCATCTGGTTTCACCAGAATCCGACCCGGTGGCTCCGATGACGAGCATCAAGAATAACTCTAAAGAAACAGACCATCTTCTCTCTGATGGTCTCGGTAAAACCAAACGTTGGTGTTTCATTTTGACCTCTTTACGGACGGTCTTTATGTTGGGTTCTAAGTAGAACCTTCTGAAAGGGTTCCAGCTGAAACCTTTATCAAAGGTCTATTCTTTTGGTTGTACCACTCTGTCTGCGCTCTGACTTTCTCACTCAGCTGATCTGACTCTGTAAACACTTTTAATATCCTCATTATGACTTCGTCCTATGAATAGAGTTCAATCTATTCTGTCCATCAGACTCGCCTCATGACAACACAAACCTCTATTATGATACCGATTAATGCATTATCATGAGACCGAGCTCAATCATTGAAGTCTTTGTTCACACAGTCTGTGTACTCAGCTTCTTTTTATTAGAGATTACCAGAGATCCATCTGTCCTTTCACAACAACATCAGCAGCCTTTTAATGGCCGTTTGCTTTATGCGGCGTAACAAAGGTCTGCGTTTCTACGACTGAGGGAGAAACCTCTCCTTGGGGCGAAGTCGCATTGTGAGCCTCTGGTGAGATAACATGCCCCACCACACACCTGGTATCTCATGCCAGGCCGAGCAGCTGCCGTGTTTCCACACCGCGTTACCATGGATGTGGCCTGCAAACACTGAGGCCTGTGGGGCGCTCAGACTGCTTCTCTTCCACACACACACACACACACACACACACACACACACACATCTCCTCGCGCATCAGTGAATGGGTCAAATAGTGAAGGAACCGGCAGGTTACGGTACAGAACCGTTGAAAACACAAAGAACAAAAACGACATCAAAAGAGGGTTTACTTTCAGTCATGAGCATGAAAGGAGTCGTTTCACGGAACAAATCTGCTTCCCGGTGGTTTTAATGCTCTTTCTGAGCAGAGAGACACAATACATCTAAATGTAGAGGCGTGGAAATACCTCAGGGCAAACAAACATCTACTGAGCCTCTAATAATGGTTTCTGCTTTCATTAACGTGATCTCAGCTTCAATACAGGTGTGTGGGAAACATATCACTTCCTCTACTAAGTTACAAGAAAGTCTCAAGTCCTGAAGGTTGTGTTTTAAATCCTGAACTAAGTACGTAAGACAGTTAAAGGACATTTACAGAATGATTTTAATATATATATATTACTTTCAAATAAACAGATTTATGCAGTTACAGTACAGTCAATTGTAATTTCTAATATGAATGTTGTTGCTCTCTGAGTTTTTACATTTAAACGTGATAATCCGAGGTATCATCTGATGACTGTGTGCTTTACCTCTTGCTTTCGCAGCGTGATTGGCTGCTGCAGGACAATAAAGATTTGATTTTAAAAAAACAAATGTTTGGGTAGGGCAGCTTCCTGGTCTCAAATAGAGTTTGTTTGAGGGGCTCTTTGCATATGGACACATGAACACAGAAATATCACAAGAAAACAATTAAAATGTCTTTATTGTTATGACATTGCCATAAAAACCTGTGTCAAGGAAAGTCATTGGTGAAATGTGTAACATAGGCATATGATCATATGTTGTGTCTGTTTGGCTGAATTATACATTTAGCTGATGTCATGGTCCTGACGAGGCACATTCAGTCCTCTCAGCTGCAACAATACAAAATAAACATGAACCAAAGTCACACACACTCACTTATCAGATAATATATCATTGATTAAAGCGTCAATAATATGTATTATAGTATAATTCAAGATATACATCGATACATTTTATTTATATGGCGTTAGTATCAGTTATAGCGTGATGTGATATTTGTATGATGATCTTTATTGTGAGATCACGCAGGACATACAGGTGAAACACCGACACCTGCTGGACATAGACTGGTAATGCAGCTCGTCTTCTGGGAACCGCCCCCCGAAAATATTCTGCGCTTTCTATTGGTTTACGTTCAGAATAGTGTTATTTGATTGGTCACATTATTTCCAGTCGGCCAATCAACGTGTTTGTTTATAACCACACACAAAGGTCATCGTCCGGGACGATTTGCTAGCTTGCTGCGGTGGATTTTAACGTCCAGGAGGAAAACAACTTCATAAAATCTACAGTTCTGAGAAAATGAATCACACAGACGCGTAACCGAGCCTCGTGTTTACTGCGACGATGCTGTGTTTGGGTGTAAATGTGGCGAGGTCGTCGTTGTCTTTACAGAAGGTTGGTAGCTAAGCTAACGGTAGAGAAGCTAACGTTCCTAACCTTTCCTTTGGTCACACTGTTGGGTAATATTAACAGTATACAGTGACGTTATTTGATTAAATATACAGACTTATATGTGAGATGATAATAGTAATGGCTGCAAGTGAAACTGAAATATAAGACATGTTTACGTTTCCTCTTCTACTTCAGAGCTTTTTGCTAAAACTTACAAACAGATTCAACCATGACACCACAGCTCTGTCTCTCTCATCAATGTCTTCTTACACCTATAAATACGTGAACTTTAGATTCAAGATTCAACTTTATTGACATGTGCTCAGAGCACAAGCTGCAGGTTCGCTGTCCTCTCTAACTGCCACCAATCAAATATTTAAATACTTAAATAAACCGGTTAGAAGAGGAGAATACAAACAGGGAATACATGACTGCATGGAGTGTTTACAGAGTTTCATTATGATCATATCTCATCGTGCTGTCTTTCAGCTGTGCATCCTCTCCCTGCTGCACACGAGACATCGGTCCTATCTCTGCCCGGTGCCGACGTGGAGGAGAGGCCGACGCAGCCTCTCTGCTGGACCGGGTTCTCCTGGACCAGGTTCCTCTGCTCCTCCAACGCTGACGGAGTCCTCTGACTGCTCTGACCCAGAACCCGGCCGCACCACCTCCGCTTGGTCTCCTGAGGATGGTCCGCCGCCGGCTCCCACCCACTGCTGCATGAGCGGCTGCCACAACTGTGTGTGGATCGAACATGCAGAGCAGCTGCTGGCGTACTACCACGACGGAGGGGACCAGGCGCTCGCCGCCATCGAGGAGAATGTCCTGGATGAGAACCTTAAAACCTACCTGAAGATGGAGATAAGACTCTTAAAGAAGACGTGACGGAATCTTTTACTGCCAGCGACTTCGACCACAGCGTCGGCTGAGTGTTGTGAGCGTTCGTAGTACCAGTTTAAGCACTTTATGACACACTTCAGTCACTGCTTTTACCTCCTCATCTTCACTCCCTCCTCCGGTGGCTCACACTGTTCACGTCTCTCCTGAAAGGATGAAAATAATCCGTCATCGAGCAGTAACGCTGAGATTAGAGAGGTCAAAGTTGAATCAGAACGTTTCTCGAAACTGACTTTCAGTCTTTGTAAAAATGTTTCCATGTGACTGTTTCTCCTCAATAAGTTTGAATAACTGGAGATCTGTTTCTGTCTGATAGTCCCACCTCTCCTGTTTGACGTCTGGCTCCCTGATGTCAGCAGTTGGTAGTGAGTGTTGTTACTGACGGGAACTGTTCCTCACAGAAGTCTGTTCTTTATTTCATGAGGTGCTTGACGTGGCATTTTAAAGTGCATGTTTTTATTAACATTAGTTGTGTTTTTAATAACATTAGTTATGTTTTTGGGGCCTTGTTAGAAAATCCATTTGGTTTATTTTAACTTTTTTTGGTTTATCTTCGTGGTACTTTAGTCATAAAGCACATTTTGTACATTTGTTTTATTTATCAGAAGTTTGAACTGAAGTGTTAAAAACATATTTGTGTTTTTGCGATCTCATTATATTTAAGAGTATATTTTGATTATGTATTTGAAATGTATTTATATGAGTTGTTTGTTAAATAAATGTTTCTGAGATGAACAGATTTCCTTTAACATCACTTCATCAGAGAGAGACAGCTGCCTGCCTGCCTGCCTGTCTGCCTGCCTGCCTGCCTGTCTGCCTGTCTGCCTGTCTGCTTGCCTGCCTGCCTGTCTGCCTGCCTGTCTGCCTGCCTGTCTGTCTGTCTGTCTGCCTGCCTGCCTGTCTGTCTGTCTGCCTGTCTGCCTGTCTGCCTGCCTGCCTGCCTGTCTGTCTGTCTGCCTGCCTGTCTGTCTGTCTGCCTGCCTGCCTGCCTGTCTGTCTGCCTGCCTGTCTGTCTGTCTGCCTGTCTGCCTGTCTGCCTGCCTGCCTGTCTGCCTGCCTGCCTGCCTGTCTGTCTGCCTGCCTGTCTGTCTGCCTGTCTGCCTGCCTGCCTGCCTGTCTGTCTGCCTGCCTGTCTGTCTGTCTGCCTGCCTGCCTGTCTGCCTGCCTGTCTGTCTGCCTGTCTGTCTGCCTGCCTGTCTGCCTGCTCTCATGAGGATGAAATATAATCAGTGTTTATGCCGGTGACTCTGTTGTTTATTAGGTAACTTTATTAAAAACAACCACGTGATAAAGCTCACAGAGATCTGTCCTCTGCTATAAACATGTCTGTCTGACCGCGTGGCCAAATGGAAATCAGATGTCTCTCAACTGGAATGTGTCTCCAGAGAAATGAATAGTTGCACCTTTAGAGAATATAACTTCTTGGTGGAGGAATAAGAGCAAAACATTTGAGAGATATGGCGACGCTCCTTGGATTATATGAGGAATCTGCAGAGTGATGGTGTCTTTTTTTAATCTTGTATCAGGGATGTGAATGAATGAGATTCTGATGAATGTAGGAGGAGTCCTGCAGACCAGAAGTGAGACCCTGATGGACCCTGAAGCTGATCTGGTTCACATCTGCCCCGTTAGAATGACGTCCGTCGGTCGGCTGAGCAGAACGAGGCCCGATGCCGGTACGTCTCGCGGATCTCACAGGTCCACTTTGTGAGGTGACGGGGACCCTGATCTCTGGTCTGGTGATGGAGATGTTCTGTGAATCCTGTATTATGCAGGAGCCGGTGCGCACACACACACACACACACACACACACACACACTCACTCCGTTATTCTTTGATCTGAGGATCACAGATGATCAGAAACTCTGAACCCAGAGACTCTGACGAGATGGAAAACATGCCAACGCTGCAATGTGCAGCTGTGCATCGAATCAATAGCAGACTCAGTCAGTTCAACTCGTGACATGTTTGCATCACTGATTTCATTCATTCTTCTCTCGTTCTTTCATTGGCAGTCTACCTTCAAGGCAATAAATTCATTCATAGATTTAAATAGCATTTCATCTTTTGCCTGTAAAATAAAGAAATGATCAATATTCTCATCAATAGTGTACAAGGAGCCTCATCACATCACAAACTACATCATATACGTTTAAAACATATTTCATTATATCAGAAGAAAACTGGAATGAAACGATCTTGAATACATGCAATTGCATCAACTAACAAAAAGATTAGCTGTATGTATGTATGTATGTAGCCACGTGTTTAGTAACTACATCACCTTCATGTACACTGAAACGTACATCAAGGCGATCAGAGAGACTGTTGCATGATGGGGGGTGAAGGGTTTCTCCTGAAGCAGACGGTGAAACGATTGCATAACAAGAGGAGGAACGAGCTACGAGGCCTTTCAGGAAAGCTTCCTAATCTACATCAGCATCGCTCACCTGATGGCGGTCGTCCTCTCTCTCGCTCTCACTCTCTTGCTCTCTCTCTCACTCTGTCTCTCTCTCTCCTTCCTGTCTGTCTCTGAGTGTATAATAAAGGCCTAAATACTCCAGGCTGTGTCATCTCATGTGAGAGCACCACAGCTTTTAAGACATTAAATGATGCAGGATGTGTCTCGCAAACTGGATAATGTCACAGATCTTCATCCAGAAAACTGACTTTAAATGATTCTCCAATGACCGTGCACATCAGGTGACTGTGCACATCTGCACACTCTCCCCTCTGTTGGACTCAAACCCCCAGACATGAGGCCTGTTGACATGAGAAGCCGGGAGGCGGGCGTGTCCGTAATCTGGTGCAGGCTCAGCGTATATAAGAGGGGCCCTGAGCCCCGGCTGGCCCTCACAGCGAGCCCAGCGTAGAGCTCCTCACATCTGCTGCGCTCACAGCGACTCGTCCGGCCGTCCTGCTCCAGAGCAGCCGGTGAGTAGACGCTCCGCCACACATCACCAACACCAACACACACTTATTGAGGGTCAGAGGGAACAAAATCAGAGAGCTGATGGTCAGTGGAGATTTATAGACTTTACAATCTTCATACTTTAGAGATGGAAAAGATGGAGAAGTAACAGAATGATTGAGAGGACAAAGGGTCTTGTTGACTTGTACAACACACTTTTTTCATTCAAGAGAAGATAAGATTCTCAAATATCATAAGAAGTATAGCTTTATAAAAAATGTGTCTGATGGAAGAATTACAGATTATAAGATGTAATACGTGGCTGCAGCGTCACTGTTGGACATGAAAAGTTGGAATGTTTTACCAGTGTGGACAATGTTATGTTGAAATATGCAAAAGAGGCATTCTCTTATTAATTATGTGTGAACCTTCAGCACACAGAGAGGAATGAAAGTGAAACAAACATGAACTCATAGATATCACCATCAAACTTCACCACTTCACTCACATTAAGAGCAGTATTTATTGTATTACAAGTGTTCTGAAATGTTATGTTTAAATATGTAAATGAGGCTTTATGTAATGATAACTTTTGTTGAATTTAGGAGAAATCTACAGACGTAAACAGACAAAGTGATAAAATAAATGTTTTATTTCTAGTCTGAAAGAAGACGTGTTATGGAAGGAAAATAGCACAAAACCAGCATGAAGAACAACATTCACTCCAACACTTTCATTGTGATATAAAGCCGCTGTGTTAAGCCTCGTTCAGGACGGATTGATCATTCAGACCCTCAGAGCGTGCTCAGCAGATCTCTGGGTTGTCCTTTCTCTAATGAGATTACATTTAGCTTGAAACAGAGAAGGGGGGGGGGTCCTTATTAACTTGAGCCAGGGATTATGGGAAATTGGGTCATCCTCACAGAATGAGGTAGTCCATCTGAGACATTCAATCAGTGTGAAATATGAGTGTAAATCCCACCTGGTGTCAGATCAGCGAGAGGATTAAGGCCTGTAATGTCAGACAGAGGTGACAGCAGCTGTGTGCTAACAGTCCCATGAAAACAATACTTCATCCAAACATTCAACCGACTTTAGTCTTTCTTCCTTTTTCAAAATAAAAGAGGCCATCATCACGACGACCGCCCTACAGAGAGGCAAAGACAGCAGCCTGCTCACAGACACCAAACCCTAGGAAAAATGAATCTGGAGCTGCCCAAAGCCGAGATCAAGTCGGCCACCCGGGTCACCGGAGGCCCCGCCACCCCGCGCAAGGGACCGCCCAAGTTCAAGCAGCGGCAGACCCGCCAGTTCAAGAGCAAGCCTCCGAAGAAGGGAATCCAGGGGTATGTCTCCCATGATGCACTTTGTTTTCTTCCTTTAGAGGTTTAGAAATGTCGTGTGTAATTGTTTTGGTTTTTTTCTTTTCAGGTTTGGTGATGACATCCCAGGAATGGAGGGCTTAGGCACAGGTGAGTTCCCTTTAGGTTGCTCATGGGTTTCTGTGATCGGCGTGGCATCTGAATAACCTCACACCTCTTTCTTTTTTTTGTTCTTTTTGCAGACATCACTGTCATTTGCCCCTGGGAGGCCTTCAACCACCTGGAGCTGAACGAGCTGGCCAAGTACGGCATCATCTGAAGCCCTTTCCTGCACCTTCGCCGTCGAGATTCACGGGCCACGTCCAGACACTTCAAACCGAACTTGTCCACACAAATTTACCACAACAAACACCAAAAAAATGGAAAAAGAGAAAAAGAAATCTACAAAAAGCAACGGTCCTCTTTCACAGGATTCTTCTTCTGACCCGACAGTTCACAACCAGTTAGCATCTCACATCCTCACTGGATCTGCACCGCTGCTCTAAACTCCTCTTCTCCTCTTCTCTCACTGCTCTTCCTTTTTTTATCTCCTTTTTTCTTCTTTTTTATCTTCTCACGGACAAAACATGAAACAAGCAAGGCAGCCTGCCGGACGAGTAAAATGCAAAAACCTGAATTCTGTAGAGAAGGACAGCAGCTTGCCATCGCTCAGCGCATAGCTTTTCAGTGGTCATCATCATATCCCTCTTTTCCCTCAGGATACATCCAGCTGACAAGAGAATACATGTCCATCCAGAAGTGTGTATTGTTCTGCTCCCATCATTGTGTTCGCTTCTGTTTCATATCCCTTCTTATCTGTTTAATATTAATGTATATGTTTCATGTTTATTTCTCACGCTTTCACGCGACACTGCGTGTTTATGTCTGTGTCTTTAAGATCAATGTTGTAGCTTTCATCCATCATTCAGTGTTACGTTCATCTGTTCTTCATCGTTTCATCTCTGCTGTCCTCGTCACCGTCACTGATGCTTCGCTCTGTTCATGTTGAGACGTTGAAGGATTACCGATCTGTTGTTCACATGAGATCAGTGCGTGCACAGCTTGAGTTACATTTAGCTTTTCGCTTTTAATTTTTTGTTATCCTGACTTGAAGTCGAGAAGAAGATAATAACAAAGGTGTTGCTGTATGTTTGTCACTGATGGAAGAGTTGCTGGATTGTCTTAAATAAGTTATGTTTCCAATGTTTGCACAGTGTCTGATGCATAATGGAGCTTTGTCCTCTCTACAGGAGGTGAGAAAAAATAAAGCATAAAAACAGGAACGTGAAAGTGGAGATGTATTTATTATCTATTATTATTTATTATTATTAAAAATGGTTCCTTAGATTATGAGTGTATATTTTGATATATTGTGTTTGATAGTTGTTGCTCTTATACAGGTTTTCATCAACAGTAGGTTTGGGAGATGTGATCTCTAAGAAGCCAAATATTATTTAACATTTATTGTTAATTATATTCAAGAACTTAAAAAACAACAAAACACACAAATACCAGAAGAAAATGTAGGTTGCATAATATAATATTGTATATAACATTATTTAATATCTTATATCAGCTCTGCCATATCATGACATTATAGTAGTGTTACTATGTATATTACATTACAAACAACATCAATCACATCACAACTATTTAAGATTATTGCAACTCATTGATATAAAATATATGATATATATATTTTAGGAAAAGGGGGATTCTTACTTTTATACTATATGAACATCACATCTCTCCATAGACCTAAATTAAGTAGTGGTGTTGCTAAATTTGAGCATTTCAGACTTACAGTGCACACTACAGCATAAACAAATGATATGAATGATATGCCCAGAGACCCAGGAACCAAACAGTACTGTGCTGCTGTGTCTCTGATAGCATTCAACACAATTGTATTTATCATGTGAGTACAATAGAAGCTACAATGATGACGTTCTAGATTTATCTCTATAAGTCAGGGCCACATATTTCCAGTTAATATAATGATATGTCCTCTCCATTGCAGTTGTAGTACAGCATGTACCCACTGCATTTACAATGACAAGTGGAACGATAAAACAAGCTTGTTTCGGCCGTGCTCGTTTCGGTGTGGGACCGGTGTGAGAAACGGTTGGTCGGTCGGTCGCTAATGTCTGCAACACCCGGTGTTTGAGTTGTGGGATGGAGTTTCGTTGACTGACAGCAACGCTACGTGAAATTTATATTTAGTGTCTCTGTCTACTAACGCAGCGATATCTATCGGCAACATGGCGGATATTATTGTAAGTATGACGGCATGTTGTACTAACGGCCGTGCTGAGGGGTCGACTCGGCTAACGTTAGCTTAGCTTGTTAGCCCGAAGTCCGGAGTGATGAGGCAGCAGAATTAGCTTGGTAGCTAACGTTAGCAGTGAGTGTGAGTGGGGCCTTGTTTAGCTAACCCGGCTAATATTAGCTCTTTCGCTTAGCTTACGACATCCGAATAATAAAGCTACATAACCGGCACATTCAAGAATATAAATCACTGGATTATTGTTTAGCATGCACAGGTTATTAGCTAAATGTTAGCCACAGTGTGTGTGTGTGTGTGTGTGTGTGTGTGTGTGTATATATATATATATTTAAGGAAGGACAAGATGTTGTTGATTCATTAAAAGTGATACTTAGCTTTAGCTAACGTCTGGTTTAAAGTCGACATCTTAATGTCAAAATACAGAAGCTGTTTGTTTAACAGGAGATGCTCCGAGGTTAATGCCAACATTACTTTTTTTATGCATTGTCATCATTGTCATAATATTCTGCCACTGACACCACAGTAAAGAGTCATATTTAAACGTTATTTTAGTTTTTAATTGGCTAACAATTGAGCTTTGTATGATCCCAGTTGTCTGAATTGGTAACTTAGACCTCTGAGTAACTTAGACCTCTTCATTCTGCACTAATATCCCAAATCCATTGTCATTGTTGTTGTTCTTTATGCTCATATATATTCTTCGATATATATTTATATTGTACATGGTAGTTAAATGTTTATGCTTAGTTTCTCTGTCCTTTGTTGTCTTTAATGTCCTTGTTTTTATATTTCTCTTGTTTATTTGTATATTCCATGTATGTACGTTGAGAGCAACGTGGAAACCGGAGTCAAATTCCATGTATGCGTACACACACACGGCCAATAAAGCTGATTCTGATTCTGAATATAGCTTATGTCTTTGTTGTTGTTTTCTTAGGTCATCAGGGTACAATCCCCAGATGGGATGAAGAAAATTGCTTCTACCAAGAGGGAGACAGCTGCTGCTTTTTTAAAGAAGGTACTGTATCTATCTAATGATAATAGTCTTCAGTCTTTTTCATACATAATCACATTTTTAACACTCTGGCCTCCTTCAAAACGCTAAATTCTTGGGTCAATTTATGCATAAAAATCTGTTTGCTAAACATGTACACCTCATCTTTAGTCAGACTATTTCTACAGTAATGCAAGCATCAACACATGCATTGTTGTCACAAAGAATATTAGTGTTTCTCTGGCTGTTGTGGCCGATCATTGTTCAATTGTGTGAGAAGCTGTGCAGAAAGTACCAGAGCAGGTCAGTCCTGCACTGCTCCCGTGTGGTCGGCTGGCTTCCACTATTAACACGCGTAGTGGTCCACTCACTTGTTATCACAGCTGCGTAGCAGGTTGTGGTTTACAACCCAGGCACTACAGGGAATGATCAACACATAGAACGGATAATTTGGTCCTGAATTGTTGTATTTTTGTAAGAGCAATCCTTTCTAACTTTGGCTCCATCGCACCTATATTCATACATAAACACTCAAAAATAATTACAAATGCATTTGAATCATTCGATTTAAAAACCTTAAATAAAACTGCATTCCAGTCACAGCGGAGCATTGCAGCAGCACCTCATTAAAAATGTATGCATCCGTGTTAAGCTAGGATGGTGTAGCCTGCAGATCAATGTAGGGAGTCGTCTTCATTCCCTGCAGCCAGCGATGGTGGGAATAGAAAACCAGTGGAGAGTTAGTCTGAGCCCTGCAGCTTTTATTTCTGCAGCTGAGACAGAATGGATGAAACTCATGATGTCCTGTCTGACAGTCTAAATTTTCACCCAGAATACAGTAAAAATATCTTACAGTGGTTTTCTTTTTGTGTGGCTTCAGAGAAATACTGACTGAAGGCTCAAAGAACCTGTAGTGCCTCTGACTGTTTTACCAACACTGACTTTAACAGATGAATAGAAACCAGTGGTAGATGTTTGTTGTTGTCTGTTGGGTTAGATGTCACTGGATCAATGCAGCTGTCTTAGGCACAGTGTTCTGTATTAAGTGTCATCATGACCAGGATAATCATCGTGCTCTTATGTTAACATTACAAAGGTTCACTAATGCGTGTTGAAAGTTAACATCAAGTGATGACGTCAGAAGGTCTTCCTACAAACAGTTTCTTTTGCTCTAAGGAATAACTTTTACTACGTTGACGCGTAGAGTCCACACTACTCCGCCGTTCTACAACCACTTAAGCTGAGACATTTGATAAAGCTGTTGACGTTGTTTTAGTTTGAAAACTCCGGGGTTGCGTTTTAGTCTGGACGGGCAGATACGGTGATCTTTGAAAAGGATGACACAGACACCCACATTCATTACTTGATCTGGTCTTAGCAGTCACAACGTGTCCTTTCCTGATTCATCACACCGCCGGAAGAAAGCAAAAAACATTAGTCTTGATAACCGAGTGACTACCAGTGCTTAAATTCAGCATGGATAGCGAATTACAGGCGTTGCTGACCTTCTCTAAATTCTGCATTTAATAATTTTACTACTGCCTACAAGTGGAGGAAGCAAGCTATTTGTTGAGAGCGTCCAGCGGCGCTGTCCGCCCTAAGAAGCGGACATTTGAAGGTTTGCGGCTTTGAGGAGGGCGATGGATCTTATCAATGCTTATTTTGTTCTGCACAGCTATTGTAAAGTTCACAAAGAAACTGTAGACGAACTTAAGCAAAAAATGAAACCGTAGACGAACTAAAGCAAAAAATGCTCTCCAGCACGACAGGGACTTCAGCCCACCCATTTTAAATCTCAGACATATAGTGTGGATGTAGCCTGCGAGTGATTGTCATTGGTGGAAGAGTGGAAACCCTTTGAACATGCACCTGTTTCATTGGCACATGGAGAAAGCTTCTGAGACGTTAAGCTGCTGAACAGCTGAGACTGATTTAAATCTTTGTGTATTTTGATTCTCTCAACGTTGATGCATTTCATGGTGATGAAAGTTAGCTGTATTTTCATTTCTCCGCCATATGACAGAATGTTTTCATCCGGTCTAATCGGCACACGGCATCATTTCTCTCTCAGGTGGGCAAAGAGTTCGGGTTCAATTCCAACGGGTTTACCGTCTACCTGAACCGCAACAAGACCGAAGAGATCCTCTCCCAGAACAAAAGTATGAGCCTGCTCAAGATCAAGTAAGTGAGAGTGGACAGCGTCGTTGAGTGCTAATAAAGTTTATTTTATAACTGTGAGTCACTGTAAAGACACACCTGTATTAACTTTTTAAAAGTATAATCAATGACGATGTATCTGCTTAAAGGAATAACAGCCGCCGTACACAATGTCACCCGTTACTTGTTTTCTGATCTTCTCTAGGCATGGCGACATGCTGTATCTGGTCCCTTCAGCATCCTCTTCCTCCTCTGGGGAGGTCATGGACACTGCCACCCCGCACTCCTCTTCATCCCTACCGTCTGTCTCATCCTCTTCTTCGTTCTCTTCTTCTTCTTCTTCTTCGTCCTCCATGATCCCCCGGTCCTTCTCAGCGCCCCAGGTCCAGGAGGATGAGATCGATCAGTATCTGACCAAGCAAGACGGAAAGATCTACAGAAACAAAGATCCACAGCTGTAAGAAAGAGAGCAGCTGGAGGAAAACATCCGAAACAAACACAAATATCAGATGCTAATGATTCTGTTTGTCTTGTTACAGATGTCACCATGGTTCCCTTGGAAAATGTGTGCACTGTGTACCGTTAGAGGTAAGGGAATGTATTCTTGTTTCTTACACTGAGGCTGTGATGCTTTTCAGGTTTATTCAGATTCTACTTATTGAAACTGGCTTCTTCTATTTCTTCTTCTTCTTCTTTTTATTATTTCAGCCTTTTGACGAAGACTACCTGAATCACCTCGACCCTCCAGTGAAGCACATGTCATTCCACGCGTACCTTCGGAAGCTGACCGGTGGAGCTGATAAGTGAGAAGTCTTCCTTTGTTTTCCGTGTAGATCCAGATATTTACATTGCATTCTAACTGTTTCTTTGTCTCCTGCAGAGGGAAGTTTGCAGCTCTGGAGAACATCAGCTGTAAGATCAAGTCGGGCTGTGAGGGACACCCTCCCTGGCCGGAGGGGATCTGCACCAAGTGCCAGCCCAGTGCCCTCACACTGAACAGACAGGTATCATCATGATAATGGTCATAATAAACCTTATTTATTTATATGGCACCAACGTGCTTTACATCTCTCAGGGTCGTACTATGATCTGCAGAAGCGAAAAATAACTCAAATAGATAATCATCTTAAATAAAACATTGTTTAAATTATAAGTTTATTATCAAGAATGAAAAATCACACAGGACCGAGTTGGATAATAGACCTAAAAACATCGGGACCAACTATCAATTAATAATCTAAAGCAGGATTATTTAAATGACTATAATGAAGGAGCGATGCGTTCGGTGTCATGCTCAAAGAGGAGCTGAGGACCGAACGACTCGACACAACTCTGTGATTGAAGAAACAAACCTCTGCTCGTGAGCCTGAAGCGTTCCTCTGTTCTTCTCCCAGAAATACAGACACGTGGACAACATCATGTTTGAGAACCACACCATCGCCGACCGCTTTCTGGACTTCTGGAGGAAGACGGGCAGTCAGAGGATGGGCTACCTGTACGGCCGCTACACCGAGCACAAAGACATCCCGCTGGGCATCAGAGCCGAGGTGGCCGCCATCTACGAGCCGCCACAGGTGAGCCGTCCACTCTGAATGAATCACTGACTCTTCCATCCTCCTCCATCAACAAGTAACAGTCCGTATTAAACTTAGTTTATAATTAACGGAGTGAAGCCAAAATGATGTAATCACAACCTGCGGCAGAACGTATTTAGACATTCACAAATAGTTCACTGATAAAACAACAGTACGTTGAGCATAAACGCCTCTGAGCATGCTCAAAGCGTTACACTTCGTAGTAGCTCCTTTTGTTTTACTGTGATGGTAACACGTCTCTTCTGTGTTTCAGAATGCGACTCAGAACAGCCTGGAGCTGGTGGAGGATCCTAAAGCTGCTGCTGTGGACGAAATCGCTGCCAAACTGGGCCTGTGCAAGGTGGGCCCCTCCCCCCCCGTTTGACGCTGTGGTGTCTGACCGTGTTTCACATCTAGTACTGACAGCTTGTACAGACTCAGGGCAGAGTTATGAAGCATTTTTGAATTTTTGATGAATTAAACAATGAATTTAACCTTAACTTTCTTTTAAACATTATTATGTCTGCGTGTGTTGATGGTGCGTGTGTTTATCTTGATGGGAATGACCGCGCCTACACCAGTTAGAAAGGAGACATGCAGGAAGGAGTTACTGTCTCTCTCTGTTCTTTCTGTGGTCTTCTTTGTGATTTATTCTTCATTAAGATGATTTGAAAACTTTTGTAACCCTGCAAACAACTGTTATTTTTATTATAGATTAATCTGTTTATTATCTTCACAATTAATAATTTAAAAATGTCAGAAATTGTGAAATATATGTCCAGAATCATTTCCCAAAGCCAGAGATGAGATATTCTTTATTTGACCGACAGTCGGAAACAAATCTGTGTTCAGTTTATTTTCATAGAAGACAAATATTCACATCTGTGCAGCTGAAAAGTGACGTCTTAAAACAATCACATTTATTGTAGATTAACAAACTGTTCAATCAGCTGCTTCTACTCATGTATCCGTGTTCCTCTGTGTTCCTCTGTGTCTCTCCAGGTGGGCTGGATCTTCACTGACCTGCTGTCTGAGGACACGAGGATAGGAACAGTCCGCTTCGTGAGGAACCATGTGAGGATGAACCCCCTAAAGACCACCTGTTCATCAGAGTAACAGCTGCTCCCCCCCCCCCCCCCCACGTTTACACATTGTCCCCTCTGCTGTTAGGAGTCTCACTACCTGAGTGCGGAGGAGTGCATCACAGCCGGATACTTCCAGAATCTACACTCAAACTCTTGCAGACTCTCTCGGGACGGCCATTTTGGCTCTAAATTTGTGACCGTGGTGGCGACAGGTATGTTTTTGTTCACTATGAGTTCAACTATACCTGTTGATACGTAGTTATCGTCTAAACTACGATGTGGTGTGAATAAATACGTGTTATACGAGCTACAATGATCCAGTTTAGACATGAAGAAGTTATGTTCTTGTGATCATCTGTCTTATTTTGAAAAGTTCATTATTTGTGTACATTGTTAACAGTCTTAACTAAACAAGCGTAGTCACATGTACAAGTAGCACTGAGAGACTTCACCTTCTCTGAAATACAAAGCTGGATTTAACTACACAGACTTGTGAGGTTTCCATGTTTTATTTTTAACTCCTCTTCAGTATCTGCGTTGTGTTCGTAGTAGTTTTGAGGCCGGTGAAGCAGCGTAACACAAACCAGATGCTCTGTGGGATGGAGGCCAAGAGTTTACGCTTTCCCTCCTTCACAAAGAGACCGCCTGGTCGTAGCGGTGACCTTGTCATTGGCTTTAATGAGCTTTAATGACGTCACAGCGACTCATCCGCTGCCAGCTTCACTTTCCCTTTGTTTGCAGACGTCGTCTCTTTGCTAATGAGCCTCGTGTGTGACGATGAAGAGCTACTAGAAATACGAGCAGCACACCGACACAATAATAGTTAAATAATGTTGTTGGCTGCTGCCTCTCTCTGCGTGCAGGTGGTCCAGACAACCAGGTGCACTTTGAGGGATACCAGGTGTCCAATCAGTGCATGGCTTTGGTGAAAGACGAGTGCTTACTGCCCTGCAAAGACGCTCCGGAGCTGGGCTTCGCTAAAGAGTCCTGCTCGGAGCAGTACGTCCCAGACGTCTTCTACAAGGTGAGCCCTCCTCCACGGAGCATATGAATGATAACGTATAATGGAGTATGGTTCATGTGGTTGAGAATACACAGACTCTTACTTTGTTGTTGGGGTCTTATGAGTCTGGTCCATCCAGATGTTTTCTTTCCAGATGTTCAGATTTGACGATGTTGTTTTTTTCCTCCTTTCATCCAAAAGGACAAAGACAAGTTTGGGAATGATGTCACGTTTCTAGCTCGGCCTCTTCCTGTGGAGTACCTCATCATAGATGTGAGTAGGGTTTACTTTTCTTCTAGTGTGAGTGTGAGTGTGAGTGAGTGAGTGAGTGCGCACTGAATGTTTTTCTTCTTCTACAGATAACTACCACTTTTCCAAAGGACCCCCAGTACACCTTCTGCTCCACACAACGCTTCCCCATCGAGAACCGAGATATCCTGAGAGAGACGCAAGTAAGAATTCAAACCTCCTCACCTCTGGTTGAACCAGTGAAGACATTTAAATAATGACCTAAAAGAAGAATGAATTCATACATTATCTTGTCAAATATAGTTTATTTGTGTTTAAAGATTTTTTTTCCTGAACACAAAGAAGTTTGAAAACTGCTTCAGCCTGAAAGAAGCAATATTCTTTAAAGAATGGAATCAAATTTGTTCTTTTTACATCATAGATTTCTCCTCCACTGAACTAAAGGAGGACTAGTGTTCTAGTGAGGACGTTTAGTCGTCTCATTTACACTCTTTAAGATTCACCAGAGGGGCGTTCACTGACCTGTTTTATATCGGAGAACTAAACTCTAAGATCTCCTCAGCTCGTGTTAAACTCACTACGATGAGCTCAGAGGAAGTTAAACACTTGTTTTCTTATTCGTTTGTCTGCAGGACTTCCACAGTTTAGCTACATACCTGTCTCAGTGCACCTCCACGGCATTCCTGGACATCGTGTCGGACTTCCATCTGCTCCTCTTCCTCGTCACCAATGAAGTCATGCCTCTGAGAGTAGGTCCACGCTTCCATTTGTGTTAGAATAACTCCACGTTCTTCTCCAGCCTGGAGACGGTTACTGGTGTGAGGATGTTTTCAACATGACGATCAAAAGAGGATAATTATGAACGGCTAAATCAGATGTGGATGTTCTCTATAATATCCAGATGCTAGTGGTGTGTGTGGTGGATGGATCAGAGTTTGTGTTTGTGTCTTTAGGACAGCATCGGGTTGCTACTAGACGCAGTGAGGACTTCTAATGAAGATCTGGCTCAGACCTGGAAGAAGTCTGAGCAGTGGGCCACCATCGAGCAGCTGTGCAGTAAGTCACTCTGAATCAGACCAGACCTGAACATTTTATATAGAAACATTCAGCTCATTTAAAGTTTAAATCAGTAGTTTGAGTGGTGTAACCCGGCCCTCCTGTCCCTCCAGGCACCGTGGGCGGGCAGCCCTCCAGCTCTCAGGGTTACGGAGCCATGGGGGGCCCCTCGGTCCCGGCCTCGTCCTCCGCCATGTGGTCCTGCCTCCACTGCACCTTCATGAACCAGCCCGGCACGGAGCTCTGTGAGATGTGCAGCCTGCCCCACGGTTAAAAAGAAAAAAAAGAAAAGAACCCTGATCTTTATGCCCCGCCCCCTCCTCGTAACTCGCCAGTGACATCATCGCTGCACCAGGACCAGCTGCGAGATTCGGACCCCCCCCACCCCCCCCTGTTTTTGTTTTCTTCGGCCTCCCGTTGGAGCGTCTGTCCACAGGATGCACTCGTTTACATCGAATTCATCAAGTAAATCAGATAAAAACCAGACTGTGTTTCTTTTGTATCCCTCCTCACAGCGCCGCAGCTCGTTAAGGTAACCCCCCCCACCTGAATAATCAGCCCCCCTCACATGAATCCTGGAGTGTTTGGCTCTCTCACATCGGAGCCCCTCTCACTCTCACACCGTCTTACGGATAAATCTCGCTGTGTATGAATACATTTGAGGAATGATACTGTTATTTAATTCAGCTTTTCTGTAGTTTTTTATCAGATTGTTGTAGCTTTACATTTAGAATCTTCAGCATGGACTCTGCCACTTGGTCAGGTCTTTATAGGTCCTGGTCTCTGACAAGCCCCTAAAAGTACAATCATCACCAAACTCTGACCTGAAAGCTCTTTGAAGAGCTGCAGAGTGATTCCACCGACGTAGAAGTTTATATTTAAAGTCCCGGAGCTGGAACACAAACAGCTGTTCAGCCCTCACTCGTCCTCCAGCGGTGAGTGATGACTCCTAAACATTTCCTGCTGGTTTGTTGGAATTGTAGCCTTTTGGGATTTTGTGGTTTGAACTCGAGCAGGTCCAATATGTAGCTTATGTTCTCAGCTGTACTGTATGTTCCGTCTCTGATAAAACGACATCATCATCACTGACTCACTGTTTTAGCCGCGAGGTGCTTCTAGAAACAGCCGGTGCTCTTCGTCCTCTGCTGATGTGGCCCCTCGGGGTCTCTCCATCGCTCGGCCCTCAAAGACTCTGCTGCTCCAGAGGGTCACCATGGGGAGGAAAAGATGGCCGACACGGAGTCTAAAACAATGTGAAGAGCACTGAACGCTCCTCGATGGCATTCAAAATAGCAAACTTCACTCAAAGACTCATTTCACCCACAATTACAATTAAAACACAAACGTTTTCTCACTTCCCTCTAGTTGTGTTTAGCTGAACAGACAGTTATAAGGTCTGAGATTGATGGAGGTGAATGGACATTGAAATGTGCTTCATTGGCAGAACGTTCTCCATAGAACCCACTCGTGGTGAGAGGGGAAATGTTTTTGTTCTCATTAGTTTCAGTGATTGAACACGTACCTCAGTCAGCAGCAGACGTATCGGGATGGGTGGATGGAGAACGAGAGTCAAGGGCCTTCATCTCTGGTTGCACGACGTTGACGCTCGTCACGTTCCTGACATTTACCCGTTGAGCAGAATCAAACGCACTGATGCTGTGTAGGAAGGTAAAGATAACATGAGGAGCCAGTGTGGGTTTGAAGCTGACAGATTTGACCCTAATTTTACTAGAAGGATGTTGAAACTGGCAGGAAAGCCGAGTGACTCTAAATACATACTGTCCGTCGGGCCTCTTCAGTTAAGAGGAGTCGTTTATCTAAACCATCTATGAGCTTGACAGTGATTCCATTGATGACGTGAGAATATATTTTTAGTTGTAGGTTCATTTAAAACTGCTTGTTTTTGTTTTTTCTCGGTGATATGATTCTTTCCTCCGTGTTGAGTTCTCGAGAGCGTTTTATCGGATTCTATCGGAGCTACAGCCGGACGCTCGCTGAGGAGTCTGGACGTTGTTGACCTGGATTTGAGACAAAATAATAATAATAAAAAAAACAAAGAGTTGTTATTGCAGATAATCTTGTTTGATTTGTCTACCAAATAGACCAGAAAGTACGTACTTAGAGTACTTATTTGTTGTACATTTAGGAGACTAATAAACAACAAATGAGAACTGAAAGATTATAAAACACTTTTATGTTTAGTGGGAACCATAACACCAAAGTATTTAGACGCTCTATCACTTTTATTTCAGGGCAGTTTTCACAGTTTGGACAACACGGGACATTTTGAAGGGGACATCCAATGCTCATTTTTAGATCCATAGTTGTATTTCTTGTTTCTACTCGAACATGTTTACATGCTGTAATGTTCTTAAAACACATTATTGTTCTCATGCCGTCTGTCTGATTACACCGTTATTCACAGTCTGTCGGGAACGCTTCGTTTTAGCGCCTGTCTCTTTAAGAGCCCCTCCAGAAAGAGCCCAGTCTGCTCTGATTGGCTCGTGAAAAAATACATGGCGCACCTTTGCAAAGGTAGTTCTCGACTTACTTTTTCACCATCTTCCCCAAACCGTCCCAGAATGCAACTTGAGCATCAAAGTGGACTGTCCCGAAATGTATAATCTTAGTTAAAATCATTCAGTGATCTTTAAGGTTTAGGTTTATTTTTGTTCATAATTTATTCAAAACATTATTTTTATTTGAAGAATTCATTTTATTGCTTTTGATGGATGGACGTCACGATATTTTTGGTTGTAATTGGTCGGTACAAGCTTACATAAGCACGACATATTTAGTTTTTCAAGAAGAAAAGTTGTATAAAAATACGAATGAGATTTTCTTTCGGTTAGGACCGAAGATTTGATCTAAAATAATTTTAAAGTATTTTTTTCCCGTTTAATCTCGACTTTAAATGAACTCAAACCAAGTTTTACTTCTTTTTTTTTTTTTTTTTTTACTCCAACTTCTTGTTATTTATGAGCCTACAAATATACCTCCAGATAAATATGCAACTAGCTAATGTTGACTGAGTGTCCATAAGCCTTCTAGTAAAGCGGGGCTTCTAGTCTCCAGGTTTCCCTGTCAGGGTTTCTGTTGTGATGGGTCTCTAACGAGCGATCCGAGCCGGTCCAGCCCGGTCCTCCGGTGGCCTCCTCAGGATTGCAGATGGACAACAGATGAAGAACAGGAATGTGTAAGTTCAGTCGTCGCCGTAAATCCTTTGATCGCCTCTCCAGATCCCAGCGTTCATGTTCCTGTTTCTCTTCCTGTTCTCTTAAATGTTGGTTATAAAGTTTTGACACATTTTCACAAAAGCTTTCGTTACTTCGGTGCTGAAACGATAATTAAAGGATGTAATAGGAAACAGGCTTGAGGTTTGAAGTGCAGATATTTGATGCTGTCTGATGGAGGTGGAGACTGAAGACCCTCCAGATGAAATGCCCTCAAAGAAAAAACATCCTCACTGGACTGTTTGACTCCGAGCTGCCGCTGCAGGTACGTTTCCTACGTTTAATCACCGCAGACAAGTTTAAACTCTTCAGTTGTTTCTTCTTAAAAGCTAAAGATGCTCAGACGTGTTTTTGTGTTGAAGGATGAAGACTGCTGGACTTCTGTTCTTCTTGTCGGTGACTCTGAGTTCTGCTCAGAAACACAGACCAGAGGATCACAAGAATGAAGGTTAGTGAAGTAATGAATAAGTTTAATCTCTCACACATTAAAGTTATTATCCTCTCCACTTTATTTCAGTGGGAAATATGTCGCGTCTTAATCTCAGGTTTAAGATCTGTCTCCCCTTAAAGCCGGAGGAAAGTGCTTTAAATGTTTTAAATGGTTATGCTTGTTTTAACCGTTTTTAAATGTGAGGCAGGTCCTAAATAGTGTTCAGATAAAATACATGCACTTCGGGTATTATTGTTACTGTACGTTGACTTTTAAACAACTGTAAGACATATTTCTAGTTTTGGAGTTTTTCTTTATTTAATCTGTCTTTTAAATCATATTTTATGGTATTTACACTTTTGTATGTAAACGTTTATGATTATTGGCTATGAAGCATGTGTTGCATTTCATGCAGGAATTAGGATAAAGAAATAAGGTTTATTATTATTAATATTATATAATCTATGCGTCTAAATGTTGTAACTACTTTCAGCCCAGTCTGTCTTTTGTCCTGCAAATCACCAAAACTGAGGACTCGTGTTACAGAAACAGATTTAGATTTTACATTCAGTAACTTGTTGTAACTCATATTATTATTATTTTGACTACTTCTGTCCTTCTGTTTTGTGTTCTTCTACGTTTCTTCTGTTTTTCTTGTAAATGTTTTCTTCATATATTTAATTGTTTTGCCCTGCAGCAGGAGTAACCTTCTGTCTCTGAATACTCGATTACATTTCATCCTGCTCTGTTTGACTCGCCTGAAGCAGAGAAAGTGAACACCAGAGGATGCTCCAACTTCACGCTGGTTTTAGACAACTGGAAATACGCCATCATGACGCAGGTCAAAGATCTGCTCCTTCATGACCACAGCACCGTGCTGCCCGACTACGGGAGGTGAGGACGCTTCCGCTTACTGTGTGTCTCATTGTTTGTATCTTTGTAGTTGTTTTGTGTCTCTTTGTAGTTGTTACGTGTCTCTTTGTAGTTACTGTGTGTCTCATTGTTTGTATCTTTGTAGTTATTTTGTGTCTCTTTGTAGTTGTTACGTGTCTATTTGTAGTTACTGTGTGTCTCTTTATAGTTGTTTTATGTCTCTTTGTAGTCACGTTGTCTCCTTGATTTTTTTGGTGTCTTTTTGAATCTCTTCCTTGTGTCTCTTTGAGTTGGGATTTCGTAGCTGGAGGCCAGGGGGCCCCTGACACTTACGGCCCCTGGCCCTGTGCCGATAGGTCAATTCAGTAATCCATCTATGCCCATTGTAGGTTCTTCTCCCATCGTCATTGTAAGATGCTTTTTGTAATGAAAGTTATTTTTCCCTCCTTCAGGATCCAGCCGCTGTCCGACGCCCTGGGAGACCTCTACAAGGAGTTCAACGCCCTGAAGGAGCGTCTCTCTGAGCTGACAGACAGGTTTGACGGAGTGGAGGGCTTCATGGACGGTGTGCGATCTGGAAAGAACCCCGCACCGCCCCGAGGGGAACCCCGACCCCCGGGAGAGGCGGAGCCTGCAGGTCGACCTCAAGGAAGGAGAACCAAGGTCGTAGTTCGGAGGATCAAGAAACCTGCAGGTCCTCAGGACTGAAGCTGGACCGGAGATGATGACGCTTTGAGAAGCAGCAGCATCACTGTTTGATGTGGTTTAATGTTGTTTATGCAGGAAGTTTCTCTTAATAAAGTCTCCAAATGAGTTCATACATCTTTTTTTTTTTTTTTTTTACCACCTGCTAGATTTGACTTCTTTAGGTGCAGCTGAGGTTGTTTCTCATCTTTTAGGACTCATATGTTGTAAAACACTTTTTTTCCAGTGACACAAAATGATGAAAACAGGTGAAATTTACTCCTAAATGATAAAGTATAACAATTTTACTGAATTATTAGTATATTTTGGGGTGGAAACATAGTTGGCTCCTCTGTTTAATTTATTTATTCATCTTTTCTCACCTTCCTGTATAAAGGTTATACATGTTTTTCTTGTATGAGTCTACTCTACCACCAGATGGCGCTGCAGCATCAGTGTGTACTCTGGGTTTAGTCCATAAACTTGTGTAAATATGAATATTAACATTCTGTTGTACACTTTGAGGTGAATCAGGCAACATGACCTCTTGCGTATTTCACCTGTTGATATCTGATTAAATTCAATCAATTCATGTGCTTCTGGAAAACAACTTTGTGCAAACTGGTTTCCATGTCAATAATCAGTCTTTCGGCAGCATCATTCACACAATAAGCCTCTCAGTATTATGATTTATATAGTATTATTATGTCACCTTATTGATGATACAGTCTGGTAAAGTTTGTTGCACGTCATCTGAAACCAGAATGTTTTCCATAACGGCAGAGAAATTATCACTATGAGTCAGCAAAGATGATCTGTTTTTATTTTTTAGCATGCACAACATTACAATAATACTCCATACTGTAATACAAACGTTATTCAGTAAAAATAGTCATTAGCAAAAGTATTTAAAGTAAATTTACTCAAATAGACTTATATAAAAATAGTGTAGAAGTAGCTACAGGAAGAATGTGCCTGATGAAGAAGTATTAACATGGTCCATTTATATGTACAACAGATCAAAAAAAGAACCAGACAAGAGCCGGTCTCTTTTGTCCACTCGGCTTTTAGACAAAGCTTCAACGTGCAGAGTCAACTCGTCTGCAGCCATGTTAGATTACATATATATATGTATATATGTATATATATGTATATATGTATATGTATGTATATATATGTATATATGTATATACGTCAGCGAGAACGTGGTTGTCAAGATTAAGTTTCACCAAGAAGTATATAAACAGCAGGAAGACATGCAACATGTTGCAATCAAGAATCGTACCGCCGACCTATCGGCTACCGGACAACCCTCTCTACCTGTTGAGCCACGGCATTTTATTCTCGTCGGTTTAAAAATAACAACTTTTCACAGTGCTGGGCTTCAGGCGGTTTCTTTGTTTTCTCGCCTGCTTTAGAAAACACGGTTTCACGGGCACAGATGAAGCTGGGGTACATAGAATAGTTTGCAACAAAAACGCGCAATAAAGTCCGAAGTACACAAAGTGTGACACGGGATCCATTGCGTTTCACGAAAGGTCACATCACTATTGCCGTTTGACTGGAGGAGAAGTTTCTGTGGTTTAGTGAAAATGTCTAAAGTCCAAATACTGAGATGTTTAGTCAACCAGCGACTAACTGCGGCTGCTGAAGAGATATTTGGTGTGTTTGAAAGAACGACAGCGGAGTACGAGGAGGAACTTTCTGCTTTAAAAGAGCAGACCGAGCGACAACGGAGACTGCTGGACGCTGTGTTCAACCCTCAGCCGCGGTTACACAGAGCAGGTTGGTTCTCTTACATGTTAGTGCACCTATATGCTGGAATTCACGGTAAACGCATTCAAACGGCACAGATCAGGAGCGAGCGAAGGACTTTGCAAAGTTAGCGGAAAGATTAACGTGAGATAACATCCGGTTTCTTCAGACGAACATCCGGTTTTCAGAATAAGATGCCTACTGAGTATACATATTGCGTAATGGAAATGAGATTAAACGAATTATATTCACATTAAGTATAAAACATGCTACCTGCATCTCGTGAGTTAAAGGGAAAATACACCTAAATTGTGCGTAAAGTATCTTTCCAGTGAAGCTCTAGAGCAGGGGTGTCGAACTCATCTTCACTCTGGCCCACATCAGTCTTATAACTCTAAGACTGTATAACTACAACTACTCCTAACATATTGTTAAATAACTGTCTCTGCATTTGATTATTGTTTATTCAAGTGTAAAGATATTGTACATGCAGTTATATAAATGTAAAAATATATGTAAGCACATTTCTGTTATTATAACATAAATCCTTTTAATTTAGGGTTAAGAAACCCACATTACTCTATCAAAGATCAAACTTTTAGAGAAAATAACAAAGACAAATATCATCAAACACAAGTTATGACATTAACTTTGTTCAAAGCTATTGTTGTCACCTCTCTGCATCACTAATGTCCCTGTTGTCGTCCCGTGCATGGCAGCTACATCCAAGAGCTCCTCACAGAGATCAGGTCTTATAAACATGGATGGATGCTCTGTGTCCGTGTTGTCTGTGCTTTCATCAACAGATAATGAAGAAGACGAGTGCCTGCTCGTCTCTGAGCTAGCTGTGTTGTTAGATTGCTGCTAGTTCCTGAACTCGGTCTGCGATGGTGTTTCTTCACAAACTGACATTTGTAAAAGTCTGTATCTGGTCGGAGCACACCTGCTCACATACCTTTAGCATGCACTGGGCTGTAGCTTCTGTAAATATATTCTGCTGTGATTGCACTCTGCCTTTTAATTCTTGGACAATTAGTTTTTCTTGGAGGCTAAATTTAGCTCCGTGTTTGGTGTCAAAATGCCGACGTGAATAGTATCCTTCATCACGACACGCATCATAACACAGAAGACAGACCCGTTGTTCTCCCTGAAGCACAGACATGTATTCTCTTTCCCATCTTTCATTACATCTTCTTCCCTCTGCAGCAATTTTTCTCTCCGTGGACATTTTGTGATTATTTGTTGATCTTTTTCAACTCAATCACTTGTTGGGAAACCTCTTTACGGGCTGTTCCCTCTCCTGTCCACCTGTTGTGATAGTTTTAATGTCGGTACACAGACAACATGCTGTCTCATAATTTCAACATGCTATCCCATAATTTCAACTTTCTATCTCATAATTTCAATTTTCTATCTCATAA